>NW_022196914.1:44831865-44846059 GCF_008632895.1 Mastomys coucha | reverse complement strand
AGCATCTGCTGTCACCTGAGTTTTTTATCCTAGCCACTCTGACTGGTGTGGGGTGAAATCTCAGGGTTATAGCAGAGCTTTTAATCAGTCTATCTTTTGGAGTCTCAATGCAAAGGAAGAAAGGTGAGAAGGGATTAAAAACACATGTGATTATTTTTTCAGGAATCCCTGCCACGTGAAGCTGAAACTCCACTCTTAAGTGTTTTCATTTATTATTCCCAGGTGACACTGATTTGTACAAGACAGGTGTTAAAGTAGCACAAAGGGAAGCAACTTAAAGTCTCACCAAAAGAGGCTGCAGAAGGTCCTGCTTGCAGAGACAATAATAATAGCAATGATAATCAAAACAAAAGAGTGCAGGGGTGGGGTGGCATAATGAATCCTGATAAACTGGGATGAAGTAGGGGGGAAAGATAGTCATGACCTTTGAAGATGTTCCAGGAGAATTTGTGAGTGATGCAAAGTAAGGACCACTAGGCCAAGAGGCAGCATGTATGAGTGCATCCAGGGAGTTCCCAAGAATGAAGGAGAATGTGCATTGCGTCATCAGGATCAGAGACCCAAATTCTCCCAGGAAGTCATGTCTTTTTGTACTAGATGTTTTGAAGATAGGTTGGGGTGGGGACTATTGGAGGGGGGGCAGTGAAAGAGGAGGGGAACGTCACTGAGAAAAATTCAACAGCCTGAAAGGAGGATAAGATTACGAAGATAAATGTTTACCTCTCAGCTGCTTTGTGTGTCTTGAAATGAAGCGGGTTTTGAATAGTGCTGCCTGTGTACTGTGGAATGTGGGCATTGTGAGCAAATTGACTGTCTCAGATGATTTGACACATTTTGATTTCTACTTGGGAAAATATCTGTTAATCCTATTAGAAAGAGAAGAAGAGGTCCTGAGCAGAAAGGCAAAAGACCAGACTCCTTCCCATCTTGCAGAAGCTCTCCCCACGCCAAGGCACTCAAACCTCTGCTATTTCTAAAAGACCTTGTGCCTCCTCACTCACCTGCTTGACATCACATTAAAATCTCTTCTCCTCCTCATTGCTTGGCTGGCACTGGCAAAAATCAAGACGGGACTGGATGGCTGTCCTTCTGTGGCAAACTACAGGAGAAGATAAATCTTATTCTATGCTTTTAACCTAATTTTACTCTTTTCTTCCATCCTTCTCTCTTTTCCTGTCTTGTCCCCGTGTTTCCCTGTTTGCTAAGATCCAACCACAGGCCATTCTTTGTGTTTGGCAGAGGAAGCACTTTTATTGTTCCGTAACTCCACGGGGGATATTGTGTCTATGATGTTGTCTAGGCCCAACCTCCCCCAGGAAGGTTAACTAACTCCATCCTACTCTCCAAGGGGAAAGGATGCCAACCACACACACCCCTACCAGACACCCTCTCTATATAGAGAAAGCAGATCTGTTGCTACCCAGAAGTAGAATTTAGCCTCACAATTGGTGATATCTCTGTGTTGCAGTTCAATTTTGGGGACCAGAAGTTATCTACAATCTGAATCTACAAATTATGGATGAGGAAAAAGGGGAGATTTTTTTCTCTCTAACCCCTTTTTGTGTTCTGGAGTAGCACATAAGTGTGATCAAAGGCCTGCTCATCTGTCTCAAGAGCCAGTGCTGGAGCCCAGCATGCATCTAGAAATATGCACTCACAATCCTAGAAAATTGTGTTCATTAAACTCCACTGACAAGTCCTCACCCAGAATCTGCTCCATGCCAAAGCAGCATGCTGCTGTTAATCCCCCTTTATAGATCAGGTCAGAAAATAAAGAGGGTGGGGCTGAGGTGCAGGGAAGTCTGCACACTTGTTTGGAGAAGAAAAAAAGGGAAAACAGAGATTTCTTGTTCTCTCCTGTATGTGCTGACCAGGCCACTGAGAGAGACACAGGGCTTTTTAGCATTCACAGGATTTTCCCCTCCACAGGGTAAGCACTACATGCAACATGGGAATTTCAAGCAAAATCCCATAACTGTCTTTCAAACAGTGGCACATTGTCATTTCTGTATTGCTCCTCCCTTTGTGTGCTAAGGAGGAGATAATCAGAATCCCAGCTGACATTATTGAGTGCTTCCTAGGTGCCAAGCAGGTGGTTCACTACTTATGTAACACCATTTCACTCTCTAAGATCCCTGGGCATTAGGTGTGGGAGCTGGTGATGTCGCAGCTCAGAAAGGTAAAGAAAGTTGATCAAGTAAGTAGCAAGGCTGGGATTTGAACCTGAAGCTTCCAAAAATCTCACACTTAACTTTTTTTTCCATAATTTTCTCTATAAATAGTTCCATTGAGAGTATTATTATTATTATTATTTTTGGTTTTCATTTAAGATTTTAGTGACTCTTCCTTAATAATAGTTCTGCTATTATCTGAATCATTACAATTTTCTGCAATCAAACCATAGGGTTTCTTGGAGACAGGGCCCATGCCTCTCTTACCTTTGCATATCCCCGCAGTTCTGAAAACAAAGGCTGCCCAGAATGGGAGCTAAACAATTATTTGTTGAAATGTACTTTATGTTATATCTGTATCTAAATAAAGCCCCTAAACAAACTTCCCCAACACAGGTTTTCTCTCATTTGCAGCCATTGCCTTCTTGTCTTGTTTTCCAAAGGTTGATTTTGAACCGGAGGGACACTGCAGTCCTCTTGTCACTTAGCGTGATTTGAAAGTGAGAGCCTGTGTAGTGCTTTCTCCTGCCCTCAGCAATCAGGCCTCACACTCACGAGGCTCTGATTGTAGGAGTTGCCTTATTTGCATTGATGAGGATGAGCCAGCTGCTAAAGCATACAGAACTGCACCTGACACAATCACTGAGTTCAGGATTAGCGAGGGGAATCAGGAATCCACTGAGCTGCACGGCAATCTAAGCCCCACATTAGACTCACTCATGCAAAATGACCCAAATTTGCAACGAGCACAATTAGCAATCCAAAGATGCATGTTAATTTGTGGTCTAATATTTTCTACACTTCCCTAAATTAAAAATAATAAATATACCCTTTTCTTGATGAGTCTGGGCATAAAAACAATTCAGAGGACCAGGGATTTGAAATGTGCAAACCCCAGCAAATGTACTTTTTTTTTTTTGGTTAACTGGTCACCCCCTGCCAAAGTTTGTCATTTAATAGCTTTGTAGTGTCATTGTCCCCCTTCGAATCAGTAGGCAGCAATGAGGATAACATATTATATAAGAATAACATAATAAATACAACAATAGCTATAATATATGGGAAAGAAGACCATAAACTTTAAAAAAAGGATTTGAAATTTTATATTAGGTATTAGTATTTTTTGAGGCTGTGTTTGGGTTCCTTATGACCATAGACACCGACAGGTATTTCCGAGTCCTGAAAGGACAAGCAATTGTGCAGAGCTTTATTAAAAAGATTGTGTACATCGAAACAAACCTTATCAAGCCTTGGGCTATGTTTCTGTGTGTTGACAGTCTATAGGTATTGAAATGCTCACCTATACTTTAGTGGGGGGAAACCCCCCACATTTTATAAAAATTCAATAAATGATCATTTGAAGCAAAAGCATGCAGTTCAAAAGCTAAACCTCCCATTGGAGAACAGAAAATTTAATGAGCTTTTAATGGAATGCAATGCTCAGAGCAGTAAATTATTTGTTAGTTGACGATGCAATCAGCATGCTGATTAAGGTTGCTTGGTTTTTTACTAAACATTAACTGAATGAAAACGGGTAGTCCTTGTTCTGCTTGGGGGCTTTAAGGAAGCAAATGGACTTTCAGAACAGAGATTGTCAAGAAAGGTGAGTGCACTCCAGGTGTCATTTGAATATGATGATAAAATACTGGTGATAAATATTTAAAAGCATTTTAAATCCACAATGTTCGCCTAGTGTATTGTGGACTCTGTTTAAAGAAACAGTGGGCCTTGGCAGGCCTTACAACAGTCCTTCTATCTCTCTCTAGAAAGAAATATCTAGATCTGATTTTTTCGATTGCAAAAGAAAATAGGGGTGGTGTGCTTTGAAAATATAAAGAAGCATAGACTGAGAGACTAGGAACTGCTTAGGAGTTTGGGATGTAAATGTAGAGAGTGAGAGGAGAGAGAGAGTGAGAGAGAGAGAGACAGGGGGAAAAGAGAGAGAGGGAGAGGGAGAGGGAGAGGGAGAGGGAGAGAGAGAGAGAGAGAGAGAGAGAGAGAGAGAGAGAGAGAGAGAGATCAAAACAAAGAAAAATATTCCTGCAGGAAATAAAAGAAAACATGTGCTTGTCTGGCTAGATTGAGATAAAAATTTAATTAAGCTGTTTCAATTTTCAATTTTCTGATATTTCAAAATTATTGCTATTAGAATATTTATAATCTTAAATTTGTAAAACATAGGGGACAGGAGCATTGTGAGTCTGGCATTATATTCTGATTTATTGGGTCTGGAGGTTTACAAAAGAACAAGAACAAAAACAGAAATGGAATTGTGGAATTTTGGGCTATTACTTTAAACAATATTAATATACAATTTGATAAAAATATATCTTTTACTATATTTTAGTAAGTCTGAATATTAGTCCTGAATTGTTAGCAGTATGGTTTTTGTTATTAAATCTGTTTAAGTCAGTGGGTTGATTCTGCTTCTAAAGCAAGGGCTTTTTTTGTTTGTTTTCTTCCTGCCAATTGAAGAATCCTGGGTTTGTAGGTTAATTTTCTTCGAATAGCTACAAAGTTCTTTTTCTATAAATCCCAATTAGTTTCATCATTGGTGATTCTCTGGCAATGATCAGGTACCCTTAAAATCCGATAAATAACCACCTCTCACTTTTAACTATTCCTGTTTATGACCCAAGAGGTTAAAAGCCTTTGACTGGCATTTGACTTCTGACCTCATATAAATGTTATCTTATCAGTCCCTGCTTGTTAAGTTGTATTGAGTGCTCGTCCCCTGACGGCTTTTAGATAAAGGGTTGTATGTGTGTGTGTGTGTGTGTGTGTGTTTAAATATATTTCCTATAGGAACTAAACCAGCCAGTGACATTGTTCTGTGCGCAGTGCACTCTAGTAGTTGCTAGGAATGTACTAGAAAACACCAATTATATTTTTATTTATTCCCTACATTATTTTAAATTTGGCTTTATGGGTAGGATTTTACGATTAAAATACATATTTATTATAATTAGTGGTAGTAATTCTTAGTGATCATAATCCTTTAGCATGTTTGTCAAGAAGCTGCACAGCTTCC
Source organism: Mastomys coucha (assembly GCF_008632895.1). Classification (NCBI taxonomy): domain Eukaryota; kingdom Metazoa; phylum Chordata; class Mammalia; order Rodentia; family Muridae; genus Mastomys; species Mastomys coucha. Next base: position 44,840,857 of record NW_022196914.1, on the reverse strand, counting down.
TATTTTCTCTTCAAAAAGGAAAAAAAGAAAGAAAGGAAAAACAAAAAAATTAGCTTTGCATTTTGTACCAGCATGAGATGAGTAGAGAGATAATTTATGGAAATCTTGTCTCCACAGACTTCAGAAGTCCGCCTAATGAGAGAGTCATCAGTAAGATATATCCAAAAAAAAAAAAAAAAAAAAAAAAAAAAAAACCAAAAACCCAAAACCCAAAAACAAAGGGTCTATGAATGGTGCCTTTGCTAACCTTTGGAAAAAGGTAACCAGACTGTCCCTTACCTTCTATCCTGGAAATTAAGGAAGCAGCGCTGGGCCTTTGGTTTGTTTTGCAACTGTGTGTGTTGTTCACACATTCGAGTGGACATGTGTGTGAGTCTAGTCACTGTGCATTTGAATGCTTGCATTTTAATCTCGCCATACCTCCATGGCACTGAAAGGATTCTGCAGCCTGCCTCAGACAGGCTGCTTCGTTTGCTAATGATCTACAGAATGCTTCCCAAACAAACTATTACATTAATTTCCATGTGGGAAACAGGCAGTGAGGAGGAAAAGGGAGAGGCAGCCATCTTGGAGTCAGCCTGCCTTTCAGACTCATTCTTTTTCCTGCTAAGTCTCAATAGATGGAATATTATCTTTATTTTTAATTGGCCCTCAAAGTAAGCAAGAGGCATATCCAAAACACCTTTATGTTTGGAGTACAAAGAAAGTCATAACATCTTTGGATTTTAAATAATAACTATGCTATAGACAAACTATACCTATTATTCTCCACCATTCTAAATAAATAAATAAATGAATATATATATGTATATATATATATGTATGTATATATATATATGTATATATATATATACATATATATGAAGCATATACCACAGCTTGTAAGAGACCTGTACAGAACCTGTTCAGGAAAACAAATGTCTATTTGGACCATTCATTTGCTGCTTTATAAAGGATTAATATGCCTTTTTTACAATAGTAAAGTTGTCTGCAGTGCCTCCTCCCCGTCTGCCTTTTCTCCCCAAACGTATGTGATATGTGCACACAGACACACATTCAGACACCCTCACAACAGTGACATAGCAACTTTGAAACTTTTCTAAAAACATGAATAAGTCTCTTCCTCTCAGATCATAGGTATTTTAGTTAGGCATGAAGAAAAGGACCAGCGTTGTAAATTTTCTGTTTCTTTCTGTGAGTATGGAGAGCTGCCCAGGGCTCTGTGGCCCCACACTCCTTTCTTCCTGTCCATTTTTCAGTAAAACATGGGTTTGATGCAATTCATCGCATCTTCTCATTTCAACCATTGCTTTTCTCCAAGTGGCCAGAGTTTAAGGTCTGCAAAAGCAGCGGAAAGAGAAAAACCACTGCAGGGGAGACAAAATAGCTCCCCAAAGTGGAGCTGGCACACATGGCCCTCAACTCTCAAACCTGTTCTCTGCAGTTTGAACACAAAAGCACTTCCTTCTCGGTTTTGATGTGTTCAGGGGAGAGGACACACGCAATTGGTGAAATATGAATTTAGAAAGCACAGGGTGAACATTTCTCCTTTGAGTGTCCTGCATGTGTCAGCAGGAGGCAGACACCCTACAGTTTAATATTGATTTAGGTTTGTTTTTTTTAATAGAAAGGGAATGATATTTGAGTTATCACATCCACTCAACCTTTTTGATCAACATCGCCCATCTTTTGTATATTTAGAAATCCAGAGCTGATCACTTTACTATCTGAAATTACGAGGACAAGTTTGCTCTATGTCCCTCAGAGAAGGGTATGAGCAGGTCAGTAAGAAGCTATTGTTCAATTCTGACATTTGACTGAAGAAACTGTGAACTTTTACTCTTTAATGTTAGTGATCTGAACTAACTCTCCCAAACAATATTACCTGCAGATTTTTAAAATTGAAATAAGGATTTGAACAATGATAATCTAAAAATACCTTACACTATATTGACTAAAGTCTCTGAGTTAAATCCCAGGGTTCTTTTCAAATTGACTTTGTATACTGATTATTTGTATAAAATAACATTTGAATGCATAACTATATAATTTTTAAGCTGCTGAGAGATACAGAACTTTTTATATTGTCCAGTGATTTATGTTCTAATGCATGGTTCTAAGTCCTAGTTACTTTAGGAAGAAAAAAGTGTTTGTTTACATTAGTTGCTATAGCAACAGTAGTTAGAAATTGTAGTTGGAAGAGGACGAGGAGCCCTCCAGCCTTCAGCTCCTTGCATGGATAGATCTCTTTCTAAGACTCTGAGAGTGTCTTCAACTTATTGCTCACATGTCCTCTTGTTTAGCAACATTGTGAGAACGTATTAAGAGATACAACTCATTTGATTTTTTTCCCCATTTGTTGCCTCAGAAATCAGGATTGCCTTATTTGGAAAATGCAGAGATGTTATGGACCTCTTAGTGTTTCAACAAAAAGGTTGAGGAGATGAAGTCAGAAATCTTCTCCCAAAATGTTGAGGGCCAGGCTGCTGCTGCTATTTCTCTGTATAGTCTCATGGAGACTGGTGTCTAACAGCCTTTGCTCTGTCCTCTCTTTTGTGGTTCCTTTAGTTTTTAAATTGGCCGTACCCTTTCCTACTAGATCGCTTGATTTGACCATACTTTCCTTAGTACATTTTCATTGTTGCTCTCAGAACTTATTTGAGGTTTGGACTGGTAGTGTTTTTCCTTATTTTCAAAGCTTTGGAATTCAGATGTGAAAGCTATGACAGTTCTCTGGACATGCTCACAGATTCTACTCAAGATCTTAAGCCATGCTTTTACCCTTATGGGAAAAAGAAAAAAAAATTCACAGGCTTCTGATACTAAGGGCACAGCCTGGACATACACCTTGTCCTCTTCTTCTTGGCCTCATCTGCCCTGAAGAATGAATATATTCATCCCTAAGGTTGCCGCTTCAAAGTGACCAGTGAGATGCTAACAGGTCAGCCGGCTGTCCTGTTGGACAGAGGGTCCATAAATCAGAGAAGGGTTGGTATGGTTGAAAGACGAAGGTAGTCCAGCCTGAGGGGAGCCCCCTGTAAATCTCTCCAGGAGCTTTGTTCCTGGTAGGGGTAGGGGTGGGGGTTGGAGTTGGGGTAGTCATAGCTGTGGCTGTAATTAATGCCCTGGCCCTCCTGCAGTGGGTGCTAACTTCTTGTGCATGAGAGCTGCCTCCACCCTTCCCAAACATGGGCTGCTAGGAAAAGTCAAGCACGGCTGAGCTCTGATTTTCATTTAATAGTCAAAACCAAGATGCATTTGGGCTATGATGATAGGACAGCTCCCTTGAAAAGATTATTTGAACTACAAAGGCATTCATTTAGGACTAGCTATGTTGCAAAAGGGCCTGCTAGAAATTAGCAGCCTGTCCTGGTATTTGGAGAGCAAGAGTGACAACTTACTGGAAGTTCTCAAGGAATCATTTATATTTCACACTCCACTAGGCAGCTGATTTGAGATTGTCTGTTAGCATAACAAAGGCTCTGAGCCTGTGAACTTCAGAAACCTTTCGACCTCTTAGCTGCTGGCATGAATAGCCCCCAGTCCTGCCTATAGAGATCTCCCAAAGCTCCCCTGTTCGTGGCTAAATTGTTAATCAGGGTAATTTAATATAGTTTTCAATATGCCTCATCTCTTATTGGGAAAGGTATTCACAGCTTCCCTACCCCTGAAAAAAAAAAGTTCTTTTATTCAAGTGTGAGAGGGGCAGCTGCAGACAGACCCCCGTCTCTTACTTCACCCCCACCCCAATCCCACTCCTTCTTCCCAGCCACAGTGTTCTGAGTAGCAACCACAGGGAAAGGCTAGAAAGAGCACTGGGTTGACATTCCCTTTGCATGCACTCCACCCTGAACCTGAAACTCAGGGTTGTTTATGCTGGGAGACAACTAAACAAAAACCCAATGCACAGTCATAACTAAAACCTTAGAGTGATCACACACACACACACACACACACACACACACACACACACACACCACCGTGTTCTCCACCCCCCTTCATCCTTTCCCCTCCCCCTTCATCCCTCAGCTCAGCTGCTCTCCTGCCCCCGACAAAATGCACCAGACCCCAAGGCCTGCTCATTTTCATTTTGTCGGAGGCAGAGGCAGCCTGCCTACTTCTTTGCACAGCTACACTTGTCCTGTCCCTTGTATCTACTCTCAGTGTGGCTCCCTTGCAGCGTCAATTCACATGCACATTAGTTAACTGAAGAGCAGGAGCACAAATATATTCATTTTAATCCAGTTAAGACCTAAGAGGTCTCATAGGATATTATTCAATAGTTTGAAAACCAAGTATAAAACTCAGATTTTGCTCCAGCGTTTCATCTCAGGGAGGCCTACAGTATGCCTTTCTTCTGCTTCCCACCAGTGAGTGCTCAAGAAATAAAGTGAATAATGAAACAATTATAAGCAAAGAATCAGCTGCAGGTGGATATTCTGTTAAAATATTGCATTGTTGACTCTGTTAATTACCATACTTCTAGTACCCATGCGCAAATTCAGAATGAGAATTTTATAAGGTGAAAGGAAAAAAATATGAAGTCACTAATGGTGTTTCTTTTCTTTTCTTTTTTTAATTTAAAAACAGAACAATATATCTCTTAATCATATAGTTAACCTTTCATTCCCGTGTGAGCATTGTAGGCCATTTCTAAACTGTATTTGGTTATTTCTGAGCTGCTGTACCTGTAGTTATCTGTGGGGTTGTCGCTCTGTCTTTGTGTGTGCTGAGGCCTTGTGTCTTGAGGCCTGTGTCAGGCTTTGGTGGGTTGCCTCTTAGCCTCCTGAAGGTGGGCACAGCCAGCATCTAGATCCTAAAGCATTTTCTTTGATAGCTCTCTAGGTTAGGGTGGTTCCTGATGGGGATGGGAGATTTGCTTAACTTACTTGGCATCCTAATCTGGTATCACCAAAGTGCTAGAAAGCAGGGAGACAAATCTCTCTTTATTGCAACAGGGAAGGTTTATTCAAGCCCCCCAAACAGGAGACAAATCCAGACCCACTCTCAGGAGCACAGAACCACTCAACAGCTCAGCTTCTTTCTCATTTTTCTGGGTATTAAAAAATGGCTATAAAAATGGGCTTCTTAATTAATGTAAACATCTCAACAGTGTCTACAGATAACAAAATAATTGTATACAGTTAGGTTATTAACAATCCTCAAATCTGTATTTTCATTGGGGGGTGGCAGGTACTGTCAGTTTTAATTTCAGTGTTTTGGAAGTTTTTACATTATAAATATTTTAATCAATAATTTATGCATTATTCCTTTTAATGATGTGTATTTTATTTTATTATTCAAGTAATAATTTTTGTTTTTCTTGATGTCTTAAATGAGAATATTTTAAAATATAAATTGATAGCTATTACAAACAAGTAGATAGATTGCTGATTTCTCTTTTAAAAATCCAAAGATATAAAATCATTCATTTACAAGTTCACAGAAATGTAACTTTCATGAACTGTCTAGAGAGAAAGAAAATACAGTGGCTTTAAATTGAAGAAAGGAAAAAACCCTACACAATTGATATTTTTCAGTGCTTTTGCTTAACCCTGTTTTCATTAGCCTTTTCCTCATTAGGATTTATGACCCATGTCCTTCTCTATACTTCCACAGCTCTGATTTCTGTTAAATTTTGTAACAGAGGTTAATGAGGACAAAGGAATAGAAGGCCTGTTTGCTTTCATCTATGATGCTCAATATTTTAAGGTTGTTTATATTTGCATTTAAATATTTTTCTGTAAATTAAAATTATTAAAATTCAGTGAAATTAATTGAATCAGAGTTATCTAACGTGGAGATTTTAAAAATAGAAATTAAACAGTGCAATTTTGCTGAATTGTAACATTTTCTTGGGCCTGGGCCATCTAATGCCCTCTCCAGCACTGTATAGTTTGGGTTTCATATTTGTGGAAGAAGAAGGATTGGGGGGAGAAGGATGTGTTTTTGGAATGGTGTTTGACAAGGGGAATGAACGCAGACACCAGAACAATTATATTACAATCCCATTGGGAATGCCAGCACCAAATTTAGCCAGACTGATGGGGCACTGTCTAGACGGTCTCTTTTGTGTATCAGCTGCTTTCTCTCTGCTTTATTGCGTTGCCTCAATGTGTGAGTTGAACATGCATATGGATCCCAAGCATAGCCATTCCTGCTATTAAACCTGCTGTCATTTGGCTAACACTCAAGGGCTACGTGTTCCTAGTGCATTCCCTTTACGGTATTTTGTAATTAAAATGCAGTTTTCACATTAGTGGCGTAACAAAGGCCATACAACAATGTAGAAGGTGCCTAGACTTTCTTTATATGAAAATATTAACTAGGTAAACATTTTTGTCTTCCCAAACATGTCCGCCTCTTTTCCACTGAAATGAAAGAAAACCAGAACAATAAGAAATAAAACAATGAGAGTAATGAACCAGAGTACATATAAATTACCACCTTTCCTTGTGAAAAGGGTAAAGGACAAAAAGAGTGTGTATTAAATGTTTACAGTGTGTGTGTGTGTGTGTGTGTGTGTGTGTGTGTGTGTAGGAGGTTACCACCATTTTATTTGGTAAATCATGTGGAGCTCAGTGATCTGAGTTCTTATGGAGTCTCATAGATAGATTCCCAAACTCTTCTTAGTATACAGTTATACATTGCTTTCTTCTTGTTGGGCAGATAGGAAATCTCAGAGATATTTCATTTCTGGGCAACTGTCAGGATTCTGTTTCATTTGCCAAACTGGTGCGGGATGTGGGGGGCAGATTGGGGGGAATAAGGCTTCCTTATACATGTCTACACAAACCAGCCATTGTTCACAAGAGTAGGGATGCACCCCTAAATAGGATGCAAACTTCATGGGTGATGGTGCTGAGAATTTGAAATGAACACAAATTAATTATTGCAATTAGAGAGTGAGAAATAGCAGAATTCATTAATACTAGTGAAATTAGGAGTGAGATCAGCTCTTTTAATATAAAATTTATCAGCAAATTTTGCCTATAGTTACTGAGAATTGAAAACCTTGCAAAATTGAACTTCTACAAAATGTAAGTCATTTTAAGTAAAATCTTTTCCTCATACGGGGAACCCAAGGAACTCACTGTTACAGGAGAGATGAGAGACAAGACAATAACTTTAGTAAGTACAGACACAGAAATTATATTTGTGAAAATTATTTTCTCTTAACAGAAATAAAAGTGATAAAAGTTTTTATCTGAAGAGGAGAAATAAAGTTAAAGTTAATGATAAAAACATATTTTTATGTCCTTACAACTAAGAACATAAAAATGGAATTTGGATTTAAAAATAGTGGCTTTTAATTTTTTTTTGCTAGAAGTTAATAATTACAACCTACTATTGGCAATTATCCATCTTTAATGAATTAATTGTTGAGAGAGAGAGAGAGAGAGAGAGAGAGAGAGAGAGAGAGAGAGAGAGAGGAAGCAAAGTAAATTCTAATTTTATTAATAAGATACACAAGGAGTGATCTAATTTTTGGTGGTGGTAGTGTGGTTTGGATATTTTGTTTTTGTTGTTGTTGTTTAGTTTTGGTTCTAAATAACACGTCATAAATTGACTCTCCTGAAGTATACAGTGATATCAGATGGGGGAAATTTCAAGATTGGAAGTGGGGACACATTGTACAGTTGACAAAAAACATGGAGATCTTCAGTAGGTACTGGTGTTAGCAGCTTCACACTCCAATTTCACTTGATGATGGAAAAAAATGAAAAAAAATCACAAAGGCAGAGAGAGAGAGCAAGAGAGAGAGAGAGAGAGAGAGGGAGAGGGAGAGGGAGAGGGAGAGGGAGAGGGAGAGGGAGAGGGAGAGGGAGAGGGAGGAGGAGAGGGAGAGAGAAAGAGAGAGAGCACACCAAAACCCACTGGAAAAAATAAAGAATACCAGAGGAAAATGGGGTGAGAGTGGATGGGGTTTTGGGAGTAGGGGTGGGGGGAGCTTATGCAGAAATACTGAGAGAGAAAAACGCAAGAGCAGAGAGTGAATACTCTAAGCATTGTTTTAATTTAAAACAGAGATACTTCCAAGAGAATGGATTTCGATGGAGCTGAGCCAAAAATGATTATAGAGATTTTCTTGTTTTCTTTTGTGAATGAAGAGCTTCTCTTTTCTCTGACGACGCAGAGAAGGAACCAGAGCCCAGAGATTGAAGTGGTGCCCCTCTGCCCCCTTCCTTCAGCACGCCATAGTGGCAGGCCTTTCTTTCTTTCCCTTTCCAATAGTTATTGGCATGGAATTGTGCAAGAGAGGCGAGTGATCGCAGCCCCCAGACCTCAGCTGGGTTTCCTGTTCTGACAATTGCTTGTTTACTCTGATAGGACTGAAGTATTGAAATAGAAGCCCGATTGGGGTGGGGTGGCGCACATATATATATTTCTGGAAATAAAATTGAACTATTTACAACTAAGAATATGCCTCTGTTTATGATGCTAGAAACTTCCTGTAGGGTTTGTTCTACCAATTACATTTGTTCTCTTGTTTTTCATCAGTAGGAAGCTACAAAAGGGAATGAGAGGATTTTCTCAATTTTCCTCCACTTTCTCTGTAATGTAAAATTTTTGTCTCAGAACCATTTTTTTTAAACAGAGAGAAAAAATAATCATTTGTTAAAATAACTTGAGCTATGACTAAATTTTTGTGAAAGCAATAAAACATACTTCTTGCAAAGGCAGGAACAAAAGGCTTATATGCTTATGAAGGGCTGGTGGAGAAACCACTAACTTTAATAGACTTTGTGACAGAGTAATCATAAACCATTTGGAATTTGTATCTAAACACTACTTTTTGGGTTAAATTGACTTCCATGCAATTCATAGCATATGTGTGATCTGATCTAAACCCTTTACTTTAGGTGTGGTCCAGTCTTAGATTACATACTGTTATCCACAGATGGTAATTCCCCCAAGTAGGGAATTGTTCCACTTGGAAATACTACAGATCATACCAGGATCAATGTAAACAAATGGCAAATACACCTGT
>NW_022196914.1:44830563-44831451 GCF_008632895.1 Mastomys coucha | reverse complement strand
TTTTAAAAAGTACATTTGTGCATTTTGGGAGTTGAGATTTTATCAGTGTTGTTAAGTACTTTAGATTCCCTTGTGTGATTGTGATACATGAATTTGAGGTGTCCTTTTTAGAATAATTTCTTTCCAAAATCTAAGAACCAGTTCCTCTTCTCTGTCTCATATTGAGATTTGGTATTATTAATATTTTATCTGCTAAGTTTAAGCAACTTAGTGACTCAGCAGAAGAGCAGCATGAGCTATAAATTTAAAGGGCTAACCTTAAATGACTTCAGTATGTATTTAAAACAAAGAATGTATGTTACATTTATAGACAATGTTAACTAGTAGCTGAAGTATGTAAAGATTCCTCAAAGTGGCAAAATGAGATATAATTTCCTTTAGAACTTTTCCAGACTAAATTTTGTCATGTTTTCCTGTCAAAAACCTTGAAATGTGGACTAGTTAGTGGAAAAGTCATACAATTCTATTATGTGGATAACTTTTAATTTTTAAAGATGAAAAATGTCTTCATTTTCATATAGGACTTTATTTGGAGATTTTCAAAATATATTTTTAATGTCAGTAGGAATATACTGTGTACATCTGTGAATATGAGTTCTATGAATCCATATTTAATTTAACAAATCTCATCAATTCAGTTGACATTTTTCTCCTTCTAAGCTCTCTTTCCCCCTTCTCTTCTATCCATTAAGAGTATTCCTTTCATTGTAGTAGACTAATTTTTGAAACAGGTTTTATAAAACAAAGCTGGCAATTGTTTTAGAAGAACTTTTAAACCATTAAACTCTGATATATTACAAATGATAAAATGAATATTTAAGAATCTAAAGTACTTAACAACACTGATAAAATCTCAACTCCCAAAATGCACAAATGTACTTTTTAAAA
>NW_022196914.1:44812654-44830029 GCF_008632895.1 Mastomys coucha | reverse complement strand
ACAGGTGTATTTGCCATTTGTTTACATTGATCCTGGTATGATCTGTAGTATTTCCAAGTGGAACAATTTTTTTGAACCCTAAATTATTAAGACAGCTTCAGAGTTTAGTACTTTAAATCACCAAACTGGAAAAAGTTACATTTTAATTGAAACCAACCATAGAAAATGTCCCAAAGGCAGTCTTATCGTTCTTTTGTTTTGTGATGATGTAGAATCTGGCACTCACCTGTGGGCAGGAGGGAATAACAGGAAGTTGTTGACAAGATTGGGATGCAAGTTCTGAGGCTCACAGGCTTCTTTGCTGGCCACAGAAACCATCATGGCACACACACGTGCACACACATGTGCACACACACACACACACACACACACACACACACACACACACACACACGTTGAACAGGAAGACTTCAAAAAAGCCTTCACACTTCAGAAAACCTAGGGTTAGATTTTGCATTCAGTGGGCACACCTCCTTGTGTTGGCACAGGAAGACAGCTGCAGATGACTTCATTCAACTCCCTGCTCAAATTTGTCACTTTGTGTCATAACCCCCAGGTTCTTAAATGTAGCTTCACAATGTGTTAAATGCATTTGCCTGATAATATGCCTAAATGTAGCTGTACTAGCTGTTTCTGCTCTGGGTTCATTCATGGTGGTATAGTTTATTGTAAGGCCAGAAACAGTCATACACATAAGGGAACAAGATCTTTTTGGCTTCTGTGGAGGCCAGGCATGCATAAGAGCAGAGCAAGAACTGGAGGTATGGAGAAGATGACTATTATAGAGATGTGCACATTTCAGAAATACACAGGAAAATATGGTACACATAAGTAAAGTCCTCTTAGCCCATTATCTCATTATTAAATGCTATTTTCTACAGTTAGGTCATGCAGAATATCCAGTAATCTTTATTGTAGCAATAGACGAATCCCACATAAGAACTGCTAGTGAGCTTACATGTCTATTTAATGATAATCAAGGGCAAGCACTAAGTGACCATAAAATACATCCTTGCTAAAGTATTAGATAAATTGAGAATAGAGAAAATGGTGACTTAAGGTAGAAAAGTCAACAGAAAATAGTAATTATATGTGTCTTGAACACAAGCCTAGTATATTACAGCCAGTATACAATGCTCTGTCATATAAAAGAGAAAGTGTGTCCCTTGTCATAGTGACATAGCTCTGTTAGGAAGTTTTATAGGTTGGTTTGTTTCCCAGAGCACATTAAACTCACCACATGGCTTGTTCAGTAGTATCTCTCCTCCCAGTTAAAAACTGGTTTTTATCGCAAAACTCCATAATGTTTTCCACAACCAACTGATTACTTTTTTTGTGTATCTCTACTAGAGGAGGACAGTGTTTGCTCTTCTATCTCATAAAATGTATCAGCATTAGAGGCATGAGAAAAGCAGTTTTGACCTTATATAATTTATCACTGTATTAGTTGGGTCACATTGGACTTTGCAAAAGGCACACATATCTATTACTACTGCATTCTTATTTGGAACAAAATACAAGCATAAAATTGGAGGCAAATGAAAAAAACAAGAAGTCTCACAAAGTGGAAATTACTTAATGCATAAAGAAGGCCCCTCTTGAGCAGATATGCAGTAAATGACCGAGTTGAAGGGCTTCCTGAAGGGTATATTAACAGTGTCATCACAGGAGACCTGTTTGCTGAAGCCTTCAGACCATCTCAAATGCATTTCAAGTTATGAGAGAAGTTCTAAACACTTGACGTCACTCATAAGGCTCTCCACAAACAAACATGGAAACAGTCAACAGCGCCCCTGATAGGTCCTTTCTGCTCCCACCAGCCTCTCTCCAGTTCTCCCTTCCATTCCTGTCTGCCTGTTGTCCTTTCACGTTCTCTGTGGTCCTTGCTTTCCCATGGTCCTCTTTAGTCTTGTTCTCCAGTGATGCCAATGAAAATAAACAGTTTATTTAAAACAAATGTGTTTAGGCCCATAATGCATGATTAGTATGTGCTTTTTGTATTATTATTTAGTTAAACCATACCTGTGACACTGGATTTTAAAATCCAGTTTCAGTAACATATAGAATAATGGATTCCACTATGACATTTTTATACAAATCCACCTTTGTACTCTGCTAATATTTGCCCCCACATTGGCCTCTCCTGTACCTCACCCTTCTTAGAATACTTTTAGAAGCAAACCCCAAAGAAAGGAGAGAACTGAAATGCTATTTAGTATCACCAAATTTATTTATAAATATATGCAGTGGTAAACTCAGCGAAGCCCTTGTGAGACTACTCCCGTGCTTCTGATCCCAGAGTGCAAAAAGAATTAGCTTATTCAGGAAAACTCAAAGTCATAATTAGTCTTGTGAATTATAATAATCTGGTTTCATCCTCCATTTCTTTCTCACATGGTATTCCCAGTGCGAGTTCCAAATGAAAAATGGCAATGAAGTTGAGCATTAATAATGGCATACCTGTGAAATATGAGCATTTTTCTAGAATAAAACTGGAAATCTGTCCCTTCTTGGTCCTATATTTTTCAATTAAAAGAAGAACATCACCATATTTTTCCAATAAAAAAATCAGTCAAATTTTAAAAATAACTCAAAATAAGAAAATAAAATATTTTTTCTTCTATATAAATATATCTTTTCTTTAGTGTAGTTATAGATATAAGTCTATATTTAATTTATTTTTTTTAACTTTTGAGTATCTAGGTTTGATAGTTTCCTCAAACAAACAGAAACAAAAGATCAAGAAAGGTAAAAAGGATGAAATCCAGAAAAAATACAGAAGGAATTCAGGCCAGACATTTTTCATGATTTGACCACCAAGGTCACCAAATTGTTTGTGATTACTAATTGAGGTGATCAATTATTTTAATGTATGGATATACGTAAATTAAGAGAAAAATGCAATTTGTTGTCAGCCCTGGGATTTTATAACATTTTGTGAAATAAAAGTATACCTTTGAAAGAGTTATAGTTTGATGAACTGCTAACTTGTAGAAAAAAAAAGGCAAAAAGGCATAGTAATTGTATATCCATGTAAAGCCCCAACTTGCATAGCTCCTATAGCCCTACAGTTTAGGAATAGCTCATCAACAGAACAATAAATAATTTGTAGTACATTCTAACAATGGCATATTACTTAGCAATACAAAAGAATGTGTTATTGCTTTATACAACAGAGGACTCTCAGCATAATTTTATGGAATGAGTTTTCATAGCTATGAAAAATAACAAATCAGGAATAAAAGATGGGGATGGCATAAACCATTTTTGTATTGCAGGAAATTCAAACTAATTTATAACAACAAAAAGTAGATCAGGCAGAGTGTATTGGCAGAAAGCTCTAGGACAAGGGAACTATGGTTAATATTGCTTATCATCTTGACTGGCCATAGATTCACAGGTGTATACACCTGTAAAAATGTAACTTATACAATTAAATATTAGCAGTTAGTTATATAGTTTTTATCTCAATAAATGTGTTCTATAAAATGCAAAATAAGTAGACAGAATGAATGCATCAAGTAGTCAGAACACATGGAAGCCATTAACAAAACCAATCACACAAATGGTTTTAGTGTTATTCGGAATAATGGAGCCTTTTACAGTTTTGAAGAGTTTGGAGATTCCAAGTATGTTTGCATTCACTTGCTGATGCTTATGGCTGTGGGTTTAATTTAAAACACTTTCCTATTTTTTTATTAAAATCAATATATTCCTAGATGTAAAGAACAATGTATATTTTGATTCTTTTGAAATATTCCAAAATGTGTGACTTAAGTCAGCCAGCTAAACCAGTGTCCAAACACTGCTAAACAATCATTTGAGGCAGAGATAAGCGGAAAGATACTTTCATCTTGAGAAAACAGGATCAATCTACAGAGCCTTTTATAGTTATGTTTGTTGTAAGATCACGCAATGGCTAATCCTGGTGGGCAGCATGACACACTTGCAAGAGGGAAGGTCAATTGAAGCATTTTCTCCATCTGATTGTCCATAGACACGTCTGTGGGTATTGTCCTGATTTCTCATTCTTTTAGGAAGCCACTCTGGACAGTGTCATCCCTAAGCAAGTGGGTCTGGGCTATATAAGAAAGGTAGATGAATGTGAGTGAGAGAAGAGACCAGTAAGCATCACTCTGCTATGGTCTCTGTTTCAGTTTCTACTTCAAGCTCCTACCTTGGGTTCTTAGCATGGCTTCCCTCACTTAGTCACTGTTTTGTTGCAGCAACACAAAGCAAACTAAGACACACATCCAAATATTTTTCTTTTCATTTCCTACCATGGGTATAATGAAAACAGTCAGTCAATCAATCAGTCAGACAGACAGACAGAATGGACCTTTCTCTGAAGAGTGCTTATAGACAAATAACAGATATTCTCTGCACATGATTGCCTCAGATATATATCTTGTGAGTAAACCCATTTTAATTGTTTTCAACAAAATTCTGTTTGAATTCACAGTAAGTAATAGGAATAGCACATTGAGTCTCTTTTGAAATAGAACATGACTACCCAAGGCCCATACCAAAGTCCCTTCATGGCTCAGTGTGAAGGACAAAGATGACTCCAGGTCACTGCTTTTTTCTAATTGTATTACAGATAATATTGTGTTTACTTATAATTAAGATTTTAGATGCAGAGTTTGAATTAGATAGGTTCTCATCTTAAGGTAAGGAGAAACTGTGAATTCCAATCAATATACATAGGGGAAGACTGAGGACAATCTCTTTAAGTTCATATGTCAGTAAAACAGAACAAACATTCAGTGGATAGCATATTGATGTGTCTGATATTACCCAAAAGACAGATGTTTTCTGCCTTGACACATTATGATTTAAATATATTGCTCTGATTTTTACAGAAAATTTTAAAATTAATTAACAGAAACATTCTATACAATACTTTTGTATTGAGTGAGCTGCTTATTAACTTTTTCAATACCCTCTGTTCATTTTGGCCAGAGGTGGTCCTCACACATCATAGAGTACTGAACATAAGATCTGCAGTAGGAAAGCGTGCTGTTAAGCATGGACATGGGTTTGTAGCTGCTCTTATGCTGAGATCCAGTGAACACTTGCATTTGAAGCTCTCTACACACTTAGGACTATGTCCTCCTCTGCACTTGCTCTTTCTCCAAAATGGAGTACCCCCAGGAGAAAGGCAGCATCAGCTACTCTCCTATTCCTTTACACTTTCCCTAGTAGCTGCTTTGCTTTCTGTATCCTTCTTCTCCCCTCCTTTTGATTTAAAAGGTGATTTTATTGGAAGGCTAAAGAACTACAAACCACTGTATGATAGCAATATAAGCCAGGTATGCATGGTGTGACTCGGGTCCCTTATTTGTTTGTTTGTTTGCTTGTCTGTTTGTTTATTTTTCCAGAAAATCAGGTTAATAGGCATAGTCAGTGGGTGGCTTCCAAATGATCTAGGATAAGGGATACTTGTTAACACCAAAATTTTTAACTTGGAAATGAGGGGGAAAGCACCTTGTCTTTTCAGAAGACAGATGAAAACATATTATGGCCAAGACACTCATGTAGTATCACTAAGTACTACTCACATACCCATTCTCCAAACACACAGACTCTCCTTGAGCCCTCACTGATTCATTAGTGTGAAGTCACTTTTTAATTTGCTGTTATAAGTAATTGCAATGGATTTATTAATCAATGTATAATATAATCATTATTAATTACTCTTAACTTCACAGCGTTTCATATAACATGCTTCATAGCTCTTTAGTATCTAGAAAGATGGAATTCAGAGTCAATCCCAAGGACAATGGACCTACAAAAGCAGTTACGGACTAAGTTAGAACAAGGATATTAAAGTCTATAGCACTTGAAAAGGAAAAACTAAATAGCTTCTACAACACTCATGTTCATTTATTTGCTCGCATCAGGTCTAGTTGCTTTAAATTAGGACAATAAACACAACTTCCAATCCTACATTATACATTTTTTAATTCATGGACTAACCAATGATTATGACCATTTTTGTAAAAAAAAAATCTGTGTGGATTATAATGTCAAAGAAGCTAAATAATTTTATATTTTTACAAAAAGTAAGATTTTGTAAATTTTCAATCCTAAAGATTGATTATATAGAACTGATGCTGAGCAAAAAACAAAGCATCCCTTCAATTATTGGAATAGTAGAAATTGGCAAACTATATATTTGTATAAAATTATATCATTTCCTATATGCATTATTTGTTGGTCACTAATTATTATTTTTGTAAGGTGTTTACTATTTTATCCCAAGACTGTATCATGTCCCCCCTCTCTCACACACACATACACACACACATACACACACACACACACACACACACACACACACACACACACTTTCTCTTTCTCTCTCTCTCTTTGATACTTGGTAAGCAGAACAACTTTTATAGATTCTTGATTACAATAAGGAAAAGTATAATATAAGGAGGAGCGATGAGGCCTAAAGAAATATCAAAAGCTAAGACAGATAGTTGATAAAAGTGAGTTCTTTACCTTAAGCTCCCTTAGAATGAAGTAAATGAATAAAAGCTAAAAGTTAAGTAGAATTCAACATAAATCTTCCATATTTCCTAACTAGCTTATTCAGTTATTGTGATCAGCTGATCAATTATAGTTCAGTACTGTATATATACTAATATTGTAAATTTTTTTAAACATTTTTTCCCTTTTTCTGAAGCTGACTGGCCTAAGAAGGATGCTGTCTTGCACATTTTAAGCAACTGTGTGCCTGGTTCATTCAAGACAGTCTGACTAAGACATGTGTTGCACTATAGTCCTAACCACTTACATGACAGGGGGAAGAGGATTGCATCAGGCTAGGAAACATCCCATAATTCTGTTTGTAAAAACTTAAAATGAAATAATAAAAGTTTAGAAAATGCAGTGTTCTGCTGAAGCTTGCAAGGGCCTCTGCTGTTGTCACCTCATTTCTGTCAGCAAACTTGGTACCTGTTCTTAGCCGAGCAACTGAGAATCTACTTTGAAATTGTTCAATACAGTGGCCCAGTACTGTGTATTTCATAATTGAGGAGATGACAAAATCTTGAAGCGGTGAGCTTCAAAGAAACTACGGAGAAACTAGATGGGATTTAATGACTGTGTGGACTAACAGGACACTTGTGAATCATACTTTATTCTGGCTCAAGAACTGAGGCTATCTGATGCTCCACCCCCAAGTGTGACACAGGAAGTAAAGGGAGATTAGTCAGTGTTACCCAGTCATACCTCTGTCTGTGAGGCATCTGAATTGTGATGTATCCCGTGTAGCTGTATATTGTCTGTAGCTCATGCAGGAAATCCATGTTTGGGAATAGAATAACTTAGAGGGGAACAAATGGTCAAGAGAATTAAATCAAAAAGTTGCATAGGAGCAAACTGAGACTCATCAGATCCACAGAAAGCTATTGATGAGTAAAACTAATAGAAGTTTAGTGAAGCTTGAATTTAGTGTCAAAACTGGAAAGGGAAGAAATGGAGAGCTTTCCCCTCACAAAGAGAATAATTATATTTTATTATTATTTATTTTATATTTTATCTTATTTCAGAATTAAGAAGCATAATAGTTTATATGTGCTTATAAAAAGGTTAAATAAAATCTTCTACCTCAGACATATGTTCTGTATATATTATTTCTAAGTATTTGTGTTGAGCTTCTTTCCATGGTTGAGCTTCTTTGGCAGAAAGAGAGATGCTCCTAAGAAAAGACTGGCAAAGAGTGAACATCCCTGCCCCTGGCTTACTCTCATTTACTCTAAAGGTCAACTTCATGGCCATGCCCAGCTCCGGCCCACCTAACCTTCCCCCCTAAAGTCACAGTAACCATTGAGTGGCCCAACGACCTCTTAAAGCCCAACATTCTTCTGTTTCCCAGAAGATGAGCAACAAAAGATATTTACAATGTCAAACTGTGGCCCATCCTTGAAAGTGTCAGGAACCAAGAAGATGACATGGCCTGCTGGGCCAGCAATGAGGAGATGAGATGACATGGCCTGCTGGGCCAGCAATGAGGAGATGAGATGACATGGCCTGCTGGGCCAGCAATGAGGAGATGAGATAAGGATATGTCTCCAGACAGAGATTATATTCTAGGTGAAATTTTATGAGGACCAGGAAGAATAAATTCTGTTCTAATATATATCAATGTAATTATATATTAATATAAAATATATACTATTATAAATATATTAAATATATAGTAAATGTTTATCACAAAATGAAGTAATGGTGTAATAACAAGCACTCCTAATTATCTGAATCTAATACACACCTGAAAGTCTATGGAAAAGCAAATTTTTATATTCAAGATAGGAAAAGTGGGGCAAGTAAGATAGTGGCTACAGGTACTTCTTGCCAAGCCTGATGATCTGAGTTCAGTTCTCTAGACGCATCTGGTAGAAGGAAAGAAGTGACTCCAGAAGGTTGTCCTCTGACTGCCACATGCACACTGTGTCACACATGTACCTCCCCATTCAATATATAAATAGTTAAATATGATAACAATTGAAACTAAATTTTTTGATGGACACTCACATATTTCTGGTGCACACAAAATTTATAATAATTGACTATCACAGAATTAGTACTTAAAATGTGGGCTGTAATGTTGGTAAAGATGCTTGCTGCCAAGGAGTTCAATCCCTGGAACAGACATGACAAAAAGAACCGAATCCACATACACACAGACACACACACACACACTTACTCATACAAATACAGTAGCACTTATACATACATATGTAAATGTCATAAACAATGTTAAAGCTGGGATGAATCAATGTTATTAGCTCCAGGGCAACAAAATGGGCCTTTTAACCAACAGTACCAACAAATGCATAAACAGCAGCATTGGATCCTTGGATGAGGAACCTGAGAGAACAATATCTTTTTTTTTTTAATTATATCATACTTCTTCTATAGATAGTACATCCAAATACCTAAGATAATTTTAATGATTATAAAACATAGCCATCAGATGCACATTTCATTATAGGTCCCACTTTTGCTTGAGCATGTTTGCCTTATTAAGTGTCAACAGTGGAAAAAAATAAAGTTTTTGTCTAAGTTTTTCAGTTAATTCTATCTAAAGTATTTAGATATTCTTGTTTCATGACATGCAACACATGTGGGAGCCAGCTCAGCCCCATAGATCATGTATTTCTCCCATTCGATGTACTGCAATGAAATACAAGAAATATTACTACTCCATTTTATGGATAAGGCAAATGAGGCTTAATATGATGTCATTCCCCCCAATTTCAACCCAGTGTCTTTTAAATCCTGGGATTTTTTTTTTTTTATAAAAGTGATTTCCCTCTGATAATTTTTTCAAACTTCAGCTGGTTCACATTTCTCTACAACTACATATTTATTTGGTTTAATAAGTGACTTTTTCCTAAGTATGCATACCTTTAAAAGTGGTTTAATAAAATCATTGTTAAGAGAATAACTATCATTAATTCTACCATGAAGACATGTTTTCTAACAAATACTTGTAAATATTATTTTCATTTTTGCCATAATAATTTTATTTTTCTCTTCATATAGTTTTCTTTATATACAGTGGTGTTTTAAAAGAAATCATGAGGAATCAAGGGCAATGAAGAGAAGGAGTGGTACACATATCAGACAACTAGCTTTCAAATGTATTGAGAAGAAATTTGTGTAGATGAGAATGAGGGAAGAGAATGGGGAGATAGATGGTGATTTCTAGAACCTCATCTTGCCCAAGGAGCACTGGAAACTTAATAACTCTTAGTTCATCTGTCATTGTTATGTTCTGCTAATGACGAGATTAAACTGAAGCCACATTGTCTTGAGTCCTAAAGGTTTGCCAGGCCCAGCACTAACTGCCTTACTGCCTTATTCTGTTCCTGCAGCACATTTCCAACTTGTAGAAGAAGGAACATAGCCTTTTAAAAGTTTGCCCAAGTTCAATGTCTGATAAGTGAGGAAGGAGGGTGGGGGTCAAAAGCAGTTTGTCTGCCCATTCGGGCAGTGCTGTCACTCAATACTTGTCCCCTCTTCTCAGTGACAAGAATCAGGCAAGGTAAGGGATACATCCAGGAACAGGAGTCAGAGCAGGAGCAGAAGCTGCCCTCAGGAGTCTCAGGCACAGAACACCTTCTCACGGTTTCAACTGTCAGATCACCCTTTGCCTTTTTATTTCTTTGCAGAAGTAAGTGACATTTGACCACTGGAATATGGTTTAAAACCATATGGAATATGGCGCGCGTGCGTACACACACACACACACACACACACACACACACACACACACACAGATCATTTCAGGAAATTCCATTGGAAAATTAGTTTGATGAGAGATGCATAACATTGGTATATAGGTAAAATGTAGTAGCCCCATGCTTTGGCAAATGGTGACCAAATAAGGTTTATTTTCTTATAACCTTAACAACAGGTGAGCAATGGATTATTGTGGAAGTTATCTAGCAAATTGTTTCAAATGAGGGCATCTTTACAAACATCAGCTGGCCAAGACTGCTATTGCTTACAGCACTGGCCAGTCACACTACTTCTTTTGGGAGAAACAATATACATTATATTTAAAATTCAGAATTTGCAAGTGGTCGTGTCATGGCTCAAACTTAAAGTTAAAAAGTATATACTAACAGTCTTTTAAAATAGTTTTCAATGGTTATTGATAATTTTATGTGTATATTTTATTTTGTTCATAGTCACCCCTGAGCTCTCTTTCAAGCTTCCCCCCTTCACTGAAGCCCTTCTTCTTTTTTTTTTCTTTTGGTTTGGGAAGTTTTAGTTTTTTATTAGGAGTAAACACTTGCTCATAACACTTTCTCTTTATTTACATTTAAAATGTTATCCCACTCCTTGTTTCTCCTCTTCCCCCTCCCCCTGCTCACCAACTCACCTAATGAAAATTCCTGGCTCTGGCATTCCCCTACACTGGGGAATAGAGCCTTAACAGGACCAAGGGCCTTTCCTCTCATTGATGACTGACAAGGCCATCATCTGCTATATAAGTGGCTGGAGCCATGGATCCCTCCATGGTTTGTGGTTTAGTCCCAGGGAGCTCTGAGGGTACTTGTTGGTTCGTATTGAAGTTCCTCCTAAGGGGCTGCAAACCCCTTCAGGTCCTTGGGTCCTTTCTCTAGTTTCTCCATTGGGGACCCTGTGCTCAGTCCATTGATTGAATAAGAGCATCCAACTCTGTATTTGTCAGGCACTGGTAGAGTATCATATCATAGTATCATAAAACCTATATACAAAGTTCCAATCATGCCCTAGTACATATATTTTCTATATTCCTACTAAGATAGCCCATTAAGTTCCACTTAATGCATGTAAATATCCAAAGTCTAAAAATCCACATTACTCTAATCAAAAACATGGTCACGCCTATCATAACAGTATTTGAGAAGACACTGTGACCAAGGAAAATGTTTCAAAGGCAAATATTTAGTTGGGCCTGCTTTACATTTCCACATTTTTTTAGTCCATTACCATCATAGCAGAAAGAATGGCAGTATGCAGGCAGGCATAAAGCTGCAGCAGAAGCCCTTCTTCTTATGAAGGCCCCCTCAGCCTTCATGGTCTTTATGTTTTAACGATTCACTGAATTTAATTAGGCTTTCTTGCAAGAGCATAGGTGAAGAGTTAGTTATTTTCAAGAGCAAAGGCAGTTTAGGAGTGGCTCTAGCAATGAGGAAAGTGATTATCCTTTCCTCTGCAATCATCAACTGTAAGTGGAACCCCAGGAAGGGGTGAGGCCTCATGAGCACTCGCCACTCATGATGAAAACTTTGCTTTTCTTCTTTGATGCTTATTTATTTATATTTCTCTCTCTCTCTTTCACACACACACACACACACACACACACACACACACACACAGAGAGAGAGAGAGAGAGAGAGGGGTATGCAGTTACCTGTAGAAACATTGGATCGCTTGGGACTGGAATTACAGGCTATGGTGGGCCTCCCAACCTGAATCTAGAAATCAAACTCAGGTCCTTTGGAAGAGCACTTTTGCTCCCCCATGGTGGATTATTGGTAGGTTCAATCTTGTGCAGATCTTGTGCTGGTAACCATAGCTGCTATGAATTCATAAGTGAAGCAGCTTGTCATTTTCAAAAGACAGAATTCTACAAGCACTCATTCTTCCCCATCTTCTGGCTATTACATTCTTTCCTCTCCCCATTATGTAATGACTCTTGAACCTCAAAGGATATCATATTTCCAATTTTCAGAAGAAGAAACTTAGGCATAAAGAGGTTTTAAAATTTTGTGTATATATACATATGTACATATATGTATATACATACACACATACTACATATACATGTAGTATAGGTATAGATAATTTTATGTTTAAAACCACAAGGTTGAGCTCTCAACAGTCACTTACGCTTATTCTCAGAACTTGGGTCAATGCTAAGTCTCTGCATTAACTCTACCACTGTAAACTGAAGCTTCTTCAACCAATCCTAAGAACCACATGAATCAATAAACATTAAGTATAAACCTTTAGAAGACAGAAAACAGCAGTATCTATCACCTGCTCCCTTGAGAATAGAATTTCTCCATCCAAGGGTTTTTAACTCAGTTTACAGTTATAGGCATGAAATTCCTTCCTGTTGAGTGTGTCTCCAATTCTATCAGAAAGCAATTGGTTATCTTCATAATAGTCATTACTATTGCATCAGGGGACACATCTTGCCTAGAAGGTCAGTACTGTAGATTGAGAAGACCACTGATGACATCTTCCAATATCCTGAATAACTCTTTCCATAATTATAAAAGCTAGTCACCGGAGAGGAAGTTTTCAGGTCAGTTTCAGCTTGATATTTCTATCTCCCACTGCCAATGTGGAACCTCAGCAGCAGAATCTTACCATCAATTCCTGGTTAGTAACCATGAGCAATGGCAAAAGCCTTAAAAACTAGTCTCTTAGGCTGTTGAGTAAAGCTGCTATGAAAAAGTAAATATTTTCCTCAGTCAGTCATCTAGGATAGAAATATTTTGGTATGTGTGTGCAAACACAGCCTTCCTTTGAAGCTTGATGTAAGCTATTGATTTTACTCAAAGATCTTTATTAGTCTGGTCACTTACAGACACATGTATACATAACTTTTGAGTAATAGTCTGTATTTATTCTGTTAATAAATGTTTCAAAGCTATTGTTCTCTGGGGACTTCAAATAAAGAGATATGTATCTCTTTGGAATTTTAGAAACACTACAATTAAAATGAGATGCAATCAATAAAATATTAATGCATCCATATTTGAAGACCAACTACTTAATGGTTAGATCCATATCTGTCATTCTCTAGCTTTCTGAGATCAATAA
This sequence comes from Mastomys coucha, assembly GCF_008632895.1. Lineage (NCBI taxonomy): Eukaryota > Metazoa > Chordata > Mammalia > Rodentia > Muridae > Mastomys > Mastomys coucha. Next base: position 44,816,688 of record NW_022196914.1, on the reverse strand, counting down.
GTAGTAGAGTCAACTAGTTAACTAGCACATTAGAAACACCATATATGTCTAATTGAGGGTTTTTCATTAATTCATACAAGGTTCATGACACCACTATCTGGACACACACGCAAAAAACAAAAAACAACAAAGAAAAACTTCTTGGAAGACTTGTTTGATACCTTGAAATCATTAAACATTATTTTTACTTCTTGGATAGCATTATGGAACGCTAGGGCAAGCAGCAGTTCTATAGATCTGTCCTCACCTTCCCTTGTTAACCAGGTCACTGGAGATCAGTGCCACAGTTAGTGATGAACTGGACTTAGAATCCTAGGCTCCTAATTCTCAGGCCACTGAACTCCAGAACATAATAATACTGAGTCCTACCTCAGACTCAGGTCTTTCAGGTACAAGTATAGTTTCTGGACCTGAGCTATGTTTATTGTTTTAAATACAAAGTGTGATGAGGGAATTAAGTAGAATAAAGCAAGAGAGAGCAGTAGCAGATCTAAATAAAAGCAAATGCCAATGAATGTCTTGAGACTAATTTTAGTAAAGGTGAGTTAACACCTTCTTAGAAACAAGGCTGTAAACCATTTAACACCAGCTTTGCTTTCCTGGAAAGTTCTGACTCTTAAGACAGATGGGTAGATTTACTACAGATGGGTGAGTTCTGGTGCAAGGATGGAATTTGGAGGCTGGGGTAGAGGCTCAGGGGATAAGAGTTTGCTGCATAAATATGAGAGTCTGGATTCTAATCCTCATAAGCCATGAACAAAGCAAGCTAGGCTAATGTGCCTGTAATCCCAGAACTGTGGGAGGGTGGCAATGATGGTTAGTGCTAGTTCCTGCTAGCCACCAGACTAGACTTCAGGTCCACTCAGGTAAAAAAAAATGATAGATCAGGACACCTGGCATCTTTCTTGGACTCCATGTACCACACACAAGCATTTATACACAACCAAATTATAGTGGAAGTACAGAAAAAAAATTCCCCACTAATTTTCCTTTGCTTTTTTCTGTGTAAATCAGCCTTACATATCCATTTTACTTCATATTGGAATATGAAAAGATTCTAAAATTTAGTAACTCTCACAGCTATGCATAAAAGACAAAGGAAAGTTTTTGGCCTAGAATTTATACAATATTTTTAATTGTAACTAACAAAATTATTGACAGCTAAAATGGAAAAGGCTTTCCATTTCAGTTTTTACTTAAAGATTTCTTTCTTTCTTTCTATGTGTATGAGTGTTTCACCTGCATATATGTACAGTTACCATATGGATGCCTGGTGCCTGCAGAAAGCATCAGATCCCCTGGAGATGGAGATGTAGATGGTAGAGCCAACAGCTGAACCTGGGTCCTCTGCAAGAAAAGCATGGACTCCCAGCCCTTCTGTGTTAATTTCCATGAATTCATGTTCACCAAGTGCAGGGTCAAATGGGTGAGAACAAGGAAGTGTACATGGTTGAGCAAACTTTGAGTTATTAAAAAAGCTGCATCTAAAAAAATCTGAATGTTTTAACCTTGTCAAAGTGAGTCCAGACTTTGCCTGTAGTTTCAACACAGTTTTTAAACTCGTGTAAGGGCAACATTTTCAATGTGTCTTTACAGCAACTGGATCAGGTTGACCAGTTGGATCCTCACTCCCACTCTTACTCATACTTCCTCACAACCTTTTTGTCTTTCAGCAGGTTACTCAGAGTCCTGGAGGGTGGAACGGAGGCAGGTGTTGCTTTAAGATGTTTGTGTTTCTGTTTTGAAGCACTAGGCAAGAAATAAACCTTTTCCTTCTTGTGTATCTGCAAACAGAGTGACTATCTACAGTGAAGTAAATTTCCATAGAGAGAGACCTTGGGCAGGGTGTGTACCAGTGTGTCTAGATCATTTTAGGAAATACAGGCAGCAAATGTCACAACTTAAAACTATCTTCTTTTTAGTTTTTTTAAACCTCTAATTATATCAAGAAGAAAGTCTCAGTCTGGTCCTAACAAAGGGCTTTCAAACACTTTTATCTTTTTAAAAGAAGCTGAAGATGAGCCTCAGGCTGAGCATCTTCTGCAGAAAACTATATAAAGCTAGAGTTTAATAATATTGTATGGTTTTCAAGAATTAAGAAATTCAGATTACCATCTTTTTAGGTGACAGCTTTTTAATGGTAGTGATTCAAAACTTCCTTTTAAAACATAGGTTAATAAAACAGAAAAATGATTTAAAGCAAATATCAAGTAAAAGTGAACTTAATACTGCATATACTGGCATGATGAAAATAAAAAACTAATGCTGGGAGAAATAAATCAATCCCCCTACTAGATGGATTGAACATCAGAAGCCCCAAGATTCAGGAAATCATAAAGGCAGGACTGCTATGCGCAGGTCACCATGAAGTCAGGGCTGCTGTCCACAGGTCACCAGGAAGTCAGGGCTGCTATCCACAGGCCCCTTCCAAATGGATGGCATACTTCCACTTGACAGTATAAACTATTGTCTTCAAAATGGTCTTTTCCTCTCCTTGTGAACAATATTCATTGAGTTCAAACTTGTAAAACAATAAAGCTTTATGTCTCCATCCCCTCCATGCCAGGGCTGACATGGCAAGGTTATTTACAAGGAACCCCAGATATTGTAAAAACTCAACCAGATTTGTGGAACCTGAGTGAATGAGAAAGGAAAAGGCAAGAAACTGTCTAATGTAAAATTTTGCTCAGTATTCAATGCTAAACTAGGGCTTATTCTATGCATCTTGAGTGTAGTTTGCCAAAATAAGTAGAAATGTGCTTTGCTTGAAATTTATGTCCTAAGTTCTTAGAATTATTGCTCTTCAAAAGTATATAGACTCATCAAAATGCAAAATTAAATTGTCCTAAAAAGAGAAAATTTTTTAAAAAGATAAAACATTTTTGCAAGTATTTAAAAATATAGTGATGCATGCAGTTGATCTAGAGGGGTTGTTTTGATTTTTATTTGTTTGTTTTGTATTTTATTGCTGCCAAAAAAATTCCAAGATGCTTGAGAAGAATGTAGATACAGCTTCTCCTGTCCAAGGGTTCACAGCTTCGTAAATCACTGGCCATTCTAACCATATTAGCAGAACAGTAACTAGACTACTGATTTAAAAAATACTGCACAGAGCTGGGGAGATATCTCAGTGTGTCAGATGTTTGCTGGACAGATAGCATAACCCCAGAGGCTCACTGACTACTCAATAAATGTGCTTCAGGCTCAGTAGGAGACTGTCTCAAAAAGTAAGGTTAGTCTTTGTGTTTACTTGCTCATGCTTCAGAAATGAATATTGTTTTAAAAAATCCCTGTGAACAATGTACTGTGTAAGGTTCTTCATAAAGAGGCTGGGTGTGTGTGTGTGTGTGTGTGTATGAGAGAGGGGGGAAGAGGGAGGGAGAGAGACAGAGAGGGAGGATGAGAGGGAGAGAGGAGAGACAGAGACAGAGACAGAGACAGACTGAGAAATAGAAGTGTATTAGGAATTGAGCATAGGGCCTGGCATTTGCTAGGAAACCACTCTGACATTTCCATTCTGAGACTGACATTCAGGCTATAGTTAATTTCAAGGACTATCTTTCCATGCACCTAGTGATTCTTTTGGGTAATTGTAGAGCCTCTGTTCAGCAGGAAAGAGATGTCTCTGTTCTTTCTTTTCAGATTTTCTTCTGTTAGTTGACAAGCAAATCTATTTCTGATGCTGACTATGTAAGCAGCCATGGAAGCATTTGACATTGGAAATCACTTGTGAGAGACATTTTCACATGGAATTCACCCCTACATGCCCTTTGCCCCACTTATGAGATACCTATGCAGCCATTACCATTATGTCATCCAGACCACATCACTCAAGAGCCTATTACAAGGGACTAATATTGGGAAATATCTATTCATAATCTCCCTGAAGATAGTGTGATAGAGTAGAATGTGTGAAAATGATGCAATGCCTCTTAAATAATTCACATCATTATGAGCTAATTTTTAACACACACACACATACACACACACACACACACACACACGCACATGCGCACACGCACACACACACACAC
>NW_022196914.1:44781650-44812644 GCF_008632895.1 Mastomys coucha | reverse complement strand
CACACACACACACACACACACACACACACACACACACACACCTCTGTAGAGGCCAGAAGAGGCTGTCATATCCTCTGAAACTAGAATTACAGGTAGTTGTGAGTTAACTGATGTGGGCACTGGGAACCGAATCTAGGTCCTAAGCAAGATCAGAAAATATTCTTAACCTCTGAGCCCTGTGAACTAATTTATTTATGTGACCCAGTCGAGATTTATTTGTTTGGTTTTTGGTGTTTTATTTGTTTTGATTTTTGGAGAAATGTCTCTTACTTTCATCTAGCTTGATTCAAACTTATTTTGTAGCCCAGGCTGGCGTTTAACACTTCAGCAGTCTTCTTGCTTTAGCTTCTTGGGTAGTAGGCATGTACTGTGGCATGTAGTGTAGGCATGTACTGTAGACATGTACTGTAGGCATGTACTGTAGGCATGTACTCTCTTTTGCTTAGAAATTTCAACTGCTTTGTACTTATTGCAAATTTCTTTGTTTCATCAGCCACAAAGTGCTACTTACTTCTTATGAACAAGACACCACACAGTTTTATCATAGGTGGAATAGAATATTAGACCCAGTTTCCCGGTTGAGCATTTTACTTCAGTGGTTCCTAGTAGTATTGTTTGTCCCAGTTCCTCCTTTTCTAGGTGGGTTTGGATTGTTGTCTTGGACTGCTGATCTTGCTCCTTTATGGAGGACATTACAATGGTCCTACATGCTAGGTGAACAAACACAGTGAGAGAGAAAAATCATATAGCTCTACTTGACAGAAAGTCCACTAAGTCAGTAATATATGATATGATTTATTTATTTTTTTATTGATTTAAGCTTTATTGCATTATGATGAGAAAAGATACATGATTTCAATTTATCTGAATTTGTTAACATTTAAAAACACATTTTAAGTAAATAGAATTATATCACATTCTTACTTCCCTTTTGTACCCCGGCTCCTCCCAGAAACCCCCTTCAATACCTACAATACCTTTTTTGTCATATTCTTTAAAATTTATAAAATATTATAACAATAAAAATGAGTATTATAAAAGTTGTTTGATGTAAAACAACAATCAGTTTAACAGTCTTATGTAGATGTTTGTCTACAGTAATACTGAAAATACAATATAAATTTTCTCAATATAAATTATAAATAACTCCAAACATATTAACTGTATATTTTAAAATAATATATCACCACTAGTATTTTCTTAAATGAGCATAAATATATAAAGTCTTTTTGTTTGTTTGTTTGTTTTGTATTTAGTAGAGTTTAAAATCTGGCTCTTACTGTGGTATAAGACCAAAATAAGAACAATTTTTAGACATTGGATTTTATTGTAATAAGGCTGTATTTCAATGACCCTCACATCACCAAAGGATTTTACCTCCATCGTAAGTAAGCTGAGAGTTGACAGTTCTGCTGCACCAAAGAATCAATTGTAGCCATGATTTTTGGATACAAACTTCCTGCTATGGTCAAAGCTATTTTACTTGAGTGAGTGACTTTATTCTCAGCCCACAGAGAACAGGTTACATTCATTTAAGAAATGGTGTAGGTAGTAAGATGGTCTATCCATAAAGTCATTCACCAACTGTTTCAATGAACAATGGTTCTGCTTGGACAGTGGCACAGACATTAGCTAAGGGTAAGAATCTGGTTCATTGGTTGTGATAATTTCAAAAAGCATTCGTCTCAGAGAAAGAGTAACTTATAAAGTCCTCTTCTTAAACTTGATACAATCGTTACAAACATCAAGTAATGCAATCATTCTCACTCTTTGTTGTTCTCTTACAAGCCACCTCCCAATTTAATTGCCTACATTTCTTTTGGCTGTATAAATACTTTTGAAATATGTAAGCTGTTCTGAAAGCCATAGTATAGTGTAAAAACATAAAAAAAATACTACTAATAGAGAGGCTGAGATAGGAGAAGCAAGATTTCAAGACCATTATGTTGTACACAGCAAGACACTGTCATGTACAAACAAGCTGAAAGTGTATATGGATTGTACAATATTGGACTTATTTCTCCAATTTCCAAATTAGAGAGACCATTGGATGACAGTCAACAAATTTCTAATTCTTCATATTTTTGGATTTCAATCATTAGGCTATGTTGGTAATATTAATTTTCATATTAAGATATTAAGAAAAAGTAATTGTTACTTCCTGTTGTTTTTGTTGTAAGAGGTGGAATTAGGTTGAAAGATGGCTTTCTTGCTTCTTCTAGGGTGTAGTTTTGCTCCTTATGTTGGTGTATTCCATCTATTATCCTTTGTAGAGCTGGATTTGTGGAAAGATATTGTGTAAATTTCATTTTATCCTGGAATATCTTGTTTTCTCCATTTATGGTAATTGAGAGTTTTGCTGGGTATAATAACCTGGGCTGGCATTTGTGTTCTCTTAGGGTCTGTCAGATATCTGCCCAGGATCTTCTAGCTTTCATAGTCTCTGATGAGAAGTCTGGTGTAATTCTGATAGGCCTGACTTTATATGTTACTTGACCTTTCTCCTTTACTGCTTTTTAAAATTCTTTCTTTGTTTAGTGCATTTGGTGTTTTGATTATTATGTGACGAGAGGAATTTCTTTTCTGGTCGAGTCTATTTGGAGTTCTGTAGGCTTCTTGTATGTTTATGGGCATCTCTTTCTTTACATTAGGGAAGTTTTCTTCTATAATTTTGTTGAAGATCTTTACTGGCCCATTACATTGGGATTCTTCGCTCTCTTCTATACCTATTATCCTTAGGGTTGGTCTTCTCATTGTGTCCTGGATTTCCTACATGTTTTGGGTTAGGTGCTTTTTGCTTTTTGCATGTTCTTTGACTGTTGTGTCAATGTTTTCTATGGTGTCTTCTGTCCCCGAGATTCTCTCTTCTATCTATGACTCCTGATTTCTTTCCTAGGTTTTGTATGGCCAGGGTTGTCTCTCTTTCTGATTTCTTTATTGTTTCTATTTTCATTTTTAGATTCTGGATGGTTTTGTTCATTTCCTTCACCTGTTTGAGTATGTTTCCTGTAGTTCTTTAAGGGATTTTTGTATTTCCTCTTGAAGGGCTTCTAGCTTTTTACCTGTGTTCTCCTGAATTTCTTTGAGAGTACTGTTTATGTCTTTCTTAAAGTCCTCCATCATCATCATGAGAAGTGATTTTAGATCTGAATCTTGCTTTTCCGGTGTGATGGTGTGTCTAGGACTTGCTATGGTGGGAGAATTGGGTTCTGATGATGCCAAGTAACCTTGGTTTTTGTTGTTTATTTTCTTATGCTTGCCCCCACCATCTGGTTACCTCTAGTGCTACCTGCCCTTGCTAAATCTGACTGGAGTCTGTCCTTCCTGTGATCTGGGTTGTGTCAGAATTCCTCAGTCAAGCTGTCTTTGTGATCCTGTGATCCTATGCTTATTAGAGTGCATGGGAGTGGAGCTTCCTCAGGGTGTTGTGGGACTGGCTGTGGAGCTTGTGCCCAAGGTCTGCTCAAGGTACCAGATGACCCGAAGCAACCGGAGCCACTGGCCTGGCAGAGTTCCTGTGTGCCTGGGTTGGTCCCAGTTACTTTCAGTGTTGGGACAGATGTTGTGTCCTCCTCACCTCTGATCCTGGGTGTGTTAGAATGCCTGGGAGTGTAGCTTCCTCTGAGTGTTGTGGGATTGGCTGAGGAGCTTGGGGGGTTGCTCAGGGCACCAGCCAGCCCAGTGAGACCAGATGATGTGATTTGTTTGGTTAAAATATCTTTGATTCCAGAATTTCTGGCTCAATGACCCTTCATCTTATGTGCCTCCTCTGTGACTGCTCTACTTATAAAATATGGATCATATGATTCAGTTAAGTGAAGCTTCTTGTTAATTTTCCCCCAGCTCTACATAAGACACACACACTTTTGTTCTTTAATAAGTCACAGATATAAAACTCCATTATAAATAAGTAGAGAGCCTTAAATGATTTTCAAAGTAAGTCACTATTAGTTGCAACATTAAAAGTATGCTTGTAAAAATTAAGCATTTTAGTGATATGCTAATTGAAAATGCTGCAGGATCCTTTGGTTTCACCACCTTTCCTAGAGGAAATGGCAGGAGCATAGTCTGTTTTAATGTTGACCTCTTGGACCCATAATCATCAACGAAGGAATGAAGCACTTAGAATAGTTGGGGCATGGTTTTAGTAAGCCATATTTTGTCTATTTTCTCTTCTTTATTAGAAATACAAGCAGATAACTATAGTCAAATAACCTTAATGCCAAGAGAATTAAATAGGCTTTAATGATAATGTGTTTGATTTTTGCTCATTCTGAGAGGAGAAGGGTGTAACACGCAAGCTGAGAGCAAGGGGGAATTTCTTTCTATCATCCTTGCAGGAATCATGACACTTTTTAATAATAATAATGAATATCAAATTTTAAGATAGGTAATATTTACAGGGAGGTGGATCTGAAATTTCTGAGAGATTGCTGTACTCATTATTAATCATTTACATTCAATATACACCTTCTGAGTACCTAATGTATCCAAGTTAGACACTCAACTATGCTAGATATATAAAGATGAACATTACCCAAGCAAAAGGCAAAAGAAAATACGTAATAGAAGAGTTAATTACAGGCACATATTTAACTAAGATGCCATGGGAGAGGCTGCATTGGATATAGTCCCAGAAATTTATCTAGTGGAAGAGACTAGAAGAATATTTCAGAGAAAGAATAATTATTCCATGATACAAAAGTGTGAAGGTTGTAAGCCTTGGGTGAATGAGATAGATACCTGAAAATATTTTAAGCTAAATCACAACTGGGTTTTGGTTCTTAAAGCCTTTAAATTTGAAGTCAATTCTTGTCAAGATTTTTTTCTTTTTAGTCTTGTTCATTAAGAAGTTCAGTTTATCATGACAGTGATTGTTTTAACTGGGTTTACTGCTTAATTACTTTAGTTACCATTTGCATACAGTTTCCACAGTATTCTTGCTTAATATCTGGTGAGCCAGAGAACTGCCAGTAAAGAACTGTTCTGCCAAAGGACTGATTGGTAACAGAGCAGTTACAGTCTCCTGAAGCAGAGAATGGAAACCAGGTCTAGTTATAAGATGTTTGAATTCTGTAATAACATGCCATTATAAACCTTTCTGGAATTATTTAGCAAAACCTAACATTAAGGAGTCTAAACCCTGTGAACAAGGCAGGTATGTGGTGATGCGGAGTGGAGGCTGGTGCTCTGTTTGTTTATTTACTTTTATTTTGATGCTGATAATTAAACTCATATCTTTGTATATGCTAGGGAAGGTCTCTGCTACCTCAACCTAAATTATTTTGCAAATTATTGTGTAGGAGAGTGGGGTTATCTTAAAAAGGAAGTTTGTATCAGAAGAAATTTTTACATGGTATGAAACGGTTGCACATTTATAATCACAAAAATGATTACTCTTTAATTACTTATGGAAGCAATTTTACATATATGATCAAGAATCACCATACAGCACATAATCCACATTAAGTGTGCTCATGTTTTCAGATAGACAGACTTCTCTGAGACAAACTCTTAGGTAGTGGGGAAGAAAAAAGGAAGTAGAAGAGAGAAGAAAGGAAATAAAGAAGAAAAAGAAATGGAAAGAGGGATAAAGGGAGCCAGGGAAAGAGAGAGGAAGAAAAGAAGTCCTGCCTTACTTGCCTCTCCTTTAAGATTGTGAAGAGTGTGAATCTGCCAAAACAAAATCTAAAACATGTTATGATCCATGCTTATTTTGGGGGTGTTAGTAGCAGTAGAAATAAGAGTAAAAATGAAGAACAACTATCCCAGTGATAATCACACTTTGTGTTATCATGTGACAGTGATCACCTTTTCAATATGCCAACTTTTTTTTTTCATGGAATACAGGATTAAGCCACACATCATCTGTAGTAAAGATAGATGTTAAGACATCCAGAAAATTAACTGTTTACAAACATGTTTTAAAAATAGTTGAATTCTCAATTCATTTAGATGAAGTTGAAAAAATAGTTGCCAACTCTTCCTAGTTGAGCAAAGTATCTTTCCAAGTAATTCTTCACAATTAGTTTTTTTTATTTCTTCTTTGGAGGGGTGTTATTGGTTGTTTTTGCTGTGTTTTGTTTTAGTTTGTTTGTTTGACAAGGTTTCTCTGGGTAGTCATGGTTGTCCTGGAATATCCTTTGTAGACCAGGCTATCCTTGAACTCACCAAGACTCACATGTTTCTGCCTACCAAGTGATGGGATTAAATGGGTGTGCTACCAACACCCAGCCCCCAGTTGGTATTCTTAAGAAAATTCTTTGCTCATGGAGATTTTCACTATACTGGTTATTTTTATGTCACCTTACCACAACCTAGAGTCATTCAGGAAGAGAGATACTCAACTGAGAAAATACCCCCATCAGATAATGGATGATTGATATGGGAGGACCCAGTCCAGTGTAGGCAGTGCGACTCCTAGGCAGGTGGTCCTGGGTGCTCTAATAAAGCATTCTGAATAAGCCATGAGAGCGAGCAAGTAAGCAGCACCCCTAACATGGTCATATCTTCAGTTCCTACTTTAACTGCCGACCATGACTTCTTTTGGTGATAGAGTGTGACCTGAGATTGCTAAGCTAAAATAAATCCCATCCTCCCCAGGTTGCTTTTGGTCATCTTTGTCACAGCAATAGAAACTCTAAGACCGCCACTGATAGTTGTTTTACATAATTCAGAGATCATTTATAGGCTTGGTTGTATTCTGTAAAGAACTGATCTGCCAAAGGACTATACTCACATGAAACTGGACTTACCAACTGCCAGGCAGGGATCAAGGCAGAACTCAGGGAGCTCTACTTCTTCTAACTAAACTATTAGATACCAATAGACTCTAGGGTAGGACAATTAGTGTATTTGGTTGTGTACCTAATAGTGAGCCCTCCAGACTCCAAAGAATAGTTAGTTCCAAGCCTGTGTCTATACAGATTTGGTTAAAATCAGTGGGTCACAAAACAAAACACAAATACATAAGTTTGGAAAGAGACTTATAGAGGGGGGATGATGGGACAGGGAAGAACGAAAGAGGGATCAAGGACAGAATGCAGTATATATGTGTAGGAAATTAATCGATATAAAGTAGACATCTGGGCAAGAAGAGGAAGAACAGAAGGGATTGAGAAGGAGGAAGGATGGAAGAGAGTGAGGAGGAGGAATGGAAGAGGAGTAGGAACAGGAGGGGTAGAAGAGGAAGAGGAACAGGATGGATGAAGGAGGAGAAAGAACAGGAGAGATGCAAGAGGAAGAGGAAGAGGCATAGAAGAGGAAAAGGAGGAGTGAGGGTGGGGAGGAGGAAAACAAAGATGACATATTGCCCCTTTCATATTCCCAAATCAAGGAAAAGCCATGGGGTGGTGAGGAAGAAAGTGACAGTATCTAAGCCAGGAAGAGAGCTCCCAGCAAGAAACTAAATTATTTGTCACTTAAAAACTTCTAGCTTCCAGAGGTGAGAAAATAAAATTTCATTGTTCAAGCCTACTAGACTATCATATTTTCTAATGACAGCTTGAGCAGACTAATGGACTGAGAACTTCTGCTTCTTTCTGGAAAGCATAGAAAGTTGTGCCTTTTATTTTTGTCTGTAATGCTCAGCATTCCAGACATACACAAGTTCTATAAGACATGTTAAATCATTTTTTGGATTACTCTTCAAGAAGCCTGGAATGAGTTTGGGTTTCCTATGACTATCTGACAAATAATATGCAACAGAAGGAAAGTCCACTTCATTTAAAAATTTCAATTTCCTCCAGAGAACACACATTGCAATTTACTCCTCCCTGCATCAAGGTTTGTCATCACTGCCACAGACTGTGGTTTGAAAAGGTGCATAAATCTCTCTCCCTCTCTCTCCTTACCCTCTTCCTATCTCTGACTCTGTATCTCATTCTCCTCCCCCTCTCTCGTTCAGTCCCTTCATTTAAAAATTTTGTTATTATAACCGACACTAGCAAAAATTCCTATTTAAAATATGACATAGTAAACTGAGTATTATATTTATTCCATTTAATATTGTACACGGGAGGTAGCTGATTTGACAGTATGGTGGTGATATAGACTAGATTTCCTATAGCACCTATAGCATGGTGAAGGCACAGGAATGAACCAATAGGGTGCTGTGTGTAGTACCATTGGGAGGAAGTATTCTATAGTACCCAGGAGCCATTATTCCAAATGCTTGTGCAAATATGCCTTCCTTCATCTTCATCTTTCCTAATATTATTCATGCCTAGCTCCAAAGTAGAGCTTTGCTTTATTTTATGAACTGATAACAACTAAACTAGTTTAGCATCTTGAATAATAAGGTAATAACTTGGTATTTATTCTCTTTTCCCAAGTTCTTCATGATTTTTTATATTTCTATAACCTTCATTAATCAGATAAGAGAATATTCTTATCATTTACTTCTGAAAATTATTTTCATCTCTAATATATTTAAAAAACAAATTAGAATCATAATTATAGTTCTACAGCATCAAGCAAATTTGGGGGCCACTAAATACTTGCAAATAAAACTGTAGCTTTATTTGTTTTAAAGTTTCATTCTTGGAAGACTAAAGTAAATACACAAGAATTATGCCACTATGGAAGAACATGGATGTAGAAAATACTGCTTGAATTTGAGTTCTAATTCTGTGAACTTACTGCGTGTTGAGTAGGACACAGTGTCCTTCTGTGACATGTGTTGAGATAGACAGTGTCCTTCTGTGACATTTGTTGATGGGGCTACAGTGTCCTTCAGTGACACATGTTGAGAGGAAAGCAGTGTCCTCTTTCATCATGTGAATTCTTGGGATGGTACTCTGGTTGGCAAGCTTAGTATCAAGTGCCTTTACCTGATGAATGATCTCACTGGCTCCCAAGAAGTATGTTAAGCCATGCATACTATCCTACTTCACATGTTTGCTTATATCCAGCTTACTTTGCCATAGCCTTAGAAACACTTCCCATCCTTTGGTCCTGTGAAGGCTCTATGCCCCAGTGTAGGGGAATGCCAGGGCCAGGAATAGGGAGTGGATTGGTTGGTGAGCAGGGGGAGGAGGAGGGGATACAGGGGTTTTCAGAGGGGAAACAAGGAAAGGGGATTACATTTGAAATGTAAATAAAGAAAATATCTAATAAAATATAGAACAAAGGAAATGAAAATGAAAGGAAGGAAGGAGGGAAGGAAAGAAAGAAAGAAAGAAAGGAAGAAAGAAAGAAAGAAAGAAAGGAAGGAAGGAAGAATGAATGAATCAAAGAAAGACTTCTCATGTCATGGGAGTAGCTGATGTTACTGCCTTGCCCGCTCTCAGTGGCAACAATGACTCTGCATCAGAGCCTCCAGTGCTAGGATAGGGGTGAGTGGTTCTATATGAAGGCATGCTCGTTTATAGACTGGTCTGCTTTTACTGTGTGAAGTCACAGGTTAGGAAAAGAGAAAACCATATGTTCTTGTGCCTGATCTTGTGACCTGGACACAAGTTTCAGCACCTGTGAAATGCACCCCTCACCCCTCAGAGCAATCCTAGAGTGTAATTGCTCCTCAATGCCCCTTTGAAAATGGACATTAAAGTGGAGAAAGGGGGAGCACTGAAGAGCTAGCATGAACTGAAGACCTTTAGAAAATCACTCTGATTCTCATCCAAGCATGCTCAGTGAGGAGACTGAGATTCAGTGAATGCATTCTTTATCAGAGTGATTTCTCAGAAGACCCCTTGTTAAGACAAAGTCCTAGTGAGTAGAGAGTGATTTAGGACTGAGGTGGTGATTAAGCTGTAGGTTTATCCTTTTCTTTACCCTTTCATTAGAACTGGGCAAAATACCATGTCAATGACATCTGATAGAGCAGGGCAAAGAACTTTGTGGTCAGAGTGTGAACTAAAGCTGTTACTTGGGATAGTAAATTGTTTTTTTCTGAAATGTAGCATGCATTCACATATGGCAGTAACGTCAACCTCACAGCCATAAATAAAAATTAAGCAAAGACTACATTTAGCTTCATATATTTGGGTATTACTGTCATTTTTCCAAGGATTTGATTTTTACTTTTAATTATGTGTACTTATGTGTATCTGTGTGGGGTTCTGTGCAAGTGCCATGCCCAGCAAAGCCCAAGGAGTTTGGACCCATAGAGTAGGAGTTAAAGGTATTATAAACATCCCTACCCCATGAGGGTGCTGGGAACTGAACTCCAGTCCTCTGCAAAAACAGTGGAAACTCATGGTTAACAGTTGAACTATCTCTCCTGACCACAATAATCCATTTAATGTTCTATATTAGAATAGTTAATAGCTCAGAGCTTTGCTTTTCTTAAAATTTCCATTTATGCCAGAAGCATATAATTTGCATGTCTTCTGGGTGTTTAGAAGATGCTTCATGAATACACAGCATAAAACTGTATTATGAGACAGAGACAGTGAGAGTTGCAATGCCTTTGTGTTATCATCCATAGTATTGGTTTGTCTCTTCACAGTGGCCTTCTGGTCCAAGCACTGAACTTAATGCTAAATGTGGCAAGATTGCTTCTACAAAAAACATGAGTTGTGTAAATCATTATTAGGAAATTATATCACACACACACACACAACCAAAGACAATGCTCTAGTCAAATATCTTAACTCCAAATTACTTTGAAATTCTAGATTCTGTGATAAAGATAAATATCTCTAAGTCATAGCCACTGGCTTCATGAAGTTCACAGTCTAAGAAGAGCTGCTACTTTCTCTGCCAACTCTGCCCAGTCAAAAGCTGAATAACTACCTCTCAGTTCCAACAAGGCTTTTGTATAATACCTAGAGCATTTTTCCTTTCTTACTACATATCCCAGTCACTGCATGTCTTTACAGAATGCAGTGTAATTTTTTTGGTATATTTATACACTATTTGTTAATCAGTGCAGAATCTTTGGGTTATCTGTTATTTCAAACATTTTTCATGTCTTTGTGATAAGAGCATTAAAATTACTTTGTTCTGGTTATTTTAAATAATTTGGTACAGCATTGTTAAGGAGGATCATGATTGTATAATAAAAGGCTAAAACTCATAGCCTTATCTGGCTGGAGTTTATACCCATTTACCATCTACCCTCTGCATTATCCTTCCCTCTCCTACGCCTTGCCTGCTGCCCACAGTGCACAAATCTACATCGATGCATTCACCTTTAAATGGATTAAATCACATAACATTTGTCTTTTAGATAGATTCATTTAAATTCATTCTGTCTTGGGAAATGAATGATGAAAACATAGCAAGGGGGTGGATTAAAATCTGTTACCTGTACACTGTGTTCCAATTACTGTTTGAGACACTATGCCTTCATTGTTTTAATTTAGTGCTAAAAAATACAATACCATGAGTTAGATTATGAAATGTTGTCTTTTTAGCTGAAACAAAACAACATATGGCATTCTCCAGAATGGTAGTTACCTTGAGATTTCAGTTACTAACAAAGGCCAAAAGTATACTTAATTTGTTTAATTTAATTACCAATCCTAAATAAGTACTTTGAGTATCTTGCTTTTTTAAGGAATATTTTCTCTCCTCAAATATGTTTTCTTGTGGCCATTGGACCCCAAACAATTCTAGTTGTAGATGCCTCCATTCAGGACAAGAGCTGTACCCTTTCCTCTTATGCAAATAGCAAGGAAAAGAAACAAAAGTCACTTCTAAGGTTGTGAATATATACTAACAAAGCAGGTAATGTACCTGACACTCATTCAGTTGTAAAATGAGGTATAGAATATCTAATAATCAAGATTCATTTATCCTTTTACTCAACAACTATTAGTGATTATCTCCAATATTTCCTAATTAGTTTTAATACTTTATTAAACAGCCTCAGATGATCCATTTTTGCTAGTTACAGGTGGGAGGAAACCAAATTAATATGGCCTAACAAAAACACGAATCAAAGTATGCATATGGATAATCCAAAGTAGATAAGGAAGAAGGGTGAAAAGATGGCAAGTCTGCCTATTTTATTTTATATATTGGAAAGTTGTTTTGAAACAGGGTCTTCTAATCATGGTTGACTATAGTTTGCTATGTAGCCAAGGGCATCCTACTGCCTCAGATGCCTGAGTACTGAGATTACAAGGATAAGACACCATACCTAAACAGCTTTTATCTTAAAATACATGTGTGTGTATGTGTGTGTGTTTATTCTTATAAATCATTTTGTTTTTTACTGGCCAGGAGCTATCACATGGCCACTCCTAGGAGAAAGGATGTTTACACTATAGTTTGGAATATACATATGAATTCCCAGCTGTTAAGTTAGCACTCACAGTATCTGTGTAAGTTCACAACACATAATAAAATCTCAGCAAAGAGAGGGGTGTTTGGATAATGGAGTTGTTGGCAACTGATACCTGCTCATAGAGGGATTATCAGTTTCCTGTAAGGGTATGGCTCCTGGTGGGTTGACCATGCTCCAGTGGTATGGTACTCATCCAAGAATAAATGGTATCACTAAGTGTAGTTGACTGGTTTTCAAAGTATGACCCAAAGTAGTGTGTATAGTAAAGTGATGGTGAATCTTAGAGGAATGTGAGAAGGAAGGAAATATGACCAAAATGCATTGTATGAAATTCTAGGAGAATTTATAAAACTGGAAAAAAGTAAAAGACAAGACTGTTATCAAGAAAAAGAAAGAGGGCCTTTCAATAATATCAAGAATTTTCAGGTTTTTCTCATCTCTATAAAAAAGATGCAAATTATTGTGATTGGCTTTGAGGACATTTTTAGCTAGTCCCCAGTGATAGGCATAGGAAACCTCTAGTACTTCAAGGGCAGTACCTAGTGATACAAAGAGCCATCTACTTCTATCACCTATTGCCTATGAACCTGTATTCACTCTTCATGGCTCCGGGGCAAAAATAATTACAGTATCTATATGAATTTTCCATTCATTTTATGAGATAGTCAATGCTCTTAACACAATGCCTGGCATATAAGCAGTTGTAAGAATAAGTAATTATTAAAATTTGAGTTAACAACTAGAGTTAAGCCTTTTTGATTATTATTATTATTTTTTTGTAAATTCTTTTAACTTTCCAAAAATGTTCATGCTAGGAATGTCCATCTGGACCTCTGAATGTCATCCTCTAAGAAGATGCCCATGACATCAAGCACACTGGACCTCAACACCATCCTGGGTGAAGATTTGTTGCAATTGAATGTGGATGTGCTGATCTCTGTGCTATTGGATATGGAGCTGTTAATCTTTCCTCCAGAGCTGGATGCAGGCCCAGGCTGCCATGTAGCTCTGAGTGATGCCATGCCAATTCCAGACAAGGTCTTTATTGCTGGAAATGTTGCATAATGACAGTTTTATTCATGTGAAAACGCAGAATACATTTCAACTGCATGAAATTGTTTATGTTCATCAGAAATGTTATTTGTCTTCACAAAGTCTGGTTTCAATGAACCAGCTATGTAATGGATATTAAATAAACATGGAATTTTACATGTTCATAATATTTGGTTTCTTGTTGTGATTTTGATGAACTATACTTTCAAACATTGTCAGTTCATCCTTATTTACAAAGAAACGTTTACATGTAGTGGAGTGATGCAGTGACTGGCTTTATTTTAAATAAGTCAACTTTTCTGTTCAATGTTTAATGTGCTGCTGATTCAAAATGTTCTTTTAGGCCACATTTACATTGCTTTCTGAATAACACGTACTATATTATTTTTGACTTTATATCATGAGTCATATAGACAGACATTCTGATTCTATTTTTATGTATTTTGCAGGATAAATAATATATAAATCACTAATAAAACTAAGGAGCTTATATTAAAAGACTTATAAGACCCAATGAGAATGATCTATGGAAATTTATTCTCCTAAAGGAAGTGTTTCAAAATTATTTTATATAAAATTAACTTTGTTCTATGAAGTCTTGACAACAAATATAAAATAAAAAGTTGGAGCTCCTCTATCTTTTTGCATATTTAAGAAAAGTGAATGAATGAATACTTCCTAAACTGAGATTTTTATGTTTCATAATAGAAAAATATCAGATGACTAGGAAACACCTCACGCACAGCTTTGTTTTGGTTGCTTCTCTAAGATAAAATTTTTCTTCACTCTATTCATATTCTTTTTGTATTTTAAAGTATTATGGTTTTGTTTGTGGATTTATTTATGAAATGTTCTTGGTTGGCCAATCAGAGAATGAAGTGACATTCATTACTTTTTTGAAAGGTGGTAATGAGTTAACTATGAGCTCATTCATGTTCCTTTCTTCTATTGTCTTTTCTTTAAAATGGGTACCTGCCCTACCAGCATCCATTTATTCTGAGGAGATAAAAGAAGTTAAGAGCAAGAAAAATGAATAATCCAATAACTAAGCTTTCTTTAGCCTTTAAAGAGCTTCTTTAAACCAACCACTCAGGTCACACATGACCAACTAACACCATTGTGGAGGAATGTGTGTACACACTGCTATTGAGGGAGATACAGGAAGATCGGAGGAGGAGAAAGCTGACTGCCTACGTTTAAAGTTTTCCATACTATGAAAGAATTGTATCATTATTGGCTCCTTGTCTTTGCTTTGGAAGTTGGGGTGATGGTAGATAGAGAGAAAGAGAAGGGGGAGGCAACAGAGTAAGCTAAAAAGCTGAGAAAGAAGAGTAGAGGGGAAACTTCTAGAACATTCATTATGTAACGTTTGTGTGTGCATGTGTGTGTGTAACCACATTTCAAAGCATTCTAGCTTCAGCTTGCATTAATCAAAAGGATTTCATCTTAAATGCCTTTCTATGATACTTCCTAGATTAGGTTACTTTGTGGGTGACTAGCCTCCCCAATTCCTAGCATTCTTTTCTTTTGACTAGTTTCATTTTCCAGTCAGTGACCTTTCCCTGACCTCAGCCTCACTCTCGGGTCACCTTGCTGGAGCCCCAGTATAAAACTGAATAGAAGGCTTGCCAGATTGTTGGCACTGGATAAGTGGTGCTGAGCACAATCGCCCTTTTATGAGCGGGAGGGCAGCTTCCTCTCCTGAGGCTCGGAGCTCTGGGCTGCCTGATACCCCCTTTCATTTTGTTGTCCAGTAATTTTCCCTCTGGCCAGATCTGCAATCCTTGCAGGACGATGACATGTGCCACTGATGCGAGAAGGGAAGAAAGACCTTTGGCGGGCATCAGTGAAACTTTTGGCTGTGCTCAAATCATGCATTCTATAGGGAAATAGGTCAATTATTTGCCTCCAGGTAATTAAAAACCCCAGTGCTTAAGCTTAATTTACTTACTTTAAAATTTTATTGTTACTATTATATTACATTATATTGTTTTGAAAATTGTTGCCCAAACAGTTAACCATACCGGTACTATAAGCTGTTTAAAAAATGCCCTTGGAGGACCTTTTACTTCAACATAGAAGAAATACAACTGTGAATCTACCAAAAGGATAGACAATTTTGATGACCATGGCTGTTCCTTACTGAAGAAGCAATGTGTCTAGTGGGTCATAAAGCTGAGATTCCATGTCTACAGTATTGTTGTTCAGATTGCTACAACAAAATACTTTCCACTAGGCAATGTATACATAACAGAAAATTTGTTTCTTCCAGTTCTGGAGGCTAGGAAGTCCAGGACCAAGGGCTAGCAGATTTATACCTGATGAGGGTCTCCTTCCCTGGTCGTAGATAGTGTCATGTAGCTTGATGCCAATGGCTTGACAAAAGGGTCCAACAACTCCTCAGACTTCTTACAAGGTTATCCACTTGATCCCTGTATTCTTTGTGCTCATGATTCGCTTGCCTCTTAAAGCTTCTATTTGTGCACACCTCAATATTACATTAAGGGCTTGTTTTCAACATTTGAAGCCAGCCAAACACTGAGAGTACAGAAAGTAGAAGTGAGGCTATGACACATGTTATTGAACATGTTATGGTCTAGTGTCTTCACCTTTTGTGAACAGAAGCATAGTAAGACTGACAATCTGCAAGACCACCACCATACATTCCATATTTGTTCCCACCCTAAAGATGTTAATACAAAGGACAAGTAGAAAAGAAAGTCAGGTGTTTATAGAAGACAAAAAAAATAATCCTTCATCTGGCTATCCAACTTTGTCAGGTCTTGGAAAAATAGGACTTCAAATTATTCTCAAATGAATAGAGTCGTGTCCCATATTTGGGAATTTAATTAAGCCCAAGTAGGGGGAAGGTATGGAAGTTTTAAATACCATTTTGTTATGCAAAGCATTCATGAATATTTTCAGCAACATTAGGTAATTCTATATCAAATACACTTGTGATTCCTATAGGTCTGGTTGTGGCGCTGCAGAACACAACCATCAGTCAGTGTTAGCTCCACGCAGACACATTGCTCCCTGTGCACGCTAAAGCAATCAGACGAGTCTGCAAATGTTCTTCAAAGAATACATCTAGAATGTTACTTCGTTAAACATCTCCTTGGCATTCATTCTATTTTCCTCTTTGAATTGCTGCATTTAGTTTTGTAATGACCTTCTATGGCAAGAAGGTTTTATTAACTCTTTGATCTTCTAGCTTTGGGATGAAAACAAAGGAAATATAAATGAGCACTTTGTGCACTGTCTTATAAAGACTAGGAGGAAAAAAAGAAATATGTTTTCATCAAAAAGATTGGTTTGTGTAGAGACTTTCAGCTTTTCCCATTCTTCTCTCTCTTTGAGCAAAGTGCTTATCAGGGTCGCACATGCATTTGTTATAACATGTTCTGTGTAACAAAGTCTTTCTCTTCTCTGTGGGGCTGGGAGCTAAGGTTAGGGTCATGTAACTCTTTGTGAGGTTTTTTTTAAAGGCTATTATCTGTCCTTGTTTCCCTCCAAATCTGAGTACAATTCTTCAGAAATCTGTCACTGGTTTTACAGGACAATGGAGGTGTGTTTCCAAGGACTCTTTGCTTGTATGTGTCCATGTGAGTAGAGAAGGGCAGAGCATCCCCGAGATACAGTTTCTGAGAGAAAGAAAGTGGTTTTTGTATCAAAATTCTGGTCTTTCATGTCATTATAATTGTGCCCATATAGTCTAGAATATGTGGACTAGTACCTATCATTTAATTATGTTGTTTCTGACATACATAACTAGTATTATTAATATATGAATGACCACTTTTCAAATCTGTCAATATTTTTTCTAACCCTTCTCCTCAGTTCCTTTTACATACTCACTTGTCTTTGTCTTTTTAGTCTTTATTATAACACTGAAAAACAACTTAGGATTTTACAAGATACTCAAGGTGGAAACAGTAAGTGGCCAGAACAAACATTTTCCTTTTTAATGCTTAGAATCAGTCATTTATTAAGTAGTACATCATCTTTAACATTTTAACGTTTGAAATTCTGTTGTTCAGTCAGAAGTAACATGACATAAGAGCCTGACATTAGACATGTGCTCAGAATGTACCTGTTAGGTTGAAATGTGGTAGGTTTATCAGAAACAGTAAACTGTAAAATAACATTTCTCGATGTTTTTTCCAACCATCTTTGTTATTTATCCCTCCCTCCTTAGTATTTCCATCCCTCCTGAATAAATATTATATGTATATATGGAAAACTATTTTGAGTCACTGTTCAGGGCAGCTATAGTACTCAATAGAACACAATACAAGGTATTTCCAGTGCTCTTGGATATCTTCCAGAAGTTGAAGATTAGACCCTATTGCTAGAAACACTGCACACTTAAGATACAAGACATGGAAGAATTGGGGTGTAACTGACCTGGAACCCTCTCCCTGAGGATTTGCTCTCATAGTATCTGAAGGTGCTATGCAAGCCACTAGGTGACAAAAGCAACCTACAAAGCCTACAAACCACAACAATGACGACCATGACAAGATATACTCGAGTGCAATAATTTCACTTTTATATTGGGGGTAACCAACAACCACCCAACTGGTCCTAAGTCCCACTCTATAGGAAGTATTCATGTCTGGTGCTGTAAGACCTAGTCAACTACTGGTTGAGGTCATGAGCCTTAGAGGAGAATCTACTACTGTCGTAATCACAAACTAGTGTAATTTCCAACTACATTCTAAATATTTATACACAATATTTACACACAAAGTTAAGTGTAGTTAGTTTTCATTTAAAATGTTTCATTTTGCAGTAGATATAGAGAAATACAGATTTCTAACTGGCTAAAACGCATAGAAAAACTGACCATGGATCTTCATCTTCAACTGATCAATATATGACACAATGCCTACAATTAAAGTCAGAACATAGCAGAAGAGGAGGTTGTAGAAGTCAGGGAACCAAAGTACCTGCTTCAGGATAGTGTTCTCTATGTAAGACAAGTCCTCAGAGAGAGGTTTCCAGGATGGTATTTTCTATGTAAGCTGCTCCCACAAAATCTTAACAATTATGGTTTCCTGCACAATGAGAATACCAGTTGACATCCCAGCGTGGGTGGGAGAAATCTCATGAGGTCCCATCACCACATAAAGAGCTACAGGCAATTAATTGCTGCTGATAGGAGAATCAACTTTCTCCAGGAACAAGACCCCAGAAACATCATTCAACCCTAAGTGGTCATCTATAAACATATGTACATATGAGCAATACTAAATTAACTCAACAGACAGAATATATATTATATATAATATTTAAATATTAAATATGTTTGGATATGTTTTTACTTATACATGTTATACAGCCATATACACACATGTATGTTACAAATATGCATATATGTATATATGATACATAAAAGTATATAAAACAACAATAAAAAAAGTTATGAAATTGTTAGAGACTTGGGGGCCATTTAAAGAGACAGAGTGGGGAGGGAGAACTTGGTATGGAACTGTATGCGTTTCACCTGGTTTCATTTCATTTGGGCCTGTTCTCCTTTTGATTGACTCATTGAAGACTAACCACTATGCTGTTTGTGAACTGAATGTACCACTTTTAGAAATGAAATAATCAGGAGTTTAGTTGCTTTGATCTCATGAAGCAGACCTTGCAAATCAGACCTCACATCAGAACCTACGCCTCCTTGCTTCTCTACAGATCTTCCATGAGAACACCAGCTTCTTCATTTCTATTCTGCTTTAATTTGCTTGCCTGAGCCAAAGGATCAGGAAAGAGTTATCAACAATTGATAACCGAAATCACAGATTTCATCCTGGCATGATGAAACTGGTAGTTTCCTCGAAACAATAAATAGCCCGTCCACCCTGTCCTAACTGGTTGCCTTTCCAAAGTGGAAGAGCTTCCTCTTAGTGAGATTTCTGCCATGTTGTATCTTAGATTGCGGTTTTCGAAGCTGACACCTTACTTATGTTCTACAACAGATACTATGTAATGCTAATAACCGCAAATACTGAGGTTAGTAAGGTTACCTGCAGTAGGTATTTCTATAGACACACTTTGAAAGCATGCCAATGGAATAGCTGTGATCTGAAAACACCTTAAACTGAAAAACAAATGGGGAGCATTTGGAGATATCCTACTAAAATACCCTTTATAATAGAACCAGTAATAGAACAGTCAATCTTTACATGTGTAAATAATTTAACTTTAGGTAGAAAGCAAGAAGATAAAGATAGTAACTGAGAACAATTACTTAAGAAAAACATAATGTATTACTATAGACATGCTGGAATTTGAAATCTTGATTGCTTACAAAATATTAGGATAGAACAAATTGAAATTCTTTTCTATTTCTGCCTTTGGGTGTCCTAATATCTATCTGTTTATCTAAGACCAAATGGTCCAGAACTTACTATTCTGCCAAAGCTGGCTCCCCAGACTCGGAAGAGTGGTGAGTGCTCCTGAGACATCTCTCTAGCCCTTGAGAAAAGTTTTAATTTCCTTAAAACTTGTAGAGAAAAAGCATGAAAGGCTTCTAGATAAAATTGGAAAATTAATTATATATGGCTATCACATCTACTTCTGAAAACTACCAAAATGATAGCCAAAGACATTTGCTTATAAGAAAAGAAACTGAGGATAGATATAGTAGTCACATGATTTCACTGACTGTTTGGAAGACAAAATAATACAGTAGTCAGAGCAGAAGAATGAAGCTAAGCTTTAATAAATCAAGAAGCCTGAGGGATTGAGTATAGACTGGAGAGTGAAGAACATGGCTGAAAACTAGGGAAGTATGTGTAAATTTTAATACATACTAGATGTACTACTAGAATATCTTGCTTACCTTCATGGGCATGTGCATGTGCAGGTGCACACACGTGCGTGCACACACACACATACACACACATGCACACACGTATACACACACACACACACACACACACACACACAACCACACCCCAGTCTCTATTCTGAGAAACAGAATGGCCCTAGTTCAGGTTAAAGAACTCAAGGCTTAGCAAAGACCAAGAAACTGAACTGAAGTAAATCCAAGTTTAATAATGACCCATAAAATCTATAGAATTTCTTGTATTTTTTTCTGAATTTGTTGACAAAATGCAGAAAACAAGGGATTCTCCTTTCTGGACAGGAGTTCTCAAGATATTTCTCTGGAGAAATTGAATAAATCCTAAGAAAAGATATATATAAACTGAAATTTGGGCTTCCTTAAGAAAATACTGACTCACCAGCCAACCTACTATCAGTGAAGTTTAAGCTCTAAATTCAGATACTTTATGATTCTTTATAAAGATCCACTTTTAAATATGAGTGAGCGTCTATGAATCACTTAATGTTTATGGAACATTTTGGACATGAAAGTCAGGTACAAGAAAGACTAAAATCAGAAAGACCCAATGATCAGAGAAAAAAGTCAAAGTTATTTTGAGTTAGCATCTTCACATATAAAAGGGAATGTTTCCTCAAATAAGGACAAACACTAAAGAAAAAAGTAATACATTTTAGCTATCTGTGTATTACATGTGAATGCTACTACTATGTCAATGCTAGGTAAATAGTTGTATGTATTCTCAAGGGAATTATGATAAGAAGAAATCTATGTATTCAATGAAACACAATTTAAAAAATATCTACTCCTGTTAGTTATATATGAGGATGAGAAACCTTCAGATAAGGAAAGTGACTATAATTGATGTGCCAGGAAAAGACATTCTTTTTTCAATAATGTTCATGAGTTAATAGTGCTCTTTCATATGGATTGGGTTATGTTTGTAATGAATTTTTAACAGAAGAAAATACTGCAACTTATAGAGAAGGGCCTTTTGTAGAGCTGAGAAAATGTCAAACTCAATAGTCCAGAATTGAATAAACATGATTTTCCAATAATACAAGGATTTGGGGCTGGCCAAATTCAGGCTGGCCTAGATTCAGGGATTTCTTTGGAGAGAAAACAGGGAGGTCACTTTAGGAACATGTTGATCTTTATGGTCCCACGAGTTACCTAGACAACTAATGAACCACTCACAACTGTAGAGCTTTTTTAATCTGTTTATTAAATGATTCTTCATACACTTAGTTATCATGATCCTGCTTTCTTCCTGATGTGCTCAGATGATAGACAGACAATGAGAGTGAGATCCAAAGGAGAGGTCTGGCTTAGAAATAGGAATTAGAGAAGAAAAATGGATGGGTCTGAAGGAATCTATATTCCCTTTTACTTCATAGACAGTCTGGTCCTAAAGACATCATCCAAAGCTAGCCTACAGTGAATAGAAAAGATGAAAAGGAGAATTTGGGCTTTCAAGTTTGCCACAAGAGAAGGGAATTCAGCACCAGAATACATCTAGGGTAGCAATATGAGTGTCAAGGAGAAAAACAAACTAACAATTATCTCAAAAAGATTTTCATCAATAGAAGTTAAAATGTAAAATGCAAGTAGACAGTTTAACAAAGACTTTAACATCCAAATTTTCTAAAGTTGTTTAATACTAGTGTTGTTTCATTTCCTTAATCTATTGATCATAGAAATAGAATCAAACATCATGAAAACCTCTTGAGTGGCTTTATGAGACTACGCTGTTCTCAGCAGTAAAAATTAGAAACCCTTCTCCAGTATGTGTTCCTTCACGCTTGCCAGGAAAAAGGATGCACTTCATTTGGAAGCAATGAACAAGGTCACCCTGGCCCAGGTTGTCAAAAGCTAAAACAGTAACAGACACTTGTCTAAAGGGAGATGACAATATCATTAGAGATTTCTAACATTTCTTTGAAAAGAAACATTAGAAACCTATAGAGATTTACTAAGGTTTGAGAACTATGATGTAGCTTGCTTTACTTAGCAAATGTCCACTTTAATGTATTTATTGACAACTAAGAAATTTTATTAAGGATCAATAATGCAAAGAGAGATCTACTCCAATTGATGAGTACTGGCTTGACTTCAGCAGTTACAATATGCCATAAAATCCAGATGAGACCTGGACAGGTTTTAACAGAAGGCTTGAATGACTAGATTCTTCCATAATGATTGGTCTGGGGGAGAGGTTTTATAAAACAGCAGGCAAGTCATCTATTGACAAATGCTGTGAAGGTTTGCCATTTGGAGATCAATGGTGGTTTTTGAAATACGTTAGCTTGTGCACTGGAGCAACTACTTTTCCTTTTTGGCTCTTGGTTTTCTCTCTGAAAACATGGAGTTGGTGGGAGGTGCAAGTAATATTTTCTAGATCATGCTTTTGGATCCCCAAATTTTTGGAACATAAATATACACAATGGTTAACAAAATCTGGATTAGTCCTATTATTTGTAAGTTACAAGTGAACAAATACCTGTCTCCAGATGTGAGCAAAGAGAGAAATCATCTTCCTCCTCTTTAAGGGCTTCTACCTGTTTACCTGTGTTCTCCTGTATTTCTTTAAGGGAGTTATTTATGTCCTTCTTAAAATCTTCTATCAGCCTCATGAGATGTGATTTTAAATCCACATCTTGATTTTCTAGTGTGTTGGGGTATCCAAGACTCACTATGGTGGGAGAACAGGTTCTGATGATACTGGTTCTATGGGAGTCTTGGTTTCTTGCATTTGCCTTTCACCATCTGGTTATCTCCGGTGTTAGATGTTCTTGCTGTCATTAGCTGGAGCTTGTTCCTCCTGTGGATCTGTAAGCCTGTGTTATCACTCTGGGAGACCAGCTCTCTTCTGGAGGAACTTGTGTACAGAGGGCTCTGGAACAGCCCATGCTCTGGGTGCAGATGGTGACCGGAAGGATCCTGTCCCAGCTGCTCCACCGTTCTTGTGCCCTGTATGCTCTTCGATGCCCTGCTCCAGACAGCTATTGGAGTGAAAGTGGCTATTTCACCTCCGAGCTGGGAGTGAAAGGACTCCTGGGGAGAACAGGTCTCTCTTGGGGGACCTGTGCACAGCAGGTTGTGGATCAGCCTCAGCTCTCAGGTGCAGGTGGAAGATCAGAAGGTGAGAGGTCATCTCTTTATAGCTCAAACTTACAAGGGTTAAGTTGGTGTGTGGCATAGCTGACTCTGTGGCTTGATTACTAACAGACATAACAATATATCCCAAGGATTTCCAAGCTCCAATTACTGGAAACTGTAAAATATTATCTTAGCATGGTAAGAGGAGTTTGCAGAACTAAGAACTGACTAAGCTTTGGCTTGAGAATCATTTTAGGTCCAATATATTCATACTAACTCTTAAAAGTATAGAAGAAAGGCAAGAAAGATGATACAAAAACTCACCTCAAGCTTGCTGATATTGAAAGTAGAGAAATGGGATCATAAACTAAAATATTTGGGGTCTGGAAAGATGGCTCTATTCAGGAGGTCAAGACATGGAATTCTCCCTACCAGCTGCATAGACATTCTAACCACAATACCAAGATCCAGGGTCAGTGAGAGACCCTGCCTCCATACATACAGTTGAGAGTAACAGGGGTACACACCTGACATTAACCTTGGACTAATGGACTCTCTCACATATGTGCACCAAATATACATGAGAACATGTGTGCACACATGCACATGTACACACACACACACACACATACACAAACACATACACACAGAGTTTGATCCTCAGGACCCACATGATGGCTCACAACAGCTGTCACTTAAGATCTATGGAATCCAATTCCTTTTTCCTACCTCCAGGATTACTAGGCAGGTAAGTGATATATATATATATATAAGCATTTCACACACACACACACACACACACACACACAGCCCACTTCCACATACACATGAGAGAGACAGAGACAAGAGAAAGAGACAGACAGACACACACACATAAATACACACACACACAAAGAAAGAGAGAGAGACAGAGAGACAGAGAGAACCACCCCTGCCCCAAGTCCCAAGCCTAACAAACAAAGAACCCCTTGGGAGTGTGGTGACTTCTGATTAGATACAAGCCTTATATGAGCAGCCAGAGTGTGAAAGGAGATCATAGCCATGCAACCACAGTCTGAGCTAGTACAAAATGAACCCTGCTGGAGGCTCCAGAGGGGACATTCTGCTTGATTTTAACTGGATGGCTTATATCACACTTGATCTCCAGAGCTATGTTAATACACCGAATATGTAGAAACTTGTTACAGCAGTGACAGTGGACAAATGCAAGCATGTGCTCTACATCCTGTACTGGATTATGTTTCCATCTTGCCTCCCTTTATAAGCTAATTGATGCTGACAGCTTTGGCCTTGTTCATGCTGTCATATCATATCCAGTATGTTCTGGAAGGATCTGTGGCTTGGTTTCTACTCACTGGAAGTGGATTATGTGTCTATCTTGGAACAGTATCTATGGCTGTTGACACAAATCACATGTGTTATTACTGGAACACTTACCCCTCCTAACTGTGCACAGAGGTGTAAGGCAAGGGAGTTCCAGAATATAACAAACATTCATGTACCAGAACTTAATTGAACAACCAAAACAGGTGTCTACTAAATGTTGGAGAATTGTGTTAAATAAATGTAAAACCATTTTCCAGGATTTTTTAGACCTGAAAATATATATAAGGAGATATCCAAAACATAGACTGTTTCCTGTGGGTTTTGGAAATATTAACTTAAGAATGCTGTTATAATTACTAGCTACAGAGTTATCATTTTATAGTTCTAGGAAACTTTGTGGGAGAATCTGCTTCCATGATTTTTGAAACAAGCAGATTAGAAGATTTAAATTAAAACTGTGGCTGTATGTGAAAAAATCTGTTTCTAGTTATAGAGACCCCTCCTTCCAATGGCCCTGATTTCTACTTACTTTTCTGCTCTATTATTTTCATTTATACATTAAAGGAAAAGTTTCTAGGTCATGTAGTGTTAAGATCTGACCTGGGCACTAAGGATATATGAGTGTGTATCATACATGTGTGGATGTGTTCCACATGCAACACCAAATCCCATTTCCATCTCGGCTCTTTACATAAGCTAATTGATCCTAGTACCTCCAGCTTTCTGCCTATTGTCATAACATGTCCAATGTATACAGCAAGCACCAAAAATGTTTTAGGCTATAGAGTAGCAGTACTGCTCATGAGATGCTGTGACAACTTTTGGCCTGAGTTCTTAACCTTTGCTTTTTCTCTTGGGATGAGATATTTCAGGTATGATGTTGGCATATGCAGTAATTCCTCTATTTAAAATGGTTTTAAATTTATTTAACACAATTCTCCAACAGATACTTAGTAGAATCTGTTTTGGTTATTCAGTTAAGTTCTGGTACCTGGATGACTGTTATATTCTGGAACTCTCCCTTGCCTTACACCTCTTTGTACAGTTGGGAGGGGACTTACAATAGGGACAGATTAGTAGCCACTGCTAAGGTAGAAGTTTCCCTTGCATGGATTTAACTTACCAGTCACAGCTCTTAGATGGTCTCTGCTCATGTTAAGAAGGAATAAGGAACTGACATAGCTACATTTGTTCTCATGTGCTTGGAAATGAAAAAAGATCAGAAAACATGAACAGATGCTCCAAGAAACAAGAGCCCAGAGAACATGGCACTCTTGAAAAAAGGATCTTCTCTCATGCCCTCTAGCTCATAAACACTGTCCACCGTGCTGGAACAGAAACTGCAGAATCCCTGATAGGTTGTTCCCATGTAACAAGCTAGAAAGTGATTGGGGGTAAGGACCCAGGGCCTGGCTTGGCACAGTAGGAACTCTGGCAGTGGTCAGTTCTTGTGGGACCTTCTCATGGTTTTGTCCACTGCAGTAGCTATATCTGAGCACATATATCCCTCACCTTTCTATGTGGAAGGGAAAATGTTTGGAGGATCCTACTATAGACAACTGATGACTGCTGAGAAGAATTCATCTCTCCCAGATATGAGCAACATTCTTGTTTGTCCAGTGCAGAGTGTTCAGCCCTGAAACTGTACATACACAAACAACAAAATGCACTTGAAGGTTATACTTATATATTTATGGACACAAATAAACACATATATAACAATAATTATCAAAAGAAACAAGGTTATCAACTTAAGACAAGAGAGACAAGAGGGAGGCTGTAGGGAGGGTCCTTGGAAAAAAGGAAAGGGAGGAGAAAGAGAGATCACTCGGTTTCAATTAAAAACACATTTAAAAAAAAAAAGAAAGAAAATGGTGTAAATGAATTTCTGTTAACTTGTTAAACTAAAAACAAATATTACCCCAGGCCCTGGAGAAGGGATAAATGGTGGGCAGGATATGAAAAATGTATGGTACAGCAACACTTAACCATGTCAAGAGGGTCAAGAAACTATGCCATGGAAAAGATACAATTCTAGGAGATGAAGTAAGGCAAGGACATACCATAATTTGGACCTGCCTTGTGTTAGGAACATAGGTGTAGAAACAGACATAGAAGGTCCCTATCTTCATGGAGCTGAAAGCCTAGCAAAGGACATGGACAAGCATATTACTGTAATACCATGGTATAAACATCTACGATAGAAAAGTATCTATTATGAATTTTCTAGAAAATTTATGACAATGGTACTTTGCCCCAGTTGAAAGGTTCAGGAAAAGTTTCCAGGACTGGTTTATACCTAAATTATAAGCTTCAAGATCAATATCAGTTCACAGAGATGGTAGATGTTGGGGGAGAGGTTGAGGGGTGAGGGAAGAAATTTTAAGTTGAGGGGAAATTAACAGAGGACCTCAATTCTATTTCTTCTTTTAAGATCCATGTCTTTCTTCTGCACTGAACTGTAACGTTTTTAAAAATTAATTTTATTGTTTTTACTTTTTCACTTTCTATCTCACTCACTGCTCCCCTCCCAGTTACTCCCTCCCCTTTTCCTCTGAGCAGGTGGGAATACTCCCTGTTATCTCCCTCACCCTGACACTTCAAGTCTCTGCTAGGCTAGGCACTTCCTCTCCCACTGAGGCCAGACAAGGCAGCCCAGCTGGTAGAACATATCCCATTTACTTACAACAGCTTTTGAGATAGCCCCCTTTCCAGTTGTTCAGGACCCACATGAAGGTCAAGCTGCGTATCTGCTACATATCAGTGGGGAGGCCTAGGCCCAGCCCATGTATGTTCTTTGGTTCTGTGGTTCAGTCTCTGAGAGCCCCAAGGGTACAGATTAATTGATTCTGTTGGTCTTCCTGTGGAGTTCCTAATCCCTTCAGGGCCTGCAGTCCTTGTTCTTCTAAAAGAGTCTCCAAGCTTACCCATTACACAGCCCCTTTGCTAACCCAGAAACACAACAGAAAGATAACAGAGAAGAGGAAAGAATTATGGATTCAGTTTAGGACCCACAAAGTTGAATAATCTGTAGACCTCTAAGTGCTTGTCTCAAGAAGACACCATGAACAGACCTTGTAGGAGAGCCTGGATGTGTATGATTCCTGGCAAGGAAATGCTCAATGGAAGGAAAAAAACCAAGGCACAGGCCAGGGAGCAAACAGTGCAAAGAATAAAAGAACCCTGGAGAAATTCTTTAAATGTAAGAGAAATCAATGTGTTCCATGTCTTAGGTGCCACACTTAGCAAATGTTCCAATAGGGTAGCCAAGCATATTGGGTGCCTTGAGGACCACCAGTTACCTCTGAGGATTAGGGGAAAAAGAAATTTTGGTCATCTTGACAAAACTGTTCAGGAAATTTCTGTAAACAAAAGGCTTCCATTGGTAGTTTCAGGGTCAGCATCGGAGAGGAATGATCTGGTACCCTAAACTCACAGAGCTCACTGACACCTCTGAACAGACATAACCAGATTTTTCAACTCTGAGTTAAATTCAAGAAATATGAAATTGTTAGTAGGGTATAGATTGTTTTTTAATTCAAAGCAACCTAATTTAATTCCATAAGAGAAATATGAATTATAATCATTTAGGTTATCTATTTTATTGAACAATAAAAATACTAATGAGAAATTTACTGTCATCAAATTATCTAAGCACTAAACTATCTAAGCACTCACATTAGGAAATAACAAGGCAATCTCTTCTTCCTGTTTTAATCTTTACATTTGCATTACATTTGAAAATTAGCAAATATTTGTTCAGCCTCAAAATGATGTCTTTCTTTATGAAATTATTGTTATTTTTCCCTCATTGTATACATAAAATGTGTACATGAACTACAGAGTTTGAATTGGTTTTTCCCTAGATCACTCAGCACCACAAAATGTTATATCTCTATGATCTCTGAGAAACAGGCAATCAGCATCCCCTCCTTGACCCTTTTCCAATTTCAAGCATCTCACCTAGAAAAGGGAGCCTCAAGCTGGGCCAGACGGTCTGAGTATGGGACAAGCAGATGAAATCTATCTGGAGCCCCACTGATTGTCTCTCACATGTTAAAATTGGTGTCATCTAAGATGAACAAACTGCCTTCTGCCCACTCCCTAAGTCAGCCTGCTTGGAATGCTGGTTACACAAAGTAAGGTAACATGAATACATTTTATGTATAAATGTCACTCCTATGTAGTCCAAACTCTGCCAATATAGTACATAAAAGAGCATCATGAAAGAAAGTTGTCTTTGAGCAAGCTGGCTGCCAGGAGATCTTAAACACATTATAGACCTCTTAGCAGATCAGGGCATGTGGGAAGATAAATGCTGCTGCTTGTCTATCCTTTCACTGCTGGACCTTCTGGGACTCACACTTAACTTCCAAAGTGAAAACCATCAGAGAACTCCTTGTGGACCCCCTTGTTAGCCCAGCTCCTAAAATGCTATACCCTTTCCACCAAGTGATAGATGTAGGTGGTTGCTCACAACCACAGGTTGCTTTCTGCTTTCAGACCAGATTGTCATTTAATGAATTTCTCATTGTTAGCATTATTAGCATGTGGTAAGGGACAAGGGAGTATTCAACACAGAACACCAGGAAGAAGAAGTACTTGTTGAGGGAATGAAGAAAAATGACCAAAGTTCTAGGAGAGACTAAGGAGCGCCAACACCAGCCTCACTGAGAAAGGGCTCTGGTTCTGTGGTAGCATTCTTAGCATTCATAGATGTCTCAGTCTTGGGTATTCTGGGCTTCTAGGCTAATATCCACTTATCAGTGAGTGCATACCATGTGTGCTCTTTTGTGATTGGGTTACCTCACTCAGGATGATAGCCTCTAGATCCATCCATTTCCCTAAGAATTTCATAAATTCATTGTTTTTAATAGCTGAATAGTACTCCATTGTGTAAATGTACTGCATTTTCTGTATCCATTCCTCTGCTGAGGGACATCTGGGTTCTTTCTAGCTTCTGGATATTATAAATAAGGCTGCTATGAACATAGTGGAGCATGTGTCTTTGTTATATGTTGGAGAATCTTTTGGGTATATGCCCAGGAGTGGTATAGCTGGATACTCAGGTAATACTATGTTTTGGAAAATTCTGCTGCATAGTATCATGTTATCTGGAAATACAGATAGTTTGATTCATTTGATTACTTCTTTTTCTATTTTTATCACTTTGACTTTTTTCCCTTTCCTTATTGATCCAACTACTACTTTGAGCACAGTATAAAATATGAGTAAGGATAGTAGTCATCAGTGTCTTATTCCTGACTTTGGGAAAAGTGCATCAAGTTTTTCTTCATTTAGCATAATGTTTGGCATGGGTTTTTCATATCTAGACTTTATTGTGTTGAGGTATGTGCCCTCTAGTCTATTCTCTAAGACTTTTATCATGAAGACATTCTAGATTTTGTCAAATGCTTTTTTGTATCTATTAAGAAGTTTACATGATTTTATCTTTAAGTCCATTTACACAGGTTGGTACAATTACTGACTTGAATATGTTGATAAATCCCTACATTTCAGAGATAAAGTGAATTTGATCATGATAGATAATCTTTTTGCTTTAAGTCTGTATTGTGTGTGCAATCATTTTTGACTCTGTGTTCTCAGGACTATTGGCCTCTACTTTTCTTTTTTCTTTTTTTTTAATTGTTTTATCTTTACCTGATTTTTGTATTAGAGCTCTATAGCTTTGCGGAAGAAAGGAAGTACTTCTTTTGTTGTTGTTATTGTTGCTATTATTGTTTTCTTTTTTGATTTTATGAATAGTCTAAGAAGGATTTTCTATAGATCTTTGAAACTTTCATAAAATTATTTTATGAAAAAAGAGTAAAAAATAAATAGATAAAATAAAAGAAAAACAAAGAACTTTTTTTTTGCAAAATTTTTAAGTGCCTATGTTCTGAACCAGAATAGCTATGGAAAGAAAATGGGAGTAGCTATAATGTGGGAAAAATTAATTTCAAAAAATGTAAACATACTCTTTTCTAAAAGTAAGCAACAACTGTTTCATTGGTTTGTATTTCTTCACTTTATGTTATTGGAT
Organism: Mastomys coucha; assembly: GCF_008632895.1. Classification (NCBI taxonomy): domain Eukaryota; kingdom Metazoa; phylum Chordata; class Mammalia; order Rodentia; family Muridae; genus Mastomys; species Mastomys coucha. The sequence goes on along the minus strand of NW_022196914.1, from coordinate 44,782,035 downwards.
GTAAGATATTATTAGTTGAAAGAGTACTCTTCACTAATAGGAAACTGTTAACCTATCTCATAAGCCCAATATGGGAATATCATCATTCATAACATTCTAGTTTATAAAGATAATTGACTGCATTAGAACTTTCCTAGGTAATAAAAATCAGCTTTCTAGATTTGTAGAAAATATGTGCCTGCATGTATGTGTTGGGGAAGGGTCTTCATATATTATGTCTGTGAATATTTCATCATATGGTGAGAATTGTGTTTTTTTACTCTTTCTCTGTCACTCTGTCTCTGTCTGTCTCTGTCTCTTTGTCTTTATCTGTTTCTCTCCCTCCCTCCCTCTCTCTCCCTCTCTCTCCCTCTCTCTCTCTCTTTCTCTCTCTCTCTCTCTCTCT
>NW_022196914.1:44709639-44781640 GCF_008632895.1 Mastomys coucha | reverse complement strand
CTCTCTCTCTCTCTCTCTCTCTCTCTCTCTCTGTGTGTGTGTGTGTGTGTGTGTGTGTGATGGGCATGTGTCATATTCTATGGTTGTGGGTTTCCATGTGGTCTTTGAAGGGTCGTTAGTGTTATTGATTCTTTCCCATATTCCTTCTTCTGCTCTCCTCTCCCCACTCCTGCACAATTATTTCCCCTTCTCCTTTCATATATATACATTTTATCTCCATCCCCTTCCCTCAAGGATAGACAGGCCATGAGCTTAGGGGAAGAACCTACCCATACTTCACTCTATTAAATGGGTATAGTATTAAACTGATTACCTATGACTCATACACACAGATTAGCCTATCTCTCAACCCTCATCAGAGAATTTGCTGTCTCTAGTGGATGCTAAGTAACAGAGAGAACCAGAGTTGGCTAAAATGAGTATGAACCTACAGAGACTGTGGAATATAGAACTCAAATGGAAGATTTATAATATGTTCTCTCCTCCCCAAGTTTAGGAACCATTGAGGAAGCAGGGAGAGCCACTGACAAGCCAACAGAAAGAGGGAGAAGATGAAATCAATAAATTTAGAGATGAATTCAAAAAGGAGAGGGAGCATCATGGCAGACACTATTAAATCCAGAAGGTCTTGGTGGACTGCTTTAAAATTCTCAAGCTTCCCCAAACAGAAACTCTAGAGAAAATTATATGCTTTTCAACTCATACGACCTACTAAAATTAAATAATTAAATAGATAAGGAGTCATTTTATTGCTAAATTCTTTTAGTAGAACAGTAGTATTTTGTTTTGTTGTAGGTTCCTGAGCTGTCTAGTCTCAAGCCCTTGCATGCCCAAGCAGTGTCAGCTGTGGGTACCATCTCATGGAATGGGCCTTAATTCAATCAAAAATATGCATAAAAGTAGCAAATTTTATAAGATATCTCAAAACAAAGTTTCTTCTCTTTAAAGATGCTAAATTCAATATATATATATATATGTATATGTATATGTATATGTATATGTATATGTATATGTATATGTATATGTATTTAAGTTCACTGATGACTTACATGCTTTAGAGAAAAAAGAATTATCTTTACAAGTATTAGGAGCTTAACTTGAATTATTGCACTTATGATGATAGCAGAAAATGGCCCATACTTTTCCCATTTTTTTCAAAATAGGTGAATCTATAAGACAATGAAAAATAATTAAAATATTACCTTTTAAAATGATACTAAAATTTAAAACAACTTGATTAACAAAGAAATATTGTACTTGAATGATTATAACTAAATGTATCATTCTTACAAGAGGAACTTAGTAATTTCACTAGGGGACCAGAAAAGTTTTAGTAGATATGATCAATGTAGATGTGACCATGGTAAAACCCTTGCCCTCTCTATCTAAGTAAGTGTGTTTGCCTAGTCACAGTTTCTACATCATTTTCAATTAGTATGTGGTTGTTGGCTAAGGAGACTGTGTGAGCCCATTACAATCATAGTTTGGACTTGATATTCTACCATGCACATTTTGATCAGAAATTTATTTGCTCTATATCTGTGTATCTATCATTCTCAAAACATTTGTAAATTTTAAAACAGAAAGTTGCACTGGAGAGGAAAGCTTCTATAACAAACTACCCCACCTTTCTGTTTACAGCCAATTACCATCTCAATATGTTTCACTTTGTATGAATTCATTTATTCTTTCATTCATTTCAAATGTGATAATATAACTATAAAATCATCATTTGCCTGTTTTGAATAACCCAAAATAGCAAATAATTTAAAAATCACTTCCACTTGACTTTGGAATTTATTGCATGCATTGTTTTTCCAGAAAATTTACCTCATAATTATGTTGTGTGAGAGTGAAATGAGTTTCTATTTCAAATTCACACTGAATTCTGACTGCTGGGGGATGAGGGGCAGCCACCCAAGGTTAAAATATTTGCTATGTTGCCATGGATAATTGGGATTGATTTCCTGTGTCTTTTATTCTGAATTTGATATCACTCTTGCCAACACAGGTTGTTGTCTCCTTTTTTATAAACTTATCACAATATAACTTTTGCTTTGCCGAGGTTTCTGCGTGTGCCTGCCTGATGGAAGCTGCATTTCCCACATGATCCAAGGACACTAGATTCTCTGTTTCTGGCAGAGTTACCTGGCAGAGGTGGGAAATCCTTTAGAAAGAGAAATCTTACTTTTTATAATATTTGCAAAGCGTTACTGTTTAAGAATAAATCATCTCCTTAAACTTTCATTGTAAATAAAATCAATTCAGGAAAACCAAGCTTAAAATGCTCTTAGAGGGTTTGGGGTAGAGCTCATTGATGAGCATGTGCCTATAGCATGTACAAGACCATGGGTTCAAGCACTACAAGAATGTCTTGGAGAATACTCTTCTTACTTAGTGCATTAGGAAATTCACTGATTGTCATTCACCATCAAAACTTTGAACAACTCACACACTGCCTGCTTAACTCATTTTTCATTTTGTATATTTTTCCCCTGGCCAGGATTTTACCTGATCATTTTCTTATGTTTGCGTATCACTACTTATTGATTGGTTGTATTTTAAAGTTTTTTATTGCTATGATCAAGACAACTTACAAAAGAAAGTGTTTATTTTGGTATATGTTTCCAGAGAGCAAAAATTCATAATGATGGGGGCACAGTAGTAACAGCAACCAGAGCCAGAAGCTGAGAGAGCACTTTTTTGTTATTTTAGATAAGTCTAAAAACATTATTATCTAATTTTATTATCCAAAACAATTTTTAAGTTTGAATATATAGATCATATTATTACCCCTCCCCAAGTCCTTCCAGATCCTCTCCCCTTCTTACTTACCCAACTATAAGTTCTTTCTCACAACAACAGCAACAACAACAAAAACAACCCCAAGCCCAATACAACAATAACCACCTCCCAAAATTAATAAAACAAAGTAAAACCGTGGCCAAAAAAGAAAACAAAAGCAACAACAAAGCAAACTAGCAAACTGTAACCAAATCTAAGCACATACAGAGAAAACCTGTGGAGTTTATTATATGGCGGTTAACTAACTCCTGAACATAAAGCCTGTCCTGGAGTCAGTGATATCCCCAGTGTCAGTCCAGTAGAGAAAATTGATTTTCTCTCTCCTAGCATGTTTCAGTTGTTAATCATTACCCTGGTGGCTGGGTTTTCATTCATTCCATTATTCATTTTTTAAATAAATATAGCTATATAAAATATAAGATAAAGCAAAAACTATCACTTCAGTGTTGGGCAAAACCAACCAAGAGAAGGAAAGGAGCCCAAGAGAAAGAACAAAAATAAAAGAACTACTTGTTCATTCATTCAGGAATCCCAGAAAAACACAGAACTGAAAGCTGTAATTATATATATACAGAGGACCTGGTACAGACCGGTGCAGGCCCTGTGCTGCCGCTCCAGGCTCCCTGAGTTCTTGTTAGCTTTGCTCAAGATGATTTAGAGGACCTTGGATTGTTGTTTTTGTTGTTCTTGTTGTTATTATTATTTTGTTTTGTTGTTTGTTTTTTGTATTTTTGGTGTCGTCTTTCCGTCTTTCCTCTCTGGTTCCCGCACTCTTTTCACCTTCTTCTTGGTAGGGTTCCCTGAGCTCTGACAGGAGGGATTTAATAGATATTCTGTTTAAGGCTGAGTATTGCAAGAATCTTCACTCTCTGCATAATGCCTGGTTGTGGATCTTTATATTTATTCCCATCTGTTGCAAGAGGAAGCATTGAGAGACCACATCTTAAACTGTTATCACGAAGCAGAGAAAACAGACTGGAAATAGGTTGAGGCTATGAAAACTAAAATCTCATTTCCAGTGACTTGCTTCCTCTAGGAAAGTTGAGTCTCCACATGATCTCCTCAAACAGCACCATAAGCTAGGGACTAAGTCTTCAAATGCCTTAACCTATCAGAGACATTCTTCTATCCACTGCATAGTGTAAGCTACACCCAGTCTAAAACTGTTTGGTTACTTGTTTGTTTTGGTTCTTGAGGTCAAACTGTGTCCTGGCACATATTAATCAGATGCTTTACCTCTGAATTATATCCAATCTCTCTCTTAAGTTTTTAAATGTTTATTTAAACCAACAAGTTCAAACTGGTTGATTTTTGTATATTAAAATATTTCAAAGATCAACTTTCCTGTTTTGACCACTAAAATACTATCACATATATTTACTAGTCTTTGTACCTGAAATATTAATATTTCTTACACAAAGTCTCAGGACAGTATTAATGACTCCTACAGATACCTCTAAAAAGAAAATTCTTTCATTACTTTTAGTTGTATGTACTGTGCTTGCGCATGGGTATGTGTGAATGGACACAGACATCTATGGAGGCTAGAGGTGTTTAATCCCCAGGAGTTGGAATAATAGGCAATTGTGAGCTGCCAGATATGAGAACTGGAACCCAACTCAGGTCCTCTGTCAGAGCAATACATGCTTTAACTACTGAGCCATCTCTCCAGCTTCCTAAATATACTTATTAAGGCCTCCAGGAACTCAGTGTTTAATTCAATTAGTGATTGTGTACTATAGATCAACATCTTCTAGCTGCTACAATTACCTGATTGAGGTAGCTGACTAAACACCTACTCTCACGGAATACATATTTATGTTACTGTTTTGCGAGAGTTAAACAGCAAACAAGAAGGTAAACTAATAAGAGCTATAAAAAGAAAACAATAGAGCAACAGACCTAAAGTCCTCAGGCTTAAATCTAGACTACGTAGCTCTGAGGACATAGGAGGAGGGGGAAGTAAATTGACTCCTTAATGACCAAAGGAAACTAACAAAAGTGGATGGGCAAATGTGATGATCAGCTCCATTCAGTAGGTGCATGGACCTTATAGAGATGGAAGTATTTCCCCAGGCAGAGGAAAAGAGTGAAATGAGGTCAGGTACATAAATGATGCACAAGTCACAAAACATTGTTGTTGCTATGAAAGGAGATAGAATGGGAAGCACTCTGAGGGCTTTTTGCTGAACTCAGTTTCTGAGTTATATTTTTAAAAGATTATCCACTGAGCTGAAGGCTAGCAGGCAGGGTGCTACAGGTCGCATCAGAGAGGTAGATGGACTTCAGCAGGTTTTTGTCATCAAGCATGTGAAAGATTGTGGTATCTTGGACTGAGGAAATAGCTATAGACACAGGTATATTTAGAATATATTTTTGAAAATTCCAAAAATGATAAAATTTTTTAAAGTACAAAATTAGAGAAATTTGCATATAGAAATGTATACACACAGATAGACACATTTTGGTTAGTGGGAGAAGGTGTCTCTGATGCTGGGTTATTGGTAGTGCAATCTGTTTCAAGGGATCTAGAAAGTTAGTTATAGAAAAGAGGTTTTTGGAAGCGTAGTTCTGTAGTTTTGCTCTTAAGCATCCACCAGAGGACCATCTGTCAAAACTTGGTGACCAGGTTTGTGCCATGGAGACATGGCAGCCTGAGGAGTTGGGGACTAATTGAAGGCCTTTGGGTCACTAGTCTTTGAAGATGTAAGTATCCCAGCTCTTCTTGATATCTGACGTTCGAACACATGGCAAAGGGTTTTGCTTTGATATGTGTTTCTGCTATGATGCATTGCCACAGACTCAAACAATTAGATCAATGGGAAGAACATGGAAATATCCAAACCTTCAGCCAATAATAAATTTTTCTCTTAATAAGATGATTGTCTTGTATATTTCTCATAGATAAAGAAAAGTGGTTAGCACAGAAGAAACCATCACTGAGTTTTGGACAGTAACATTGAGACGTTTATGACATGTCAGCTAAGAACTTAAACAACTGGGCTTTGAGACTGCAGGCCATAGCTGGATATTTAAATATGGACAGACAAATGAAACAATATGAAGCAAGACTTTCAAATTTTCCATTTTAAAAATAGTACTCACTCTCTTCTATACCAAACCCAGACACTATTGTGGATGCCAGCAAGTGCTGGCTGACAGGACCCTGATATAGCTGTCTCCTGAGAGGCTCTTAAAGTACCTGACTAATACAGAAGTAGAGGTTCACAGCCATCCATTGGACTGAACACAGGGTCCCCAATGAAGGAGCTAGAGAGAGGACACAAGGAGCTGAACGTTTTGCAGCCCCTTAGGATGAACAACAATATGAACTACCTAGTACCCTCAGAGCTCCCAGGGACTAAACCACCAACCGAAGAGTACACATGGTGGGACTTATTGCTCCAACTGCATACGTAGCCAAGGATGGCCTAGTCGGTCATCGATGGGAGGAGAGGCCCTTGGTCCTGTGAAGGTTCTATGCCCCAGTGTAGAGGAATGCCAGGGCCAGGAAGTGGGAGAGGTGGGTTGGTGAGCAGGAGGAGGGGGGAGGGAACAGTTTTTTTTCCCCCTAAGGGGAAACCTGGAAAGGAGATTATCATTTGAAATGTAAATAAAGAAAATATCTAATAAAAAATTAGTACTCATTAAAATCTGTTTTTCTTTTATGGATTGGAAGAACTGTAAAGGATCCTAAACATTTTGTTCTGGAAATGGAACTGTACATAGAAGGCCTCATCTTCAGGGTGGTCCTTTCCAAACATATCTGTTTTAAGGACAGGCATTTTATTATGAGGTGCTTTACATGACCAAGGAAAAAGGAACATTCTCTTCATAGTCAGAATCGGTTTGTTTGGTTGTTAAAACATGTTCTCCCTAGGTAGCTCACACTAGTCTCAAACTTGGAATCTTCCTGCCTCAGTCTGGAATTCACTATGTAAGCCAGGCTGGCTTCAAACTCACAGAAATCCCCCTGCCTCTGAAGTCCTGGGATTAAAAGTGCATACCACCAGCCCAGCTCATTTTGATTCTTACAAAGAATTGAAGTGAAGTAAGAACAGGCTGTGTGGAGTAGCTGCAAACACTGACATCTCAGAATCACCTCATCCGAGAACAAGGCTCAGAAGTTCCACAAGCAAGCTTATTCTTGAGAGATTTTCAAAGAGACATGACGGATAGAATTAATCAGTAAGCAGATAAATATTTTCAAAGGTTTGCATAGAAAGAAAACCAGGTTCTATATAAACATGTCTCCTTTTTTTCCATTAAAAAAGTGATATTAGGCATTCAATAGCGGTATGATTACGTACTGAGTATAGAGCAAGTGCCATTCCTTCATGTATTTTAGTAAAGTGTCTTTGGTCATGAAAATGTGCATAATTTTTGGAGGCCCTACATGCTAAAGTCCTTATTTCTGAAATCTGGGAAGATCATGAGGAATATGTTATCCAACTTTTGTTGTTTGATAATGACTCAAAAAGACTATTTTCCTATTACATTTTTTTAAAAATGGAAATGAGGTCTCACCTTTCAGTAAACTGTTATTAATTATAACTATATTATATCAAAAACAGTTTTAATATTTGATTATGTTTTATATATATCAAAGCAGTTTTAAAACTTCTTTATACTTTTATGCCATGGTTGCAGATAGAGATGAACAAATACATTTCTGATTCAGTGACTCTTCCAGTATTGTGTGCACATGCTGTTTCTTCTCTGTTGTTTCAGGTGTGTTTGCTCTGTGCTATTTCAGAGCACAGTAGCAGAAGCAGTAACTCCTTGCTGGGCAGGTCTGTGTGGCTCCAAGCAGCCATAAAAATTCTATCTACTTGGAAGATATCCTTCTCCTGGCTTCCCCCTTACCCATGCCAATCACACTTGAATGGGCAAATGATAGGCTCCGAAGGTGTAGAGTCTGCCAGTAGAACTGGTTTTTTGTTTTGTTTTGTTTTGGTTTTTTTTTTTTTTGTTTTTTTTTTTAACAAAAGCATGAGTTCTCTCTTGATTTTATTTTAATGCATGTAACTGCTAATCTATATCAGCCTTTGTTAGCCTTAAAAAATTCCATTGATCTCATCTTTCTCTGGCCGTCTTATCATTAGTCACACCATCATTAAATCCTGTGTGGCATCACTGATGTACCATTGTGATGCCCAGGGGAGATAAGGCAATCTGGAAGTCCAACTACTTCCTTTAGATCATCCAACTTCCGGAGGGTTGGCCAAAATGCTTCACTGTGGAAGTAAACAATGCTGGCAGATGCAGCAGGTGTGCCTGGCCCTGTGAGGGAATGCTGTGCTGCTGATGGGCAAGAACACGATGATGCACAAGGCCATTCAGGGCAACTAGAAAACAACCTAGCTCTGGAGAAACTGCTGTCTTATATCCGAGGTTTTGTATTCACCAAACAGATTAGGGACACGCTGCAAGGTGATATGGCGGTGGCTCTGCCCGTGCTGGTTCCGCTACATTGTGTGAAGTCATTGTGTCGGTTCAGAAAGAACATTGGGCTGGAACCTGAGAAGACTTCTCTACTCCAGGCTCTAGGCATTATCTCTAAAATCTTCAGGGGTACCATTGAAATTCTGAATGATGTGCACCTGATTAAACCTGGAGACAAAGTAGGAAGGAGGCAGTGAAGTCACACGGCTGAATGTACTGATACTCCTTCTCCTTTGGGCTAATCATCCAGCAGGTGTTTGATAAAGGCAAGCAGCATTTACAACCCGGAAGTGCATGGCTCTGCACAGAGGCACAAAGCAGGCTCTGCACTCTCGCTTCCTAGAGGCTATCTGAAATGCTGCCAGTGTTTGTCTGCGGACTGGTTTCCTGACTGTTGCTCCAATGCCACACTCTCCCAGCAATATATTCAAGCGGGTCCTGGCTTTGTCGGTGGAGACTGAGTATACCTTCCCACTTGCTGAAACGCTCCAGACTTTCGTGACTGATCGAACTCCATTCTGTGGCTGCTACCCTATGGCTGGGGTCACCACTGCTCCTCTTACTGTTGCTGCAGTCCAAGCCAAGGCTGAAACCAAGGAAGACAGAGGAACCAGATGAGGATATGGGATTTGGTCTCTTTGACCAATCCTCTCGATGCAACCAATTCAGCCAGCTTAATTTGAGCAACTTGGAAATGAATGCTTACTTTCTTATAAAAATCTAATGACATAACAATTGCCTTGCCAGTGTTTCAGATTCTAAGGAAAACATTATTTTTATGATTTGATATATGTGCAACATTTAATGCCTATTTTTTAACTGTTATTTATTGACTGCATTTCAAATGAGTTGTGACACTTTTCCATAATTTTACTAATAATGCTTCAAATGCATTATAGGAAAAATAGTTATATTTAGCTATAGGACAATAGAAAATTCTAATTATTATTGCCAAGGTAAAAATTGAAAATGATATTAACAAATATATTTGACAAATAGGTAAAATTAATTTAGTAACTTAATGCATTTTTAAAGTCCCAGTTACTAGAAAGGGAAAATGATACAGTCCTGCTCTGGAGAGTCATAGGAGATAACAGAGGGAAGCAGGCTTAGAAAAGAGTATTTACACCAAGCTGTAACCAGCTAGTACGTGCAGAATATGGGAGAGTTTTCCAGTCTGCCATACAGAATTCCCCCCAAACAGACTAAACTTCCATTCTTGTTACTTCTATTAAAGGCTTTTATAAGCAATAATTTACAATGTTTTTATTTTAGTGTAGTGGTACACACCTACAATCTCAGCACTTGAGAGCCAATACGTGAAGACATTAAGTTTAAGGTTAATTTGAGCTACACAGTGAGCTCTTTGTCTGGGAAAAAAAATCTAACAACCTTTTGATATACTAGGATACTTTCCTTTAAGCCATTAGTGAACAATGACAATATAAGGTGGGTATGCTTTCAATGTAGCCCCAGCTTTGGACTTGAATCTCCAACTCATTGAAATAATATCAGTCTTGTTGTTGTCCAGACAACATGGTCTCTCACATGACTAAATTTAATCCAATACTCTTGAGAGTCAGCCCGTAGCTATAGATATTTCATTTGTAAGTTTCTTCTGAGGGCCTAACATGAATTCCCCTGCTTTGGTTTCTATACAAGATTAAAAAGCTTCATTGTGGTTGTCTTTCATATTTCATTTCTTTATTAGAAGGAAAAGATAGAAGATCACTAAAAATATAAGAGGAAATAAGCATTGAAAATACATCTTCTCCTCTCTATCTTTTTCTTCTCCTTTATTTTTTTCTTCCTTCCTTTTTTTCTTTCCTTCATTCTTTTCATTCCTTGATATGTAATGTGTATTTTATGCACACGTACTTGTGGATGCAGGTATGAGCTCCAGGGATTCTCAAGTCTGTCTCCCTAGCAACAACTGAGATTACATGTGTGTGTGCCATTAAGCCCAGCTTTTTATAGGGGTGATAGGGATTTGAACTCAGGTCGTCATGCTTACATACAAATTACTTCACCAGCAAAGCCTCTGATCTGTCCATTTTTCAAAAACACAAAGTTCACTCTATTAATTAACTAAAGGACAGAATTTGTTTTTTGTAAAATTTCAGGATCTTGTCTTCTACTTCTTACTATTTCTCAACTTAAAATTTTATGGTACACTTTTAATTTTTTTCTGGCACAATTACAATAGCCTCCTAAAAGCAAGCCCACTGATCTTTCATCAATATTTGTCATCAGTACAACAATCATAGCCTCTACATGTTATATGATTTGAGATTTACTTTCACATATTGGGTCATTCCTGCAAAGTAACCCTTTAAGAAGATTTCTTATAATTTATATGCTTCATTGTCTTGTATCAGATGTTCATTTTCTTCTTACTTTATATCAGTAGATTCTCATTTTTTTGATTCCCCAAGCATCACTGGGAATCTGAATAAAATTTGTTCACTAGCTCCAAGAACATGCCCTTGAGTGTGGACCGAAAGTTTCTACACTATTTTAAGTAATTCACAAGATAAGAAGCTTTCTTTTGTTCTACTCAATGCTATAATCTTCTTGACATACCACCAGTATGCTAATTCATAAATTTATACATTTAGCTAAGATTTGTTTGACCCATATGCCAGACTTCTATCCAACTGTCTACTGGGTTTTCCTCATGTCTTTCTGATGTATAAAATTCTGTGTGTTCAAATGTAGCTTATCTTCTCCTAAACCTGTGCCTACTTCTTTCCTCTTTTTCATAGAACATCACTCAATTAGAGACATAAATCTCAATCTCCCTCAATCAATCAGAACATCTGATACTGTATTCAGGGTGTCTTTTTCAATACCTCAGGCTTTTTCCTCCATCCTAATAATTATCCACTATGCCCTTGTTAATCTCTCTCTCTCTCTCTTCCTTTCTCTCTTTCTCTCTCTCTCTTTCTCTGTCTCTCTCTAACTTTCTCCTCTCCCTGGTTGTTTCTACTATCTGTCCCTCCCCTTTCCCCCTTTCCTCTTTCATTCCCTTCATTCTTTCTCTTCATCACGTAGCTATGATCTGAAGGTTTTTTGTTTGTTATTATTACATATTATTTATTTATTTGTGAGCACACATGCACGTGGCTGTGTGTTTGTGTGTGTGTGTGTGTGTGTGTGTGTGTGTGTGTGTGTGTGGTGTGCATTCATGTGAGTGCACATGTTGGTGCTCCTATGGTCAGGGGACATCTTGCTGATGTCCTCCATTCTCTCCTTTAACCACATGGATCCTGGATTGAATTCAGGTTGCCAGACTTGATAGCAGGTACATTTACCTACTGAGCCTTTGACCTTCAGTTCTTATCTTGAATAATATAGTTTCTGTATCCATGAAAATGAAATTCTTTCAAATTTCTTTTGGGCATCATAGTGATTTATGAAAAATTTAAAAGTGTTTTTGTTAACCAGAAATCAGAAAACAAACCCTGAAACCAAGTAGTATTTTAGTAGTTACCTAAAGCTGGTGTATAATGTACAACTGCTACTCAACTTATGATGTAAATACATTCTATGAACACATACATGGAAAATATCCTATTTCAAAATGCATTTAATTCACATAACTTACCCTAGCACTGTAGTTTGGCAAACACTCTACACTAGAAACCACCTCACCCCAAGAGCTGTTTCTCACCATGGCAATTCCCCTCCATTTTGTTTCTTCCTCTTCCTCTACCTCTTTCTTCTCTTATCACTTCTTCTTTTGTTAATAAAAGCATGCTAAGCAAGCATGCTACCACTGACCTATAGCTCCAGCTCCACTTTATGAGAATTTCTTAACTGTTTTCCTAGATGTTTGTTTGTTTATTTTTAATCAATGCTATAGCTTTTATCCTGGATTGTCATCCATATCTTGCTTCTAATATTTTATCATTATCTATTCACTTTGTTGTTTTATAAGACAGTGCTTTGCTGGGTAGCCCTGGTTAACCTAAGTTCAAAGCAATCAGCCTCCTAATTCAGCCTCCTAAATTCTAGGATAACAGGCATCTATTACTATGTACAAATTTGTTCCTTTGATTTGATGGAAAGTATTCTTTTGCAATTTTGTCAGATCAAAAAGATATAGAGAGTATAGGATAAAAAACTTCAGTACTTGATCTGCGTAGCTGCTCTCCACACTTGGCAGAAAAAATTTGTCTTGGACCTTGTAATAACATGATCAGAAAATCTAAGACTACTCTCAATTCTCCCCTGTGTGGAAACCTTGTGTGCTCTCATATACTTCTTTATACAAGAAAGTTTTGTTTAATACCTTTGTTTTCTGGGAGTTTATAAGAGTGTTGGGACAGGGACAGTTTCTGTTTAGATAGTTTTTTTTACAGTTTACAAGATGATTTTATACTCTATGTGAGAGTATTTGAGATGTTAGAAATCAAAGTATGACACTTCTCTTCCTATGTAGGATTTCACATGGGACTATCATAGAGAATCAGAGTCATGGGAAAGGAGAGAAAGCTCATGTTTCTGAGGTTTGACCCTCAGCAGACCATCCTGTGGGTTGTTGGAAGGTTTCCTGGAGTGCACTGGCTCCCTACTCACACATATAGATGAGCAGAGAACTATGTTATAAACTGTCTATGCTGATCTTTGAAAAGTCATAGTTAGTAGAATCTCAAAAGCCTTCATGTTTCTTTGTTTAGAAACTACTCAGTCTGGAATATGATCTTTTTGTGGCTTTCTACTTCTTGTGGCAATAATTTCATCTTTTAGAAGAAATCTTTCAAATAATATTATGTCTTTGGAGGAAAGGGCAAAGGGAAAGAAATTCCACATCCCAGTGAGTAGGTCAGAAATTATGAAAAAAATATAACATAACTTTTAGAAAAGCCATAGAATTATGTGCAAAACTGCATCTTTTTCTAAAGAATTCAATGTATCTTTTGTGGAGAATTTATGAAAGACAGAGGAAGACATCTCTGTTTTTCTGTGATTTTGAGTTCTTTGATTGAAGTTATCTGATACTTTAGTAGATTGTTATGGGCCCTGGGTTCTCCACTATGGCCAGAATCTTGCTTGTCTAGAAAGACTAAACAGGATAAAATTATGGTCCAGAAGACAAAGAAAATTACTGAAGGCCATTTGCCCCTATTTCAAAATGAGAAAACACTTGTTAGTGCCAAAAAAAAAAATCTCCAAGGCTCTTTATTTTAATTGTAAACATGAATCACAGTCAGCCACTGGGTATCACTCTCTGAGCACAGCTCTATTGAAGGTTGGACAAACTTCCATGGTGTACATAAATAGGGACACAAGCATCCAGAAGACTAACCCAGACAGTTGCAGGACTCCACAGATCTTTTTACACTGGACTGACAGCCACAACGATCTCAAATGCAGGCTGGAGATTGTTTCCAAATGAAGTCACACATACAGCTGTTATGCCTACTGACAGCATTGAAAAACATCCACTTTGCCTCCTTAAACTCGTGCCCTTCCACCTGCACATCACTACTGACAGCACAAATCAAGCTCTGGAATTCCCACCTGCACCTTTACTATCTATTCTCTAAAGGAGAATTCCAACGATCTCTTTAAAAGGCACATGTCATAACTACCTGCCAATGAACTTATTCCTACTGAATTGAGAATTGAGCCAATAATCTTTAGTAGAACTTACATGAGTCTAGGTGATGTGACCATTGCCTACTGTGGTGGTTTAAGTAAGATACATTAAGATTCATCCATAGTTTCAGATTCTAACATCTGGTCCTAATTGGTAGCTCTATTAGGAAGGTTTAGCAGGTACAATTTTGTCTTCAGAGATCTGCCATCTTGACAGAGTCACTGAGGCTACACAGCTGCTGGGATGAATGTGACAGAGTATAGGGAGCTCATACCAACCAAACTGATGCACCACTAGCCAGCAGTTTAGGTACCTCAGAGTGCAGGTGCTCCACTAGGGGATATAAGACTTGGGGAAATCTAGATAATGAAGTACAAAACAACCCAACAATACATATCTCAAAGGAGCGCTGTTGGTTTCATAATCCAGTTCCCCTTCCATATCAGAAACTTCTGAATTGGACATGTTAGCATTAGGCAGAAGGGATCAAAAGGGTTACTCGAGGTCAGAAGATATTTTGCTTAGTTATTTTGTTTATATAAAAGCTGAAAACAGAAAATACATTGGCCATTTCATTTTGTTTTCAAATACTTTTATTCTTTGACGATATATTTTGACCATTTTCATCCCACCCATCTAGCTTCCCATAGATCCACCACTTTCCATTTTTGTATCCTTTTTTTTTTCAAACCAACCTAGACAATTTTGACAGTAGATTTTTTAAGCCATCAATACATTTTATGCTTCTATGATTTAGGAGTTTTTTTTTATAATTTAGTTTTGATAGGAAACTGACTTAATTTTCTTTGAACTACTTGCATTTTCAGTTTCTTCCTTCAACCTTTCCTCTTAAGTTCAGAACACACAGAACATTTAGGTGAAAGAATCACTCACTTTCCTCTTCAATGCAGAGAATTAGCTTGGAAACAAATAACAAATCAAACCTTACACAATTGATTCTGAGTTTAGTTACAATGAGTTTCTCAGCAGCTATAGAATTGGGCAACTTAGTTAAGTTTACTTGGTCATTAGTTTTGTATTTGTTCCTATGTAGTGTTAAAGTGGTAAGTCTTCACTTCACTTCATGTAAGCTTTCATAAGCAGCTGCAGTTTTAAAACATATTACTCTGAAAGCATAGGGACATGCGGTCCTTGGGATAAATGCTGACCAGAAGACACCAAGCATGTCAGTAGTAAATCCATCCTCATTACCATAAAGCAACACTTCATCCAAAGAAACTATCTAAATAAACTAGATTGCTATCTAAAATCTATTATCAATACCCGAGCTTCCTAAAATGCAGTTCTGCCTTTATTTAGTTTTGACTCTCATAGAATGACAAGCCTGTACTGTAGGGCACATTGTCTTGCATCACTTTAAAGATTATCAGTGAGCTCACATCCACATTCCTATTATTTTAGAATATTTATTCAATTTCAAAATGTTTATTTTCCTAAATTTAAACATATTTAATATGCACAGGCAATTAAATCCTTTAATATCATTTTCTAATGGGCTGACTGTAATGAGTTTATTCTGTAGGAAAACAAATGGAAACATTACAACCAGTTCATTTCTGTTTATATGGCCTATAAGAAAGATTTATTTGAGGTAAAGAGAAATTGCCTTCAGAGAATTGGTGAATGAGTTTCATTTTCAGTTTAATATCAGAAAGATAATAGTAATAGTTACATGAGAAGGCCCTTTTTTCGGGTAAGAGAATTCATAAATTTTTCCAATTGGGTCTTTTTTTTCTTCATGACTGACAAAGATCTGTGGAATGCTATTGTTACTGTCAGGTTCTGTTGACTATATACCTAAATTTCTTTTCAGCCTAACATCAAAATTTGAATTGACACCACAAACTGTCAATTATCTTGAGCACCAATTTATGTGGCCTACAAAAAGTATTTACTCTAAAACAACATGTATTCCATCATAGGATTCTCATAGAGTAAAACCTTTACATCTTAAAAATAAGAGACCAAAAGTCGTTAGCTTATTCTGTGTGTAGACATTTGAGTTAAGTTGGTGTGAAGATTACTTCTTTTTTTAGTTTTTCCTTCCTCCCTTTATTTCTTTTCCCTCTCTCCATCTTCCTTTTCTTCCTCCCTTTCCGTTCTTGTTTTAAATAGATAGTCTCCTAATCCCTTGTCTCCAATTGCCAAGAGATGAGATTACACTCAATTCAAGATTTCTTACTGGTTGCTTCAGTTTCTAAAAATATGATTAATCTCTGCATTTTGTCTGTCTGATTTGTTGGATTGTGTTGCTGGAGAATGAACCCACAACATGTAGTAGTGAAGCACTCTACCAGTGAGCCATACTCATCCTTTGCATTTTTAAGAAGTCAACATATTGAATAAAAGCCTTTAGATCTTAACAGAAATGCCACAATGATTTGTCCCAACAAATGAATTCCACCTTCAGGTCTATCCATTTGAATGAGTTGATAAATTAGTTTATATTTTTAAAAAAGTCAGTTTGCGTACTAATCATAAGATTCTAATATTTCAACTTTTTAACCATAATTTCATTGTTTTAAATAAATCTGTGATCAAGACATATATTACATTTGCTTTTCTATTGATGTTGCTTTGGTTTGTAAGTCTATTTAGAGTCAGTGTAACAGAAGCGTCCTGCCCGATACTGGTCCCCACACCGCACCAGTGGCCACTGAGCTTCACCTTCCAGATTCTAGGTTTCTAGATATAATTTGATTTGTATTCAAGGCCTAGTTTACAGAAAGCAAAAATTTGAATAATTGTGGAAAATATGAATTAAAGAATTTCCAGACCTAATAATATGTTGGAATGGATCTTCCCTGATAAATAGAAGATTGTAATAGTTCTAAGAATGGAATGTAATCCATGTTTTTCCCTAAACTTAATTTGCAAAACAATCTATTTCTTGAGCTATTCTTAGCATTACTGACAATCATCCCAGAGCACACAGAAGATTCTAGAGGAAAGATAAGGATGAGCAAAACTAAAGATGCTAACTGACATGTACATTATGGAACTTCTTCGGTTCTAATTTACATTTTTCAAAGATTCTTACAACATCCATTCTTTCTATCTTCTAAACAAAAAACAGCTATTCTTTTATAAAACTGAGAATCTCCTCACTGGCTTAGGCCTATTCACCCACAAGCTTATTTTCAAGGGAATATGTAAGTTTCTTTCCATTTACTCCAGTTACCCCAGTTGCAACTGAATTAGATTAATATTATCAAAACCAAAGTGGCAGTTATACCTTAGTAGTTAATAATTTAGCTGTCCAAAATGTTACAAAAGCTCATGATCATACATGTGTATCAGGAAAGAGATCATATATTGAAGACACTCCTATTGGAGTGTCCACTCTCTTTGGAGAGGAGTGGAGACATCCCCTCGACTTCATGACTCCATTTTCTCCTTGGAGGCAAACACCAGTGCCAGTTTCAATTTCCACATCAGTGCTCTTGAGAAGATCTCAGAACCACCCAAGTGCATGTTTCTTGGCCACCTAGTTCTGTCCAGGAAAATGCCCTGGAGTGAGCAGGCTTCATTACGGTCTTGGCAAAACACCAGCATGCACCAGCTGCATGGGGGACTGCTCAGCCCCCTGCCCGCAGAAGAGGAATAGAAGTCGTCAGTCTTCCTCTATGGGTTTTCATTAACTCTCTTCTAATCTATAGCATTAATTCTTGGACTTCTGGGAAAACAGAGTTCTTTAATCCGAAAATCTTAAAGGCAAACATTTTTCTTTTCAAATCTACTTCTGGAATCTGTGGTCTTTGAAAGTAACATTCACAGCAGATTTAAAATATCCACTCTTTACACAGGACAAGCCAATGGCGCAACTTTCCGTCTATTTACCTGTTATCTGAATACACCAAACTGGCTAGGGGGACCGGCATGGGGGGCAGGGTGGGAATCTGTTACTTCAGTTAGATTTACAGGGACTCCTTGTAAACAGGGTGCTAAAAAGTGTGTTGGATTTTTTTTAACCTTTTGTGACACACAACAGAGCTGTGAAATCAGTGAATTAAATAGTTCCAGTCCCCTGGGCATACATGAGCAATGGCATAAAATAGGCAGCACCCATTAGAACGTTACTGTTACGGAGCAGATGGACAGCCTCAGGTTCAGTCCTTTGTCCTTACTTCAGAATGGGGCCGGACTGGGAAACGACTGTAAATTTTCTCAAAAGAGATGAATAGGAAAGCTGTTAACTTTTTTCTTATTTAAAAAAAAAAAGAAAAGAAACCTGGAAAAAGTCCAAATTACACATTTTGCAGCTCTGGCTGCAGTTCTTCAGCGTTGCTGCAAACATCTGTAGGTGGCTAAGCACTCCCCACCTCTTTTCCCAAAATGGAATAGCTCATTCCCGGCATGCTGTCCAATGCCTGCAAAGACATATGTTTACCAAACCAGTCCACGACCATATGTGTGCCGCAGTTTCTCCACAGCGAACTGCACGTGAGTTGATTGGCTTAAAACACGCGATGCAGAATAGAGATGCAAGCAGAATCGGAGACTGAGAAGGAAGGAAAATGTGGGAGCAATAAAAAAAGAGGAGAAAGGAGGAGAGAATTATTTTTCATTGTACTTCTCAAGTGTGCTTCCTTTGCAGTAAATGTTGACAAGAAAATTCCCAGTCATATCATAGCAGTTTTCCTACAATGAAGAAAATCCAAGTACAAATTAGATGAGCTACATCTTTGAGATGTTTGGATTTCTAATCATCTTGAAGCTTATTCATATGATAAATGACAAGTTTATCTAATGAAGCAAACCATTTGAGTTCTAATGTTAAATTCAGATTTAGGAAGTTTAGTACATTTTGAAATTTTTCAATATAGAACCTCAAATGCAACAAGAGCCAAGAAATAATTCCATCCATCAAGGGGGGAAAATCATAACTTTTTATATAGTTCTTCAGAACTATTTAAACAGATGATTCTTTATAGTAATAAAAACACATTTTAGCAAAGATGAATTTCTGTATAATATTTTATTCAAAAGTTTCTGTTCTGTACATTTAATTAAATATTTAAATAAAACAAATTATTGGTCATGCATGTCTTATAAGTATTGATATGCAAAAATCAATAAACTGGAATGTATATTTTATTTTAAAAGGACCATATTAATGAAAAGTAAGGTATGTCCTTCAAAAAGTAAAGGACATGATATAATTATCTAATATGAAGCTAGTATGTTTAGTGAATAATTATATTACAAAAATATGTGAGAGTTTACCAAGTTTCATCTCTTCTCCTCTTTCTAACATTCAGAGCTATTTATAGTCAGTTTATAGATTTAGACAAAGCTTCGAAATATCTAGAATGTATCCTATGTGTCTACAAATTATCCTATGAATAGATGCCTATACTTAATAAATTTTAACTTCTTCCTTTTAATTTCATACATCAGTTACAAAAATAAAAGAGAAACATCTACTACTGTTCTGGTATGTTGCAGTGTTGTCATGGATACACAAGCAGGGTGCATCCCTTCTACCAGGAAGGAAGTAAAAAAGCATTTGGTAGAACATATTAACCTGTAGTGTTGATGGCTTTCAGAGAACCAAAGCAAATAGTTTGTGGATCTAAAATAATTCACATTCTCAGAAAAAAAAAAAAAAAAAAAAAAAAAGAAAGCTAGACATGCAGACGTCTTTTGCATGTGTCTAACACTTGGAAGATATTTAAAACTATAATTTCTGACCTTCCCTACCTTCCTACTGTGTAACAGTTGCTATATTGTTAATAGATGCTGCGGTTTAGACGATCCGTTCCTCATTTGTGATGCTAGTAGTACTCCACAAGGGTCTTCAGACAGACAGTGGGGCAGATGCCTCTGACCTCTATATAGGTATTTCAGTGGGTATTTGGTGGATCACTTGCCATGTCACAACATTAAGTTGCTTCAGAGTCTTGTTTTTTTTCTTGTCATTTTGCTTTGTTTTATCATCCCTCCTCCCCCACTAACTTCCTTTTTATTGCTTCCAATGTCAATTCTGCTCTACATTTCTGGGGAAAAAAAGTTTTTATTTCATTGAAGTGAAAATAGGTTTATTTAATAATAGCAAATCAATGTCTTATGATGATAAAGGGATAGTGATTAAAACCTTTATCTAGGCATTTCAGGGCAGAAAAAACAGAAGACTCTTTTTCAGACTGGACTGCAATTCTATGCAGTAAGTGTTAAAGGAATAAAAGTCTGTTCCCAGTGCATTTACCAACTCCTACTAAGAGAGCAAAAGGAAAGATTTGTATAGGCCCAGTGATGTCCTGGGGGGGGGGATATATTTGTTGGGATGAATCTATTAGAAAACGTGCACACATTCTCACTGGGACATTTCTCCTTCACAGGCACATGAGAAGGTCTCAAGGCAACTTAGTTTACACATATAGGTTGTTGTTTACCCCTCAGAAATATGTTGATGGATGTAAACTCTGTTCAAGATAGTATATAAATTCAGATAAAAAGGGAAATTATTATATAACAGCATAGAATCTCAACCTATTGGATTAAAACAGTATGAAGTTTGTGCTACTTTTCATGATCTTTCTCTAAATCTTCCAGAATAGAACAAACAGTCTGGAATATTAGAGATGAGAAATAAGGTTACAACCCTGACAAAGGCAAAGTGTTACTTGGAGTACAGATCTAAGTCAAAAAGATTTCACAACAAATTTGGATCTGTGAAGAAACTGCGTGCCAAAATGCAGACTGGTTGCTAGCAATCTCAAATGGGGTTTTTTTCAGTTGAATCTCAAAAAGATGCTGGACCCAGGCCTATCTGAGAACCACCGCAGGCCGTTGTCAGGACTGTCTGTTTCTAATCTCCAGATACATGTTTCCCTCCTTCTCAACTATTTTAACAATTGTAAGGGAGCAGGGCTCTAAAATTCGAATTCAGTATACAGAGAGTTAATTTAAATTTGATAACAAACGGCTCTGCTTCGGAAATGAATGCAGCCTGGCAACTTCAACAGGGAACCCTTCAGAGGGCCTCAATTATGCATGCAGCTTCTTTGAGAAATAGTTTCACACATCTGACCCAAGGACCACTATGTTGCTGCCATGAAATAAAACTGTACATCTGCATTGTTTCATTTCTGGACCCTCTACACACTGCCAGACTCGAGAACTCCCTCACTCTGCGCATGCATGTACACATGCTCACACAGACCCCTTTATTATCGTTCCGCTTCTATTTTTCAAGTACACTGAATGTATCAATATAATTGCTACATACATAATGGCTCCTGATTACTTTTATTTGCTATAAAAATGTCTGATTTTAACTGCCAGATTGTTCTGGTCAAAATCAGAAAAACTAACAGAGAAAGAAAGGGTTAACCAACCCACACTATTTCAATTTTTTTCAAAATGGCTGCTTTGTCTGTGTGCATACACCAATAGCAAATGCCCTTCTGTTATTGTACAGCCAATTTGATGTGTCAAGTATTCATATGCTAATAACGGTACAGTTTCTCACTTTTTCACAGATAAATGGTAAAGATTGTTACAGACAGTGAAACACAAGAATAAACAGCTTTTATTTCAGGCACGATAAATTACTTTCCATTCAAATCACAAGCTACGCATGCTGCTGACCATCTTGTTTCCATTCACTGCTCGTTTGCCTTCTGGGTGTGTTTCTTTAGAATAGTTTGAAAATATTTAACAGATATGGACAGAGTTGTTGCTAATGACTTGATTGCATTAATGTGCTTTCTAGCCATTTCATCGCTCAAAGTTCATTTTTGTATTCTGTTATTACAGTGAGAGAAAGTTTGATGGGAATTCTGATACTCTTTCCCTAACATGGTACAATCAAATCTTTTTAAAGCTGGGCAATGACAATATTTGAAGAAGAGATATGTTCCTTTAGGTTAGCAGAGATATCATTTAGTAAATAGTATAACTTAAAAAGAGACACTTGAATGAAATGTCAAGTTGGGTCAAAACAAACTAGAATTAATTCCATTTCCCGGTTATAAATCTGTCTTGAAGGATTGAGTTTGTTAAATACATATGACTAAAACATACACTTATTGTTGATATAAAAAAATTACATCAAAGGTGAGGGTAGGCGTGGAGAGAGGAAGTAGCATAAAGAGAATCATTTCCTAGCTTTTAAACAAATATTTCTAAAACACACTTATGACCATACATCCATTGAAATTCCAAGTCAAAAGAAACACTTCTGATTTCTTTGTAACCAATTTGCTTATGAACCCAGGCTGTAATATGTTAAAATTTGAAACACCTTTTAAATCAGGTGGTACATTCTCCAGGAATTTCTTAAATGTGCTTTATTATGACTGTGTCTTCTCTCTGATCTTTGTATGTGACCATTTTGATTTCATGTTTGAGCCTCTGTAATTGTTGCCAATGCTTGGTTTAATCGCTTGTTTGATGAGAAAGCACACAAAATTAAATAAATAAACATCTAGAAAAGTAACTCAGTTCATTGCTAGGCTGAAGATTACAGCTTTTAAAAGTAGATCATATAAAGGCTTTCTTTCTAATTGCTTAAAATTAAATACAGAAGGTGGAGGATGGAAAAAGCATAGGATTAAGTTAGATTCTTAGAACACGCAATTTCAGTCATGTGGATGTCTACCTTGAGACGTTATAGATTCTGAAGTTAATTATGATGTCAGGTCAGTGAGATTACAGCCTCTAATTGTCAACAGAAGATGAAGTTTTGCACAATCTCACCAGAAAAAGACTGTCTTTAAAAATCAATCTTCAGTTCTTTTCTCTGACTTCCAAAATATTGGGATTTCTTATTGCATCATATCAGTAAAGAATAATCAATTGAATTGGTCATTAATTTTATGTTAAAGTTAATCAAGAGTTTTTTTCCACTAGAAAACTCTACAAATAATCTGGTAAAAGTTCCCCTCTTTCCCCTTATAACACCATTGTTGAGCCTACAAATAAATGAAACCAGTGACAAGTACGTATTTCAGCCTGCCATTTACGTACACATGCCCTCTAGGTCACATGAAGACTAGTTATGAAATACTAATATTTTACTTCATCAGATGCTCATCAAAAAATGACTGTGTGTCAATTACTCAAGGTTGAAATAAAGTAGGACACCAGCAACTAGCTCATGAGTTAATTTAAAATACAGTCTATACTTCACATCTCACAATACTGTGATTGTGTTATTAATGTGTCTTTAATTCACTATAATGATTAAATGGATAGTGTTCTATCCATTTTTTCTTCCTTTACCTATGTAGTTTCCCTTTAACTGAGTAGATACAATATGCCTTCTCAGATCTGGATTATTGTTATATCATTACTTACTATTATTATTATTATTATTATTATTATTATTATTATTATTATTATTATTATTATTGCTTTAAATTCTCATCTTTAATGTAATCATCACCATGGGCACAAGCCTGGGAATACACTCAGAGCTTTACTTTCCCTGCCTATATTGCTCTCATTTCTATCATTTCCTCATCAGTACTTTGGGAGCTGGCACTTTAAGAGCAGAGTTTTTAAACAGTGCACACACAGGTATACACTGGACATGCTAGTTCTGTACAGAATGTGTCAGCTGCATATGGTGTTTGATCACCCATAAACACTAGGCCAATGGTTCTGTTAAGGTAGTGGCATTACTTCCTCCAAAGACAGATAACCTTTAACTGAGGTGTCCATAAGAAAAAATGGTGAAGTAACAGAACGGAGGACCAAGGTACTACATGCCTGAGGAGTGAAGAGCAATACTTGCTTTTTGTTTTGTTTTGTTTTGTTTTGTTTTGTTTGGTATTTTTTTTTTTCTAGACAGGGTTTCTCTGTATAGTCCTGGCTATCCTGGAACTCACTCTGTAGACCAGGCTGGCCTCAAACTTAGAAATCTGCCTGCCTCTGCCTTTCAAGTGCTGGGATTAAAGGCATGCACCACCACTGTCTAGCCAAAACTTGCTTTTTAACACAAACAAGATATATAAAATTTATGATAATTGGATAATTTAGAGATTACAATTGCCTTATTCAAGGAGATGAGTACCCTCATTGATTGGTTGTGCAATGCAGAGTGGCCATTTCTGCAACCTTATATACACAAGCACAACAATGATGCGCTCAGCAGGTTGTAGTCTATATTTCTGCATATACATACATGTGGGGAGCCGCAGCAGCCACCATATATATATATATATATATATATATATTGAACACCTGGTCTCTGGCCAGAGCAGAGAGCATTGAGATAAACAAGCCTTAGTTGGAAAAGCTGGGTGCCTCTAGTTTGTGATGCAAGCTGGCATGATTTTCCCGCAGCCTATTATGCTTTGCCATGTAGCTGATGCTGATTGGGACCAGGGAAAGTATTTAACCCACAAGGGGGCTGGAAAGAGATTAGGAGTAAGTATATAGATAGTAGTGAGTAAGTATGTATAGATAGGAGTACGTATGTAGATATAGAAGTAAGATGTATGTAAGAATAGGAGTAAGATGTAAAGATAGAAGTAAGATGTAAGGATAGAAGTAAGATGTAAGAATAAGAATAGAAGTAAGATGTATGTAGTAAGATGTAGGGAATAGGAGTAAGTAGGAAATAGGAGTAAGTAAGAAGAAAGTAGAAAGATGTAACTAGTAAGATGTAAGAAGAAGATATAGAAGAATATAAAAGAAGCTAGCTAGAGAAGAAGTAAAAATGAAGGTTCCTGATTAAACTGCATGGAGAAGAGCTCGTTGTTGCCTCCTTATTTCCACTGGATGGAAAAAAGCAGCCAACACATACATACAACAAGCAAAGGAAAAGAATTGCCTTCCTTTCGAGAATTATGAGACTTATGTGTTTTGAGTTTTTAAGATAAAGATGATCAACTGTTCCAGTCCATTTCTATTTTCTACCAAAAGATTTATGCCAGTTATTTAAATGGACACACACTATACAGAAAGAGTGAGCAAAACTTGTGCTACTGTTAATTTACACCAGGATGCTCAGATGCACCATGAAAATGATGTTCAAGAACTGAAGGTGTTCTGTCTTCAGTTGCCTGCATCTGCACAGCTTCAGGCCAGTGAAAGCATGTGAGACATGTATTACTTTTTCTTGCAGTGTTTGATGGCAGTTTGGTATAAATGATACACTACAAAAATACTCTCTGTTCTTATGTGACCTAAGAAACACATTTCTAGGTTAATCTTCAAATGTAGTACTGCTGTAGATCATGGTCGCAAAGGAGATCTTAGGCTGCTAGTACATATACAAAGTTTCAGAGACTTGGGGCATTTATCAAAATAAATCATTTTAGGAAAACTTACCTATAATTAAATATCTTAGTATTTTATTTGTTTTTGATTTTTTTAAATAATTAATTTTTTTTACTTACTTAGCAACCCACTCACTGCCCCACTCCCTGTCACACTCTCCAAAAATCCTTCCCAAAATCCATCCCTCCCCTCCACCTCTGCACTTCCTTGGGACATCAAATGTCTGTGAGGCTAAGCACATCCTCTCCCACTGAGGCTGGAGAAGGCATCCCAGCTAGAAGAGCATATCCCATGCACAGGCAACAGCTTTTCAGATGGCCCTACCAGTTGTTTGAGATCCACATGAAGTTGTTTGAGACCACAAGCTGTCATCGGGTACGTATGTGCAAGGAGGCCTAGGTCCAGTCTGTGTACACTCTTTGGTTTGTAGTTCAGTTTCTGAGAGACCCAAGGGTCCAGGTTAGTTGACTTTGTTGGTCTCCTTATGGAGTTCCTATCCCCTTGAGGGGGATGCAATCCTTCCTCTTATTCTTCCATAAAAGGACCCAAGTTTTATCCATTATTTGGCAATGGATGTTTGCATCTGTCTGAGTCAACTACTGGGTGGAGCCTCTCTGAAGTATCTCTATATACATACATACATACATACATACATACATACATACATATATACATACATATATACATATATATACATACATACATTCATATACACACACACAAGATTTCAAGGCCTGTCATTTAGCACTGGATAACCAGTTGATAAGTCCTTACCTTATCCTGGGGAAGACTAACTCTCCCTCTCAGTAGTCACTAGTTGCCCGCAGATCTTTGCATGGGGGTGGGAACCTGTGAGCTATCCCCACCCACATTAGCGTATCTTTCACTGTTGTCATTGTTCAAGTTATTTTTAGGGAACCATAGTGTTAAAATATCTGTCTCATCTCTAGGAGACACAATCTCACAGCAAACTTTCTTCCCCCTCTTCCAAACTATGGCCAGAGTCTTAGGTGTGGATTGTATTGTGGCTGTGTTGGCTGGTTCTGGACACACCGGGATCAGTTGTTCTCTGCATTCTGAGCAGTTGTATTTTTCGGTGATGATGTCCATCTGTGAAAAAGAAGTTTTCTTTGATGATATGTGAAAGCTACACTTATCAGGATGGACCCACCATGTGGTGTGCATGTTTAAATAAGAAATTATTTTATGTTTGCCTATTAATGGATTTAATCTAACTTTTCCCTCATAGGGTATTACTGAATGTTATTTAATTGTAGGGGTAAGTATAAATCATGTTTCAAGTAAACGAAATCAGTAAGACATTTAGTTCCTTGAACATGGGGTAGGAAAACAGTACCAGGGTAGTAAAATACTCATGTTACATGGTAAGATTTAAGCCATGATATGAATAAAGGGAAAAGCAAGTGATTACTCATGAAATATATGTTAAGGTCAAGTTCTCTATAAAAGGTTCACTCAATTGTTCTGTTCATTTGTAGAGTTCAATCTTGAATGACTGAATCCAAACTGAGTTTCCAATGGTCTGATTATCATTAAACCTAGGAAATGTAACAAGTGAACATATCTCTCAAGCTGTTGGATTTACATTTTATTTAGTTTTAAAATAGCAAAATTTGTCTCTTAGAGACATGGAGGAAAGAATCGAGGCTCCTATTGCCAACACATTTAATAATATAAAAGTTGATCTTTTAGATGATTTGGATCGTAAAGTAAAAGTCACACACTCCTTTTCTATTCAGCCCATGAGTGCTGTGAGTCAACAAGAAGCTTAGCTACAAAGAAGAGCAGGGCTAATGAAAGGAGAGCACAGAACTTCTCTGATTGCTCCCACGTTGATGCATCACCCTAGATAGCTCATTAGGCTCCTCAGAAGAATACAAAGAGTCTTTTCAGTGAAGCTTCCTTGTTCCAAGAGTGTATTTATAACCTCTTTCCTAGGCTGGATAAGAGTGCTCTCTCCATGGAGTTTGAAAGAAACAACCTGTAGTCATTTGTGTGGAGATGTTGCTAAACATATTGTAACCCCAAAGACATCTTCATTCAATGCAACAGGGACAACTATAGAAGAAAAGGGGTTTCCCAAGGATATCATTCCTATTTAGTGTGTTAGCACCTTTGTAATGTATCGACACAAGATACTGTGGGAATAGTCTAGAGAGATGTCCCCCCCCATTTACAACATAAATAAATAGAATCTAAAGAAATAGAAGCCTTGAGACAAGATAATGAAAGATAAATAAATAAATAAATAAATAAATAAGAAAGAAACAAAGAGGGAAAGAAAACAGAAAAAAGATAAGAAAAAAAGTGAGTTGTGTGTGTCTAATGAGCAGCCTCCTAACTAAGCAATAATTGCCACTTTGCCCACAATACTATTGAATGGGAAAGTCATCAGCAGGATTTGGGTACAGAACATGGAAGTGTGAATATACGAGGTAGAACATCTCTCCCTGCCTTATATGAAAGGCTACATTCAGTGACATGAAGTATATTCACTTGTGTCTTGGGTGTGCTGTTTATCTTTTAAGTATGAAAACAAAAAGCTTTGAGATTAGGCTCTCCTGGCAGAAAACAGCATGTCTAAAGGAACACGAGCCAAAAAAGCTTTCCTGAAAGTTTAATACTGTGCTCAGTTTACAGTAACTTGGATATAGTAGCCATTATTAGAGAGATTTTCTAGAGGATTGTGGGGAAAGTTTACCAACTTGATGGTTAGCAGCTGAGATTTCCCCAGAGGTTTCCCATCTAAAGTGAAAGCCTTGAGGTCTTCGAATTTAAGTGGAGATTGGTGTGACTTCCCAATATCAAACACCATGCGAATCCATTCTTGTTTCCTTATTGTTGAAGCCACATGAAAACATAGTGAGTGAGAGGGAGTGAGACTTGTGGTGAGGATGGAAGTGCAGACACATGCTTTACAAACTGACTTTTAATTGAAAACATCTCACAAATACCATTGTTAATAATAATGATTGAGTTACATAGTTGTGCTCATTTTCTGATGAACTTCAAGTTCATTGAACGAAAGAAAAAGTGTCGCTTGGCCAACAGGCTACTTCTGGGACTCCTGTGGCTACCTTCAGAAAAAGACATTCTCAAGCCAATGGCTGTTTATCTTAGCAACTGACACACTATTGGCTATCTGTTATCACTTACCTAGCCATCTTCTTACCAACTCAGCACATACCTACTCTCAAATCAATGACAGAGTGAAATATTTATGCATTATTTTGTAACATAAATTATACCACAATTAGTAAAAAGGGGTCAATGAAGACTCTCAATTTAACTATTTCCATTCTTAACTTGAGGTAAAAATTGTCACTTTTGGTATTAAGAAAAAATGAATTAATCTTTAAATTATATCTCTGCTGGAATGTATGGCATGTGGGCTGTCCCACAGGAAGAATTGGCATGAAGCAGGAGAGGCTGAGCATGTACAAACCCAAGAAATCTTAATAATTGAGATCAAAATCTCATCTTGAGACTGGCAAGAGTAGGGCTAACTCCTTCCGGGTTTCTGTACCTGTCTCAGAGTCTATAACCAAGAGACCTCCAACCAGGTGGTCACAGATGGTCAGTCCAGTAACCTAACATCTGGAATGCTTCTACATGCCAATGAAGTATCTCAGTAGACTTAACCTTCAGCCATTAACCTTCCCCCTCGCTGGATATTCACAAACTCTTCCTTAAAAACTGTATAACTCTTGGTTCACCCCAAATAAAGCATATGCATTCAACCCTCCCTCAAAGAAATACAAATAAGCTAGGATCATCTCAGAGAGCTGCTTCATTAAATATCATTGGGGAAAGCCTTCCCCTAAAAGGGCCATAATTCTAAGATCCTCGAAGAAATTCCATCCCAATTGCCTAAACACTTGTGTCCTCTTCAAGCCAGGATACCAGCGGCATCTGAACACTCCAAGAGGATAGACAGTGCAGCACTACACCTGAACAATGGGAACATTGGAATAATAAAGTAAACATAATATGTATGAACTTATAAAGGGCTATAGCTACAAAGACAAATATGTACACATAGAAACATAGAGAAAAATACATATATAATAGATATCAATAGAGTATTTGATAGTTATGGACAAACATATTAATTATATATTGTACAACTATCTGCTTATATACGTATAGAGTTATGTAAAATATATGGGTCTACACATAGTTCATGTTTATCTAAATATAGGTGTTTTGTGTTGTACATTATGCTAAATATAATTCCACCTTGTACTTTTTATATGTAAACTTTAAATTACTGAATATTCTGTTTTAGCTATGTAGTTTAAAGACTTTTTAAAATGAAGATAACCAGGAACATAGGAAGAATGAACATCAACAAATATTAACTATTTCTATTACAAAATAAATACCTATATAGTTCATAAATTTTTTATTTGTTGCTACTTTGTTCACATGTTTGTATGAGTATTTCTAAGAAAGCCTCTGTGATTAATGCCTCTATCAGGAAGCTGATGAATTGTACTTTCCTATTTGTCTATGAGATGGTCAGCTCTGTGATCTCCCTCAGTCCCCAAGTGATTCCATGACAAGTGTGCCTGCCATAGCCAGCAAGGCTTGTGAATTTAAAAGCTTAGATTCTGAGGCTGGCATAGTGGCTCAGTGGTTAAAAGGATTTCCTTCTCTTCCAGAAAATCTAGGTTTGGTTGACTGCATCTACATGGCAGCTCAAAACCTCCATTCGAGGAATCCAATACCTTCTCTGGAATCCAACACCTTCTCTGGCCTCCACAGGCACTGAATGCATATGGAGCACATGTCCAAATATAGGTGAAACACTCATTTACTTTTTTTAAGGCTTACTATCTTAAAGGAATAACAGATTTGAGAGACTACAAATAAATGTACCTCGGAACATTTTCATAGTTTAGTGGCAAAAACATTACATTATGGACATTATATTACTTTATAGACATCTGAAAGAGGAACACTCGGACTCAGAAAAGTAACTTTCTCACTGACCAAAGAATTTACACTTAAGGAGGTACTAAGAATAAGGAGGGCTGCTAGAAATGACCATGGAAGCTAGATAAATGGAAGGTCTAAACAGTGCAGTAAGGAGAGAGGAGCTCATGCTGTTTCTGTCAGTCCCTCTAACAAGCAGCACTGTATCTCCATTCATACCTTTCTAGAGTAGACATGATCAGGGACCAGATAAGTAAGATCTAGGGGACAGATGGACAGACATAAATCCAGAGCCACTTTAGGTAAATAAGGAAAAATCCTAATCCCTTGAAAAATTGATAGTTACTCAGCATACACAAAGCTCTTCCACAGATAGCTATCTCAATATCTATTTTGTCAAAAATTAGTTCTAGAATCAAAAAGCATTTTAATTGCCTAATACAATCATTCTTAGATATGTCCAAATTTGGGGTAATTTTATATCTACTCATGAAAATTTTAAAAACTGATTACAAACCAATTGATTAGAATACCAAAAAAAAAAAAAAAGTCTCTCTGAGACTGGGAGCACAAATACTTTGAAAGTGACTTTTTAATCAATAATACATTCACATATACAAAGCATTCTAACATGCAAGGCCCTCTATGTAAAAGAGCTTTCCTGTAGGCATTTCATTTAGAGACAGCATTGTTAACAATGTTGACATTTAAGTGGCCATAGCCAAAGCTATCCAAAGAACATTTCAGTACAATAAATGTGAAATCTATAACTTTCCCTGTGTTTAGCATAACGAGATCTAAGTGTGATGGTTGAAAGTGTGAAGATTGAAACAACTTTTATAAGTGGAAAGTTTACTTAATACTTTAAATCAAGGTATGATGGAAATACGGTAGAGACAAAGGCATATGGACTCTACTCCAATGGTAGCAACGTAAGCCCACACTCCCTCAGTTAACACAGTATTTCTATGTCTAAGTTAACCCACTTTATTTACTCTTTCTCCAAAAAAATGAAAAGCCAATTCTCCTTTTTTTTTTCTGACATCCTTTCATACCAGTTGATGTGCTGACAACCACAATTAGATTTTTTTTTCAGGGTCTCCTTGCACAGTCTTCTAACCAGGATAGCAGTTATATGGTTTAGATTATAGCTACATTCAAATTACTGATATCCATCTGAGAAGTTAGTCTATCTCTTTAAACTCCATTCAACTCAGAGAACCAGTGATCAGCTGATCTCCCAGGACTTGCTAAGTTGGTGGCTCTTTTGCTGAAACACTTGCCTGTCACTTTGTACAATCTAAAGAACAGTGAGTCCAGCAGACAGTTGACATCCCAACTCTTACTATCAATGCATGACTACACATGTTGTATATTTTCCTCTGAAAAAGGTTGGCCAGTCTCCTCTCCATTGGGCACAGCTCTCTTCTTTCTCTTTCTCATTGCCCTCCAATCTCTCTGGAGTATCAAGTCCCAATGTCTTCTTGCTAATTTCCCATTTTACTTCATATCCAAGCCTTGTCAGAGCAGTAAGTATGCAACTCACAGAATATTTCACCAAGGGATAACACACACAGGATTAATCACTATTATAAATCTGACTCTTCTATTTACACAAAATCAGTTTACATTGTTTGCTTAGTTATACAAAACCAGTTTACATCGTTTGTTTGTTTAAAAAAAAAACAGTGATGTTCAGGAAATCTACTAACTGACTGATGTATCTATCATAGGGTAATTCTTACTAATTAAAGAAAGCTTGTAGAACAATGTTAATAGCCTTTCTTTATGGCATAATTATGAACAATTAGTGATGAGACAGATTTAATATTTCTAGTACTTTTGATAATAATTTATATAACTACTTGTAGATTTTTTCTCTTATATGCTCTGAAAATGTCATCAGTTTTATTAATGTGTTCTTTGACTATTTCATACATGTATCTAGTACTTTCAGATCACAGTCAATACCACATCCTCTCTTATCTTTCTCCCATCCGCTACTAGCTCTTACCTCTACTGTCATCAGTTCCCAGGATGGATGTTGGCCCTGTGAACCCCTCTCTATCTATAACTAAATGTTGACATGCTTCTGTTTTGTGGCCTATGTAAACAACTTTAGCTGTGGGGAATTGGTGACTGCAATGGCCTTGTGTCCTACACACCCAACCTTTCTAATAATGTAGATCTTGTATTTGCTCAGTCCTCTCTTCTTTGATGTTTCCTGAGCCTTGGAAAGGGTGATACGGGTGCCCTGTTTTAGGCTTAGCACTCAACAGTAATAACATGTTCTTAGCAGTTTGACTAGCCATTGGTTTCACTATCAGATTTTCATTTGTTTGTTTGTTTGTTTGTGCTGTGACAGGGTCCCCCAAAGTAGCCCCGGCTGGCCTGGAACTCAGTCCATGGACCAGGTTTGCTTCCAACTCATAGAGATCTGGCTGCCTCTGCCTATTGAGTTTGGAGTTAAATGTTTGCTCCACTATGTACAGCCTTAGTACATTACGTTTTAGTTTAAATATTATTTTAGATTATGGTCATTTGCCTGCATGTGTACCTGTCTGTGTACTATGTGTTTGCCTTGTTCCCATTGAGGACAGAAAAGAGCATTTGATCTGCTGATACTAGAGTTACAGACAAGTTGATATGGGAAATCAAACATAGATCCATTGAAATGGCAGCCATCAGTCTTAACCACTGAGCAATCTCTTAAGTTCCCCTAGCAAATATTCTTAAAAGTGATTTTAGCTTTGTGGTGGTGGCATAGACCTTTAATCCCAGCACTTGGGAAATAGAGGTGGGTGGATCTCTGAGTGTGAAGCCAGCCTGGTTTACAGAGAAAGTTCCAAGACACACAGGGCTACCCTGGCTTTAAATAATAATAAAAACTATTTTAAAATATATTCTCTAAATGGATTTTTATCATGGTGTTTTAAGATATACAATGTACCCAGACATAAATTCACACATCTGTGCACACTTGACTTTTGATAAACAAGCAAGAAATATACAACTGAAAAAAACTGAACATTTCTTAAACAAATGGTGCTGGTCTAACTGGATGTCGGTATGTAGAAGAATACAAATAGATCTATATCTATCACTCAGCACAAGACTCAAGTTCAAGTGCATCAAAGACTGAACCTGACAGAGGAGAAAGTGGAGAATAACCTTGAACACATTGTCACTGGAAACAACTTCCTGAACAGAACACCAAAAGACCTACAATTAATAAGTGGGACTTCATGAAACTGACAAGGCAAAGGACAGTGTCAATAGGACAAAATGGCAGCATTTGACACATCTGACAGAGAGCTAATATCCAAAATGTATAAAGATCCCAAGAAACTAGACATCAACAAACTTAGCAATTCAATTTAAATATGAGGCACATGTCTCAACAGAGAATTTTCAAAAGAGAAATCTTAAATGGCTGGGAAACTCTTCAAGAAATTTTCAACATCTTTAGCAACCAAGGAAACGCAAATCAAAACAATTTTGAGATTCAATCTTACACCTGTCAGAATGGCTAAGATCAGTACCACAAGTGACAGCTCACGCTGGTGAGGATGTGGAATAAGGGAAACACTCCTCCATTGCTGGTGGGAGTGCAAACTTGTACAGCAACTATGGAAATCAATATTGTGGTTCCTCAGAAAATCAGGAAATGATCTGCCTAAAGACCCAGCCATACCAGAAGCTACCCAGGGATAACTCCTGGACATATATCTAAAGGACCTTCCATCCTATCACAAGGACACTTGCTCTACTATGTTCAAAACAGCTTTATTCATAATAACCAGAAAGTGGAGACAACCTAGATATCTACCCAACCAAAATCTAATTATTGAAAATGTTGTACATCCACATAATGGAGTACTATCCTGCTGTTAAAAAAATGGCATCATGAAATTTGTTGACTAAAGGATGGAAGAAGAAAGAATCATGCTGAGTAAGGTAATTCAGACCCAGAAAGACAAATATGGTATGTATTCACTAATAAGTGTATATTAGCTGTAAAGTAAAGGACAATCATGTTATATAATACACAGACCCAGAGAGGCTAAGTAACCAGGAGGACTTAAGAGGATGGGAACAAGGATCTTTCTGGGAAAGTAAAATAAAATAGTTATCCCAGGGGAATTGGGTGGAGAGTGGAAATGAGAACAGGAGGGATCATGTGGTAAGGTGGCAGGAAAGAATAATGACAGAGACAATTGGAATTGGGCAGCATTTCCAGAGCAAGAGAGAAATCTAATGTAATGGAAACTTTCTGAATATAGGCAAGTGACACTAGATAAGACTCCTAGTAATGGGGAACACTGATCCTGAACTGGACATCATCTGTCACCAGGCAAGCCTCAAGTGGAGGATTTGGGACACCAACCCAGCCATAAAATCACCAGTCTACAGTTGATCCTGCCTGGAGAGTGTGCTGAGATTGAAGCCTAGCATCATCCAGTAACTGATGGGAGCACATATAGTCTCATAAGCAAATATTAGGCTGATCTTGGGGAGCTCTGAGGAGGAGGAAGAATTGGAGGAGCCAGAGCGTCAAGAACACTACAAAAACCATGACCCACAGAATCAACTGACTGGGTCTCAAGTGGGCTCACAGTGATCAGGGACCCCGTCCTTTGTATATATGTTATGGTTGTGTAGCTTGATGTTCTTGTATGAATACTAACCATCAGAGCTAGAGCTGTCCCTGACTTTTTTATCTACTTGTGGGACATGTTTCCTCCTATTGGGTTGCCTTGTCCAACCTTGATGTGATGATGGTAAGTGCCTGGTCTTATTGTAGCTTGTTATGCTATGTTTGACTGATGTATCTTAGAGACGTGCTCTTTTCTGAGGGAAGATGGAAGGGGGTGGATCTGGAGGAAAGGGAAGGTGGGGAGAGACTGGGAATAGAAGAGAGAGGGAAAACTACATTTGGGATGTAATACCCGAGAAGAATAAATAAAAAGGAAAAAGGGAATAAGCAATAGTTGGACATGATAAAAGGTACTATGTATAAAAATAATAAAAGTTTATTATTTTTTTAATACTTTTGAATCTCAATTTTAGTTAGGAAGTTAATATATTTTACTTCATTTTGAGAATTATCTCTCTCTCTCTCTCTCTCTCTCTCTCTCTCTCTCACACACACACACACACACACACACAAACACATATATTTTCACATAGTTTAGTAGGGAGTATATACTAATGTTTAACAAAAAAGTTCATTCTTCCTGTAGATGGTGTAGTAATAGGAAGCACAAAAGTATGTCAATATATGAAAATAAGAAGAGATATAAAGCAGAAGCTGGAGGGGATGATATCTATCAGGGAAAGATCCTGCCTTTAGGAGCACAGACAGTTTATTTTCAAAAATATAAGGAAAGACAGTATCTGGTCCAGATGTGTGGGGAGTAATAGATGTGACTACAGGAAATCCTCTCCTGAGTGCTTTTATTTTCTTATATAATTAGCAAGTAAGAAATTTTACTTAGTGTGTCTTTGATTTACTATTATTCTTGTACAACTTTTTCTAGATTGTCCCTGACTCACCCATAATTCTCAGCTTAGGTTTTATTCATCTTTTCTTTTGTTATTTTCCTTTATTTTGCACCTGCTATAACTTCACATTTTCTTTTTGAGAATGTCAATTTTCTAAGAAGAGAAATCTATTTCCTTGAAACATCATTTTCAGAGAGAAGTAAATCTTAATGTTCTAGATTATAAAAGAGATATGTAATGTATTAAATTTCTGTTTTAGAAATAATCATTTAAAAAAATACTCTAAAACTGAGAAAGCCTGCACACTATACTTTATTCTTGACACTGTAGCAGAGTAGTTAATATTTTTCACATTAAAGTAAAAAACAATGGCCATGAAAATTGAAAGTCATACCCACAATCACTACATTGACAAGAAGTACATTAAAAAAATATGAATCCCGATTTGTCTAACCCCCAAATCTTTAGCCTTTCTATGTTCCTTCCAACACGTGTCATGATGCAGTGAAAATAGCACTGACTGTAATCAGAATAATATTTGCTTTTATTGAGTGTCTACTTTCCATCTCAGCCTTGGCCATTCATTTTAAAGACGGTGTTTTAAAATCGTTTTGTGGAAAATAAAACTCATTAATTGTACTTAATCCATGGAATGGCACTAACAAATACTAATAAAAGTCTCAAATACTTAACAAATGACAAGACAAAGGTAACTGGATAAATTGTCTGATCACTCAGCAAAAGGTAGTACACAGGATTTGAAACAAAGTCTTGAAGAATGTAAAGAAAGGTCAATGCAAGATGGCTTGGCAGTTAAGAGTGCTTACTGCTCCCCCAGAGTACCCAAGTTCAATTTCCAGTACCCACATCAGGTGAGTTACAACCACCTGTACCTCCATTGCAAGGGATCCTACAGCTCTGGCCTCTATGGACACCTATTCTCACAAGTGTGTTGCATGTAGCTTTTGCTACCCTGCCTTAACTCCAGGAACAGGCCACGCTACCAGCACCCACCCAGAGAGTATTGGATCTGCAGATGAAAAACATAGACACACGTTGCTCAATTTCAACTTGACTTATTGGCTCAATTGCTGGCCGATATTAAACTCCTGTGGCTAGCATGCCCTTCCCAATACTCTTATCTCAACACCCTAAATCTGTCTTCAACTTTAGTTGTTCAGTTACCTTTAGTCCCAGCTCAACAGCCCCAACCACCTGCCTGTAGAAGTGGCCTGTGTCAGCTCCCACACATGGCACCCAATGTGAGGCAAGGATCCAGTATTAATATAAAAATTCTCAGATGGATCACACACACACACACACACACACACACACACAGTGATGCAAGTCTAAGAAGCGGAGAGAATTGTTTTCTCAGTGACTGGAGCACTGAAAATCATGTGGCTCCAGCAAGCAGGAAATTTGAACAAAGGAACACAGAGAGAGCCTCCACTCAGAGATACTAGATCAAAGATACTGGGATCCCCTGCTCTGAAAAAAGACATGATGGCTGGTCTGAGGCAGAGAGCTGGATGATAACAGCTGCCTGATTCCTACAAGCAGGTAATCAAGGGATAGATTTTTAAATTTTGAGTTAATTGTTTTTAAGGATAAAAGGGAATGTATATTACACCTGAGTCACATGGGGATTTCTTCCTGCATTTCAGAACTGATACAAAGAGCTTAAGATGAGAGGCAGAGAGCGAGTTGGTTAGTGCAGCAAATATTAAGCTCCACAGAAGAGAGAAGTTAGGGAGAATGAATGAAAAAGTGTTTTAGAGAAGATTTGAAAAAGTCTTGCCAGGATACTTTCTTGGGATCTTTGAACATGGTGTACGTGTGGGATTTCTTGGATTTCCTTGCCTGGTAGGACAAAGATCGAGCCTGGAAATAGGCTTAGACAGTAAGTAGATATAGATAATAAAATATCAAGGCTTTTGATCTTAAAATTAGACTGAAGGCAGGGGGTAGGTGGCCTAGCCTAACCTATCTCAGACAGTAAAAATCTAGACCTTGAGAATTCTATGGAGAAAAAGCCTGGCATAGGCCCATACAGTAAGTAGACAGAAATATTAAGTAATTTAGGCCTTGAACTCATGAAGGTTTGGGCAGGACACAGCAGAAATATGGTCTCATCGCTTACTGTTTAGAGTGCTTTATTTAGTTTGATTTATTTTATTTATCAAAATGAGTGTGTTTTTGAGTTTGGTGGTTATATTAAAATTCCTCTGGGAGAGAAGTCAAGCTAATGATTGTCTGTTCCTCACAGCACCTACTTCTTAGTTCAAAGAAGAAACTGAACATTTCTTTCAGATGTCTGGGGGCCATCAGGCAGTAGCTGGGGCTTGAACCTGGGTCCTTTGGATCCACAGTCAGTGATATTAACTGCTGAGTCACAGAAATGGTCAACATCCTTAGTCATCAGGGAAATGCAATCAAAATAATCCTGAGATTCCACCCCTCACCAGTCAGAATGGCTAAGATCAAAAACTCAGTTGACAGCAGATGCTTCAGAGGATGTGGAGAAAGACGAATACTTCTGCATTGCTGGTGGAATTGCAAGATGGTACAACCACTCTGGAAATGAGTTTGGTGGTTCCTCAGAAAACTGGACATAGTACTACCTGAGGAACCAGCAATACCACTCCTGTGCATATACCCAGAAGATGCTCCAACATGTAATAAGGACACATGCTCCAGTATTTTCATAGCAACTTTACTTATAATAGCCAGAAGCTGAAAACAACCCAGATGTCCCTCAAAAGAGGAATGGATACAGAAAATGTGGTATATTCACATAACGAAATACTACTCAGCTATTAAAAACAATGAATTTATGAAATTCATAGGGAATGATGGATCTGGAGAATATTATCCTGACTGAGGTAACCCAATCACAAAAGAACACACATGGTATGCACTCACTGATAAGCGGATATTAGCCCAGAAGCTCGGAATACTCAAGATATATTCCACAAACCACAAGAAACCCAAGAAGAAGACCAATGTGTGCATACTTTGATCTTTCTTAGAAGGAGGAACAAAATACCCATGGAAGGAGTTACAAAGGCAAAGTGTGGAAAAGAGACTGAAGGAAGGACAATCCAGAGACTGTTCCACCTGGGAATCCTTCCCATATACAATCACTAAACCCAGACACTATTATGGATGCCAGCAAGTTCTGGCTGACAGGAGCCTGATATAGCTGTCTTCTGAGAGGCTCTGCCAGTGCCTGACAAATACAGAAGTGGATGCTCACAGCCATCCATTGGATTGAGCACCGGGTCCCCAATGAAGGAGCTAGAGAAAGGAACCAAGGAGCTGACGGGTTTGCAGCCCCCTAGGATGAACAACAATATGAACTAACCAGTACCCCCAGAGCTCCCAGGGACTAAACCACCAACCAAAAGAGTACACATGGGTCAGACTCATGGCCCCAGCTGCATATGTAGCAGAGGATAGCCTAGTTGTCCATCAATGGGAGGAGAGGCCCTTGGTCCTGTGAAGGTTCTATGCCCCAGTTTTGGGGTAATGCCCGTGCCAGGAAGCAGGAGAGGGTGGGTTGATGAGCAGGGGAAGAGGGGAATAGAGGTTTTTGGAGGGGAAACTAGGAAAAGGGAGAATATTTGAAATATAAATAAAGAAAATATCTAATAAAGAGGTGAAGAAGGAGGTGAAGAGGAGGAAGAGGAGGAAGAAGAGGAAGAAGAGGAGGAGGAGGAGGAGGAGGAGGAATTGCTTATCAGGCGAGGCTGATTACCATAACAAGGTAGCCAAGGGGTAGAAATTGCCTATTTCATCTGTAGACAAAATACTGTAAGGGAAAAGGACACACTTTGCAGAATAGTCGACTGATAGCTCTACCAACACAGGGTAACAAAGATCAAGTCCAAGTGGATCAAGGACCTCCACATAAAAGCAGATACATTGAAACTAATAGAAAAGAAAGTAGGGAAGAGCCTCAAGCACATGGGCACAGGGGAAATTTTCCTGAACAGAACACCAATAGCTTATGGTCTAAGATCAAGAATTGACAAATGGAACCTCATAAAGGTACAAAGCTTCTGTAAGGCAAAAGACACTGTCAATTGGACAAAATGGCAACCAACAGATTGGGAAAAGATCTTTACCAATCCTATATCTGAGAGAGGGCTAATATCCAATATATACAAAGAACTCAAGAAGTTAGACTCCAGAGAACCAAATAACCCTATTAAAAATGGAATACAGAACTAAACAAAGAATTCTCAACTGAGGAATATTGAATGGCTGAGAAACATCTAAAGAAATGTTTAACATCCTTAGTCATCAGGGCAATGAAAATCAAAACAACCCTGAGATTCCACCTCATACCAGTCAGAATAGCTAAGATCAAAAACTCAGGTGACAACAGATGCTGGCAAGGTTGTGGAGAAAGAGGACCACTCCTTCATTGCTGGTGGGATTGCAAGCTGGTACAACCACTCTGGAAATCAGTCTGGTGATTCCTTAGGAAATTGGACATAGTACTACCTCAGGACCCAGTTATACCACACCTAGGCATATACCCAGATGATGCTCCAACATATAACAAGGACACATTCTCCACTATGTTCATACCAGCCTTATTTACAATTGCCAAACTGGAAAGAACACAGATATCCTTCAATAGAGGAATGGATACAGATAATGTGGTACATTTATGCAATAGAGTACTACTCAGCTATTAAAAACAATGAATTCATGAAATTTGCAGGCAAATGGATGGAACTAGGAAATGTCATCCTGAGTGAAGTAACCCAATTACAAAAGGGAACACATGGTGTGCACTCACTGATAAGTGGATAGTAGCCTAAAAGCTCCAAATACCCTCGTGAGGGGAGGCAGGAGTGTGTGGTTGGGTGGAGAGCACCCTCATAGAAGCAGGGGAAAGAGGGATGGGGTAAGATGTTTCCAGAGGGGAAACCAGGAAAAAGGATAACATTTGAAATGGAAATAAAGAAAATATCCAATAATAAAAGAAATGTAAACACATAAAATATCCTTTTTTTTTTTTTTAAAGAAAAGGCCATCTTTGGTCTGAGTTAGAAGCAACACATAGAAAGGAGAAACAGTTGCTTTTACATGACACCAACTTTCTTGGTGAATAGTTTTAAATACAAGAAGATAGAATTATGTTTAAGTGTCTCTATCTCAAGTAAAATTTAAGTTATTATAGTAATCTCAGTGACAACAGCACAGTGGAAATGTGTGTACTTACAAGAAAATTGTAATATATGTTGTAATATCATTTTCTGTTACTATGACAAAATGCCTAAAAATATAACTTACAGATAGAAATATTTATTCTGTCCATGGTTTTGAACGTTTCAGCTGAGGGTGAACTAGCTTCATCCCCATTAGCCTGAAGCAAGGCAGAATACCTTGAAGCCAATTCATCTCTCTGTGGACTTTTGTGTACATGAGGATGTAGAATCCCCAACTCTGATATGAAATCTTGCAATTAAGAACTCATCAGGCTCCTTTAGAAAGAGTGCCGCATAAGGATTCAGTTTATTTCAATGTCTAGACAAGTTAGACAGACTCAAGCAGCTGAAGGGGAGAAGAGGCCGGAGCAAGGATTCTCCCTAGTTCTCTCTACATCTCATTTACTGACATCTGTCTGCCAGCTCCTCTCTGTGGCATCATAGTGACACTTGATTTTCTTTGTTGTTGCTGTTTTGTTTTTGTGTTTTTGTTCTTAGATACTGGGGAAATGATGTGACTTGAAAAGCCTGAAATAGTTTCAACAGTAATTACATAATTAAAGTTGGCAAATACGGTATTATCTTTAACATTTCAGCAGCCATAAGGTTGTTTGCATATGATAAGTAAAATCATTCCCAGTTGAGAATTTTATTTACATCAATTGACCATTTTTCATGGTCTGTGACTGACTTTCTGAATGGTTTGTGGTGCTTGGTTTGTTCACTCTTTTGACATTTTGTCCAAGGACTGCCTTCCCATTCACAGCAGATCTCTGTTGCCTTGTGCCCTTCAGCCTTTACCATCCCTGTAGTGTCAGAACTTTTACCATGGTTTTCTTTTTTCTTTTCTTTTTCTTTCTTTCTTTTTTTTTCTTTTCTTTCTTTCTTTCTTCCTTCCTTCCTTCCTTCCTTCCTTCTTTTCTTTCTTTCTTTCCTTCTTTCTTCCTTTCTTTTTTTTTTTTACCTTTTTCACTTGTCTTTTCCAAGGAATGAATTCGACAGCATGAACAGTCCTTCCTGGTGGAGAAAAGCCAGTAACCTATGGCCTTCATTCTATGCCTCACTAGCTCTGTTCCATGCTCCCACTTCCATAGTAAGTTTTTCTCAATTGCCACCAAATGTATTATTTAAACATGAATATGGGGCCTACTTATAGGGGAACTTAAGCAATATCCAGTGTCAGTACATATGCATGAGTGGTGTATGCTCATGTGTGTGGTAAGCATACCTGTGCATACTTGGCGAAGCCAGTGGAGGATGTCAGGCACCCTTGTGTAAGGGTACACATGCCTGCATCCACTCAAGAGGCCAGTGAAGGATGTCAGGCATCCTTTCTTCTCACTCTACCTTGTTTTCTTGAGACTGGTTCTCTCACTGAATCTGAACATAGTAGCATCCAGGGATCCTCTACCTCCCACAGCTCTGGGGTTATAGGTCTACAAGCACAGCCTTGTCTGATTTTTTTTCTCATAGGTGCTGGTATTTGATCTCAGGCCTTCATGATTGTGGAGCAAATGCTCTTACCTATTGAGCCATCTTTTAGCCCCCAAATTTACTAATTTTTAACTAGCACTACAGAAATAGCTCAACGCTGTGTGATGCCAGAAGGCACCTGGGGATTTTAGATGCATCTAGTTGCCCTACTAAACAACTTAGTTCTCTGCTGGAGATTTTTACTTCAAAGTGCAAATGTAACTGGGAGGTTTCTCTATTTAATTATTTTTTTTCCTCTAGATAAAATTCATACTGCTTAGCTTCAAGTACAAAAATGCATGGCAACCCCACTCTTGTGTTAACCTACCCTTGAGTCCCCTTTTTGTCTTTCACTAAGAAAAGACAGAGAAGCCATATTTATTGAGCACCTATCACAGGGCACCATTATGCCAATTGTATTGGGATTTTTGCTCTCGGTTATTGTTGATGTTTCAGATTAAAAGAGGAGATGGACAAAAAATCAGCTGCTTAGCTGATGACACAGTTCCTCTGCTTTTGATATGTAAGTTTTTTTCCAAACACAACTCCAAGCGATTCTTAAATATTCCAGCCTGTGTCCTTTGAATGTATATTGACCAAATACCCTGGTTCATCTGAAGCATCATTTCACTTTTGAAAGGCTCCTCTGGCTGTGTGACATCTCAGCACTCTAAGCTCACTGTGTTTGAAACTGTTTGTAGGTTGTGTCATAATTCTTCACCATCCTGTTTGTTTCCCTAGTTGCTTCCTTCTGTACAAAATGTCCTTCCTTCCCTTGCCTCCTGAGACAGAGAGAGGACCCTATTTCTGTAGCATTGGTGGGGATTACAGAATTCTCCTTTGTTCTTCCCATGCACCCCACTTCCTCATATCCTCTTACAAATTCCAGAATACTTGGCTTTGCTCTCCATCAGAAAACAAATTCCTTAAATATAGACTGTGCTTTATGTATCTACATATACCCGGGTATAATTTCCCATGCTTCTAAGAAAAGACTATTCAACATTTGCTGAATAATTGCATCAATGAAGTGAAGTTGAACAGCTCTAGCTTCCAACAGTTCTTCAGCAACTACAATTTAAAAATAAAGAAGAAGCAATCTCTTCCAGAGAGAGCAAGCTCATACCAGATAGCTCTGGCTTACTTTACAGGGAAGCTGCCTTAATCTACACAATCATTCAGAGACCCCTGACCTCACATGAGAAGTTACACGGCAGTCAGCCTTGTTTATTAAATGGTTTTCTATTTGGAATCTGAGATATTGTTCTCAGGTCTCTGGATAGCGTTCTAGTTCTAACAAAAGCCTCAGACTCGATTTAAATATTTTCTTCTATCTTCTTATTCTGTGGCTAAGAGTCAAATAACCTGGGCTTAGATCTTAGAAGTACTCCATCTCTTAGTCAGGTGACTATGAGCAATCCCTTAAGTTTCCTAAGACTCCATTCCTTCATCCCCAAATTAGTAAATTAACAATGTCTCATTCAAGAGCTCCTGTTTGGTGATGTGGTTAACATAATGACATAACATATACCAGTAAATGTTTCCTATTGTTTTAATATTGTTAGTACTTCTCTCATTATGTCTCTGCTCTATTTGACTGTAAC
This sequence comes from Mastomys coucha, assembly GCF_008632895.1. Taxonomy (NCBI): domain Eukaryota; kingdom Metazoa; phylum Chordata; class Mammalia; order Rodentia; family Muridae; genus Mastomys; species Mastomys coucha. The sequence continues at coordinate 44,737,766 of NW_022196914.1, read as the reverse complement.
GCTTGTCTTCTCTGATGTTTATTCTTCTCATTTTTATTTCTTCAGGCTCATTTTAATTTTAGATATCGCAATATACATTGCATTGCTTTTGTAAGCCCCCTAGACTGTAAATTACTCCATATACCTCACACTCCTCTGTGTTCATCATCTCTCCTGCTCCAACACTAACGCTATGCCATGGAAACTGTTTAAACCTCTGTTTAACTGACATCAAATTAACTGACTGTCTTTGTATCGTTCCTCTGGAAGGCAGAGCCTCGGGCAGAGATTAAAGTGCTGACACTAGGGACATGTAAGCCCAGGGTAATGAAGATGCAGGGAGAGGGAGAAGGTGGGCAATAAAAGATACGAGTCATTATGGCGATGACCACCCCTTCACACAGAGTTCAAGAGAGATAAGAACAATTCCCTGGACAGACATGTTTACTCAGCACAAAGGGCTTTCTCCTAAAAGGTTGAAAAAGAAGCTTACCTTGTTGTCCATGGAGAGAGGAAAAGAAGAGACTCATGTCAGATCCCTCCCCTTTCTCATTTCCTGTGATTCAGGAGAGTAGGTTTTCTTTCTAGCACTTTTAATGGCTGCACCTGGCCCCTTGGGAACCACTCTGGAAGCTGTTTCCCATGCCTAAAATAGAGTGTTTCATTAAAACCCACTGTGAGAAGGTGACTTAGTACACATAGATGTCACCCAAGAGAGAGGAGGAGAAACACCATCCAGGATATCTGAGAAGATACATAGGATTTGTGTACATTATCCTGATTATATAGGCCCCCAGGTTAATGGCTCAAAGCCTTAGAGCACAAGCCTATGCCCTAGACTGATTGCCTAGACTTCTTTCACCACACTACAGTTATGCTTATTCTTAAAGGGGAATTCTGTCATTCATTATTACAATTTAATTACATACCACATAAGCTAATAAAATGTGAGGTAGAGGTATTTGGAGAAGAAAATATCAGTAAGATTCTTGGAGAAGTGTTGCTTGATGCATGCTTGAAGAAGGACAATTGTAAAATATTTCCTAGAGGGAATGTTAAGAATCCAGATGAATCTGCTGTTGTTGCTTGTATCTATATTTTTACATCCATACTCAACATAACTTAAAAAATATATGAGTTTATGTGTATGAGTGTTTTGCATGCATGTATGACTGTGCAACATGTGCATGCAATACTCATGGCAGGCCAGAAGAGGTATCAGACCCACTGGGATTGGAGTTCCAGATAACTGTAAACCATTGGGTGCTAAGGACTGAACTCAGGTCTTCTGGAAAAGCACTGACTCAACCCACGATTCTTACTGTCATTAGAAACCATAAATAAGGGGATAACATTTGAAATGTAAATAAACAAAATATCTAAAAAAGAGAGAGAGAGAGAAAAGAAAGAAACCACAGATAAAGCATGACTTGCTGATGATGCAAAAATAATGTGGAAGTTCAACAGTGAATTCATTGTTGAAGAAAAGTTCTTGTTAGTAACAATGGAAGTACTGGCTACTTTACATGTATTCACTTATCCTAGATTTTAAAGACCTAGATCTGTATCACACTTCTAAATTCCTTCCTGTAGACAGCCATGTTGGTGAGCCTTTCTGGGTGTAGCTGGATATTTCTAGGAGATATGGTCTCACAGCAAACCCCGAGATTTTCTGCCTGTTTGACCTTTTGCCTTTTCGTCTACCATGATCCTGAGCTTTAGATACGGGAGCTGTGTTGTTAATGTATCAGTTGGGGACGGCCTCCAGAGCTCTTCATTCTGATCACTTGTGGTTTTCTACAATGGTCTCCATCAACTGCACAGACACATTTCTCTCCATCCTCTCACATTGATGAGAGGTGAGGACTATACTTACCTGTGTGTATAAAGATAAGCATTTAAAATATAGTTAGGGATTATGCTGGGCTAGTAAGTTTAAGTTATATGTTCCTCTCCAAGATCATTACCTTCAGCACCTCTGGATATTTGGCTAGGTTTCCAGTACCAGACATGTTTTCCTTCTTGCTGAGCAGTTCTAAGTCTAATTAGAGAGCTGTTGTCTGCCAGAGGACACTAACAAACATGCTAACAAGGAAGAGGGAAAGCTGACTAGGCCTCAACCAGAGACAAAGAACTGCAAGCAACTAAGAAATGTTGAGAGCAGGAGAAAGTCTTAATAGGGAAAGCATATCAATTAGTTATTCAATACCAAATGACTGGCCCTTAAACCATATACATAGATATAATCTAATACATACTGAGAAGGTTGTACTAATGTACACACACACATACAGACACACACACACACACACCACCACCACCACCACCACCAACAACAACAACAACAACAATTAATAAAAAATGAGAGCATCAATTTGAAAGAGAGTGAGGGAAGGTATATGTGAGGATTTTCAGGGAAAAAAGAGAAGGGGAAAATGATATAATTATATTATAATCTGAGAATATAATTATAAAAGTTCCTTCTTTTAGCCAGTTGTTGGGGGTAGAGTGTTCATACACATATTCGCATGCAGTGGATGTCTGAGGTTATCAACTGTCAACTTTAGGATTTTTTGTTTTCTATTGAAAACATATTTTTTTGCAATATATTCTAATCATAGTTCTCCTCCCCATCTCCTCCAAGATCCATTCAATTCTACATCTTCTTTCCCTTTCTCTAGAAAATAATCAAACATTAATTTGAAAATCAGAGTAAAACAAAAAAGAAGAAAAATAATGAGAAACACACACACATACACACACAGCTTTGAAAAATAAAATCAGAAACCATAATGTACAAGGAAAGGACAAGTAAGGTCATGATTGCCAAAACAAAGCAAACTAAAACCCAAAAAAAGGAGAAAAATCCTCAAAACCACCACTGAATTCATTTTCTGTTTGGTATTTACTGCTGGGCGTGGGCCCTGCCTTCAAGTGTCTTTTTGTCTTCTGAAACAGTGTCTCCTGTAACCCTGGCTGACCTTAAATGGCTTATGTTAATGAAGTTACTCTTTAACACCAACAATCCCCACCTCCCATGTACAGAATTAAAGGTACACACTACTGTGCTCAGCTATATACCTTGGTTTTGAATACAGGGTCTCTCACTTGGTCTGGAACTTGCTGATTAAACTATGCTAGCTAGCCAATGAGTCTGAGACCCACTTGTCTCTATATTCCCAGGTTTGGAATTATAAACTTGCACTGCACCATCAACATTTCCCCTTCTGGGTTCTGGAGATAAAAGCATAGAAGATTCACTTACATAGGAAACAAACATACATTTTTTCGTATGCAAGTTGTAGTATGTGATCACTTGTGTATGCATATTTGAATGTGGAAGAAGTTGAGCACCGTTGGAGGCCTGAGTGTGACATCTGGGATTTTCCTCACTTACTCTTTCATGTATTTTGAGTAAGGGTCTCTCAATCAAATCAAGAGTTCACCAATGTTGTTACCCTTTCTTTGAAATTATTTTATTTAGATTTAGGTGGATTTCATAGCACATACTTTGATTAAACTTACTCTAAATCTTCCCCTTAACCACTTCTAAATTTATTCCCACAACTGACCCCAACTTTGTGTCTTCCTCTTTTTTTTTTAATTCAATAGCCCATCAACTCCAGTTTGTGTTGTCCATATACTGTATATGGTTCCATCCACCAGAATCATAGCCAACCTACCAGGAGTACCACTGTACCCTTAAAGAAAACTGTCTTCTCCCCCAACCAGAAGACATAAAATGGTTGTGGTTCTTCCATTAGGGCTGGAGTTCATGATCTCTTTCCCACTCCATGTTAGAATGTCATCTGTCTTGATCTTATTATGCAGGTCTCATGCTGCTATGCATTCATGAGCACTGTAGCTTTGCCACGTGACATTGCTTGGCTCCTGTCCTCCCTGACCTCTGGCTCTTACATTCTCTCCATCATCCTTTTCCTTTCCCTTCAGTTTAAGCAGTAGTTAGTGGTATAGAGATTGGAAGAAGTGGTTGGGCAGGGAGACTGTGCAGTGGGAAAAGAGCTCCCAGGGGATTCTGAATGGCTCCACCTCTCTGAAGTGGGTGGAAGGTCATTTGTAGAACCCAGATCAATACCTTCCAACCTATCATAACCTGAAGCAAATTGTCTATGTATAATCTCACTTTTCTCGGCTAATAAGCCTTTTACTTCACAGTTTAATTTTGAAGATTAATAATATATTAACTATTTTTTTTAAAAAAGTGCTAGCCATTTACTTACTCACAAATTGATTTAAAGTGAAAAGGGGCTGTTTCTGTCAAACTCTTCAAAATATGATCAGCAATTAAGTTTGATGCTTAAACTGGCATGGAGGCATACCACTGTCATTCTGTTAATGGGGAAGAAGGCTATAAGTTGGAGGCCAGTATGGGAATCATAATTATACCATAATTCAAAACAATTCTTTTAAGAAGGGCTGAGGATATATTCAGTGACATAGGACTTCCCTCAAATGCTCTTGGATCCATTACTGAGTACTGATAAAAATAAATAATAAATAATTCTGTATATAACAAATATCTTCTGTGTGTTTACAATGCAGACTATTCATATGTGTTTATATCTTGATTGTTTCCATCAATTGTACTGATTTTTCTCAATAATCTATAGAATCAGTTTTCAAGTCAGTGCTTATCTGTTGATGGGAAATCAAGTTTGTGGGCTCAGTGGTATATAGCATTTTTTTTTTTTTTAGTAGAATGAGCATAGAACAACAAATCTGAAAGCAAAGAGGTCAAATGGTTTCTTTCTAAAAGCTATGAATATTGTAATAAATGGTTCATGGTGTGAATGCACATCTTTTTGTTTTTGAGGAAAAGATGTCATTATGTAGCCCAAGCTGGCCTAAAACTCAAGACCACCCTGGTTTAACCTTAAAAGCACCACCATATCTAATTTAAAATGTGTTTCTTACTGTATATTTTTTTTAAGTTGGTAAAAATCCTCTCTTAGAAAGAGTTCAGATAAAATCTGGCATAAATTTCTGCTAAATAAAGTTGATTTTTACATTTTAATAGAATCATAAACTATAAGCTTTTAGTTATCTATGCATCCATATAATTCTTAAGAACAGCTTTTAAGAGATAGGAATATAGCTCAGTGTGGAAAGGGCATGGAGAGTATGTGCAAGACCCTGGGCTGGTTTCAATTCCCAGTACCATATGGTGATATAAACCTATAATCCTAGACTTCAGAAAACAGAGTGGGGGGAATCATAAGTTGAGACTTTGCTATATAGCAAGTTTAGAGCCAGTGTGACCTACATACGACTCTATCTCAATAAAAAAAAGTTCTTTCACACAACTATATTTTATAAAATCAATGCAGAAATGATTTCTGAGTACAATGTCGATATTGTAGCTAGGAGGAAGTTTAATGGTGTTGCACTAGCAATGCAATTGGATGGATGAGGTAGTGTCCTATTAGACTCACTCCACACAGAAACAACCTTCTCCACTTAGATGACATTTAAAGGTCTTTCTTCATCGCACCAGACAGAACACAATACCCTCATAGACAAAACAGCTTGTCACAAAGGTCAGCAGAACAGAGACAAGTGGCATCAAGGGCTGGAGGTACACTTATATCAACAAAACCTTCCTGGTTGTATATGATGACTTGGGATGAGGTTCTCAAGCCAGAGTCCAGAAGAGTCTGTGTGGTAACACCAATGGAGGACATGGTAGTAGAGACCAATTACAGTTCATTTCATATAAGCTTTGTGGGTCTTTATACACTATTGACCAGAGTCAACCAGTTGTTGTCATTCTAATTTTAGTTATTGTGAATACTTTTTTTTTTCTTTCTTTCTTTCTTTCTTTTTTTTTTTTTTTTTTCAAGACAGGGCTTCTCTGTGTATCCCTGGCTGTCTTGGAACTCACTCTGCAGACAAGGCTGGCCTCGAACTCAGAAATCTGCCTGCCTCTGCCTCCCCCAAGAGCTGGGATTAAAGGCGTGCGCCACTACCGCCTGGTGTGAATACATTTTTTAATGCTCTTAGTTTTTAAAAAATCTCCCTTAGAAGAAAGAAAGATCTATACTCACAGGAAATGCCATTTAAATCCTATGACAATTAATTAAGAATTTTTTATGCCCTGTTTGGACTCAGCCAGGTAAGCTGCCCCCTCTCAAATCCTGCTGTCGGGAGGGAGGCTTCTGCCTGAGTGAGTGTGCTATTCATTGAATATGCATATAAAGGTCCCACCAGACAAGAAGTTTTTCTGGTTCATCACTGCACTGCAGGATGCCATGAAGGGGAAATCACAAGCTAGGGCTTCCACTAAGCCCGTGACCAATTTAATACCTTATTACTGGAGTCATCTGAGCTAGAAATACATTTGGTGACATCACTGGATACAACTGAAGTCAAAATTTGTGTGACATTTTTTTCCAAGTGTTACTTTTCACCAAAAACGTTATTTTACAGAGTTTAGCTGCTGTGCAGCGCTTTAGGTCTAGAACTAAACCTCAGGAAATATAATGAGGTTGAAAAGAGAGGGAAAGTTAACAGCCAGCGCTTTAACAAAGGCTCATCCTCCCTCAGGCTCTAAAGAGGCAGTAACTGAGTTCAGTAACTGAAAATTAAATTAGGAGAAAATGCCACCTCTGCAGCTAGGGCTTCCTTCATCATTAATGGTGATACTGGGGGGCGGGGTGGGAGTTGTGCTGGGCAGAGCTATGGAGAGCATTTCAGAGGACCCAGACAGCAGGAGTCTGCGCCCACCCACGCCATGATGGAAGCTATCCTCAGTTTGCTCTCTCACCCTTCCTCTGGCTTCCTTTTCTCTCCCAAACATTTCCCTCTTGTATTTTTCTTGTTTTCCTCTTTCTGTTGATTTTTCCTTTCATACAGTCTATTTCTGCCTTTTTTCCTCTTGTCCTCCTCAACTGTCAAATTTCTTTCCTTGCCTTTCATTTTCCCCTCGTTTCTCATATTTACATCTTTACAGGAATAACTTATCTGATGACACAGCTTGTGTGGTTTTCCCTGAACAGAGTTCAGGAGCAAACAGCTAAGGATTCTCCAGGGCTAGAAAAGCAGGAGGCTTTTGAGTTTATCTGGTCACATCAAATGAACGGAACTGCTTTCAGAGGATCGTGTAAGCACCATAAGCGATAAGGATGAGCAGGAAGAAATCATGAGCAGCGGCCCGTTTATATTAAAGGCTGGAGGGAAGGCACAGCGAGGAAAGAAAGCAAATTAGAATTTTTCAAACTTCCCCCACTCTTGAAGTAAGCATTTCTACTCATCACTCAAGGAGTTGGTTGATTTGGCCAAAACTCAGTTGGTGATTCAATAGATATAACAAAATACCACAACTCCTTACTTCTAAATAGATTGGTAAATAACTGAACGATATTATGTAGCTACAGAGAAATAAAACCTGTTTCTATCATAATTTAATTATACTGCATAGCACCATACAGGGATTTTTGTGGACCTAATCTTAGATGCAGTGATCTTTTGTCATGTTCTATAAATGGACAAACACCTTCTACAGGCTCCAGATAGAGATGACCCTGAGGGGGAAACCAAGCAAAAGCCATGGTTCAGTTACTCTACAGTGATCTGCATTATAGGTTACAGTACATCATTCTGCCTTTGTACAAAAGCTGGTGTCTGCTACAAAGTAACTATCTTCGCCTCAATACTATATGCACTCTCTAGGAGCTTAGTGATTCAAATTACAGGAAATTCCTCCAATTATGAAAAGAAGGGAGCACCCAAAGGTCTCTTAAAATTTTCTCCTTTCATGCTCCAAACTCCTATGCCTTAGGTCTGGCCTTTCTTTTTAAAGAAGACATGTGTTGAAACCTTGAATAGATACTGTTATTTCTTTCCAAATTCCATAGTCTCCTACATCTTATCTGTTTTTGTGGGCTTCTGGTTTGTCCTTGCTGGGTTCCTGTGCCACGTACTCTGGATTTTATAACTTAGTGTTGAGACAACCTGGTAAAGCCAAGGATGAATTCTCTGTAATTCTGTAATTTTGGTCTATATGGGTAAATATGTATGTATACATGCTTATTTACATTTACACAATTATACGCATACACATTTAAAATGTGCACACTGAAATGAGAATGATCCCATTCCATGAACATCTCTCACGCCACAGATGCCTAATCTGCACCCAAGTTCTCAGACTCTGGCTGGGTTGCTAAGCAGACACTACTCTGACAAAGTGTTGCATCTTTTGTGCATGATGCATAATATGTTACCTTTCCACACTACCAGAGAATCTTCAGATGGCCAGATGGAATCTCAAAGTTAACTTTTCCTCTGGAAAGGAAGAGCCCTCAGGGCAGCTGGAAGTACTCGATGACTTCTCAGGCTTCCTCTTGCTAAGCCCTTTCTCTCAGCTCTTTATAGTTTAGCTTTATTTACTCCAGGAATGTTGGATGTGCTATGGACCATTACCAACTCTTTTTTCTGTGATTTCCTCAAAGAAAAAGGTAAGCCTTGAGCCTCAGACATATGACGGTCTCACCGAAGCTTCCTGGAATGAAATCACAGACTTCAGCAAAAGAAGGAGACTCTGAATCCAGAAAATAGAGAGAATAAATGAGAGCATTTCTATCCTTACATGGGCTATGATTTCTTAGTTTGTGAGAAGGCCAAAAAGACAAAAACCAAGCAAATCCATAAACAGTCACAATGCTACACATCTCTCATTTTTCTATCCTTCAATTTAAAAATGATGGTTATTTCATAAAGTATTCTGTATTCCAGAATTCTGGGTCTATTGCTCACAGAGAGAAATTACATGTCTAACTTTTACTTACAGGCATATAACATGAAAACATTCAAAACCGACATTGACCAACCAAGTCACTACATATCTCCAAATAGTGTCAAGAACATTGAGCCTACTACCAATTAACCATGAAATGTTATGTCTAAGCAATGTCTAAGCAACACAGCATAACTATTGCATATGGCTGTTGTTTTATTCTCTGACTAAATCTGCTACTTCCTTGAATTTGCTTCGCACTTATTCTTCCTTGCCCAGTATTCTCCTACTTCATTACAGTTGTGCCAACAAGCAGCCATCAAACTGAAATGCTTTTAACTTGGTAACTATTGAAATTAATTATATACTTGAATCTCACCAAACTGTAATACTACCATTTTCTTGGAATATAAAAGAGGAGGAGTTCAACCCTGCTTATATTTTTATCTCTGTCCTTAATTGAAATTTTTCATAATATCTATTTTCTATACAACGTTACAAACTCATTGCCATCACAAAGAGCATTATAAGATGGGTTATGTGAGTTTTTATTTCAAGACTTCATTAAGACCCATATAGAATACATTAGGTCATTCAAAGTTTAGGAGCTATCATTGTCTTCATCTATGATGGTGTGCTATACAGTACAAGATGAGTGACACTTGGCAAACTATGAAATGGTATACAAAAATGTGGAAAATATATGACTCAAGTAAAAAGCAGAACCAGTGTGCACATTTCAAATGTGTATGTGTATAATTGTGTAAATGTAAATAAGTATGTATACATGCATATTTACCCATATAGACCAAAATTACAGAATTAGAGAATTCATCCTTGGCTTTACAAGATTGTCTCTACACTAAGTCATAAAATCCAGAGTATGTGGCACAGGAACCCAGCAAGGACAAACCAGAAGCCCAAAAAAAAACAGAACAAAATATGTTTCCACTTTTACAGCTTTCAACCTTGATGTCATAGGTAGGGTTTTTATTCCCACAATGTCTAAAAGCAATATGGAGAGGAAAGTTTATTTTACTTTTACTTCCACATCACAGTTCATCATCAAAGGAAGTCAGGACAGAAATGTAAACATGTCAGGACCCTGGAGGCAGGAGCTGATGCAGAGAGCTGATGCAGAGACCATGGAAGAGAACTGCTTACTGCCTTGTTCCTCCTGGGCTTCCTTCACCTCCATTCTTACAGAACCCAGGACCACCAGCCCAGGGATGGCCTCATGCATGATCACTACACATCACCACATCAATCACTAATTTAAAAAAATGTTCCACTGGTCTGCCTACAGTCTGATCATATGGAGAAATTTTCTTACTTTGTCAAGTTGACATAAAATTTTCCAGAACACCTTGGTAATAACAGGATTCTATAGACGTTGTAGTAACTTTGCTATTTTGCTGAATACACACATTTGATATTGGAATCATAGATACTGATACAAAATCAAAAGGAAAGGAGAACAGTTGTAGGTCCAACTATGAATTCATTCCAAGTTAAACAACTGATTTACATTTTTTTTACATCCCAATCGCTTGCTGCTCCCCTCCTGATCCCCACTCACAGAGCCCATCCCCCTACTACCCTTCCCCTTATGCTCTGAGAGGGTGCCCCCCAGGTATCCCCCACCCTTGCTCATCAAGTCTCTGCAGGATTAGACATATTCTGTCTCACTGAGACCAGACAAGGCAGCCATATTGGGAAACCGATTCCACAGACAGGCAATACTTTTAGGGACAACCCCTGTTCCAGTTGTTGGAGGACGCACATAGAGACTGAGTTATACATCTGCACAATACATATGTGCCAGAGACCTAGGTCCAGCCCATGTATGCTCTTTGGTTGGTGGCTCAGTCTCTGAGCTCCCAGGGGTCCAGGCTAGTTGACTCTGTAGGTCTTCCTGAGGGGTTCCTATCCCCTTAAGGGTTCAATCCTTCCCACAACTCTTGCATAAGAGTCCCCAACCTCCATCCAATGTTTGACTATGGTTATCTGCATCTGTTTCAGTCAGTTGCTGTATTGATCCTCTCAGAGGACAGCCATGCTAGGCTCCTATCTTTAAGCATAGCAGAGTATCATTAATAGTGTAAGGGATTGGTGCTTGCCCATGGGATGTGTTTCAAGTTGAGCTGGTTGTTGGTTGGCCATTCCTTGAGTTTCTGATCAATCTTTGCATTTCTTTTAGGCAGGATAAATTTGGGTGAAAAGTTTTGTGAGTGGATTGGTGTCCTTATCTCTCTAGTGGAGGTCCTGCCTAGCTACAGGAGGTGACCTCTTCCATGTCCCCACTGTCTTCCCCTTTATTCTCCATAGTCTCACCTCCTCCCGCATGACTACATTTCTTTTTAGAGGACTCCCACTTAAGGCAGAACCATCGAGCTTATTCTCTCTTTCGGTTACCTCAAAAACCAACTTATTTGGGACAATATCCCCTCCGAGAAACATACAACTGTTTCGTGAGTTCCTGGGTAAAAGCGAGCGCAGACTACAAAGTGCAGCTGCCCCCACCTGCATTCCAACTGGGGGCCGTCCTTTGAAGCTCAGCTTCACCAGAAACACACATGAAAGGGAATTTTAGAGAATGTAGTTCACTATAGCCAAGATGACTTGTCACAAAGCCACCCTGGATACTAATAAAAACAGTTTCTCTCATTGACGACAAAATAAACAGCTTCTCTTACAAATGGTGAGGGTAGCCAGGAACGTGCTCTGTACTGTTCTCTTCCCTGGCACCTGCTCTATCTGACAAGCATCACCCCACATGGCTAATTGTCTCCCTTGTATACACAGGAAAACGTTCCTCCTCCACACCTCTGAACCAGATCTTGTAAACCATCAAAAGGACTAGTTATCAAGTTGTGACAAGGTTCTGAGAGAGAAGTATGCTGCCAACATTGTCACCACAGTTGTACCTTTATTCTGGACAAAGGGTTCTTTTATTTTTTTTTCCTTTTGAATGTCATCCAGGTCCCTTCTGATTTCTTAGTGTCTCCCCACCACCCCTTAGGCTTTGGTTTTGAAGAACAGGAAAAGCTTATTTTCAAGAGCATCTTTTCCTTACTCTTTCTTCTTCTAAATTCTACAGCTTACAAGTTGCACACAGGAAGGCTAGAACTTGTTAAGGAATTTGTTTTCTGTGTAGTCACAAAATAAATTCCCTAAATAGAGAGACTTCAGGTGTTTCTCAGTAACAGTCACTAGCAGAGAAAGTTTTGATAAATTTCTTCAAATTCAAACACCTCGGATCTAACGAAACACATTTTATTAAATTTAATAAATTTTCTTTAAACACTTTAAGTTCCTAGAATCCAGACAGATATAAAGTTTAACATATGGTCCACTATCTTCTGAATGCTGAAGGTCATTTCACAAGACCCAGCTCCTAGACTTCACTGGTAGTTCCCAGTTCTGAACCAAATGAGAAGGGGACACTGCAGCCAACCCATGGGCCCCCTGGAGCACCAGCCCACAGTGATGATCTTGCTGTTACTCCCACACAGTTTAGTGTCTCTACTGCAACAGAGCCACTGCCTTATTGTCATACCTTGGCTTCCCAACCTGCCATGATAATCTTCTAATTGACTCATTGCTTCAAATTTAACATCTAAAAAGGTAGAATTTTGACTTCCTCTTTGCCAGGCTAGCCATGAGTTATCCACATCTTCTGAGTATAAACTGCCATGCCTAGTGTAGGTTTTTATGGATATGTCTCCCCCAAGATAGCCATCATTATTACACCTTCTTAACTTTTTCTGCTCAAAAATGCAGCTGTATCCTATCCCACACTACTCATTCGCTGATACACTTCTTATGCACTGCCCTTGCAAATCAGTCTCACAGTGGCTGTCTGACTGTCTCAAGGGCCTGTGAATGAAACACACAGTAGAATCCACTGGGGTTTATATTTCTAGGATTTACCAGGTAGGACTATGAAATATTGGTATGTGACAATTTTTATTGTGTGACCATCCCTCTTATATCTTGATTTAAAAACCATAAAAGCAATAGAATAAACTTCACAAAAGCCTAATGCTTTCTATGCTAAAAAAGAGAGAGAGAGAGAGAGAGAGAGAGATAGAATTCCTGAAGCCCTTAACTTAATGAAGCAATCATGGGTATTGAATAGAATATAATTTATATTGTACAAGGGGCTCCCATGATTACATTTTACTTATTTTTGAGGGAGAGTTAAAGAAGTGTGTGTGTGTGTGTGTGTGTGTGTGTCTTTACTGTTTTGCTCAAGATGAGCCTCAGCTTCATAACTGTCCTGCCTCAGTCCCACAAACAGCTGGATAACAAGTGTACCTCACCTTACCTTGCTCTGTTAGAAATTTTAAAACAGTTTGTGGTGGTTTAAAGAAGAAATGTCCCCCATAGTCTCATGTATTTGGACACCTTGTCCTTGATTGGTAGCACTGTTTGGAAGGGTTATGGAACTTTTAGGATGGAAACTTCTTGAGGAAATATATTACTAGGAATGGGCTTCGACATTTTGTAGCTCATCTTACTTTGAGTTTGCTCCCTGCTGTCTATGAGTGGTTGGAATGATGTCTCAGCTCCCTGCTTTGGCCATCTGCTGCCATGTCACCCCCACCACTATGGACTTTCTTCTGGAACTATATATGAATGGAACTCTTTCTCCTTCTGTCATGGTATTTTTATCACAGCTTGAAAAAAATAATTGCAACACACTGTTAAAACAGAAATTGTTCTAAAATTAAGGAATGCAATAAGAACTTGCATATCTGTAGTATACCTATACAACCACATGTGAATGGTCCTTTTAGGTTTCACATCCTAGAGTGTGAAAAAAGATATAAGCAAATAAATGATCACAGCTAATGACGAGAACCCACAGAAATGAAGGTGCTTCACTCTATCCTGAAATGATAGAAAAAATTGTAAGAAACTCCAGGTGGCTCTTGAGGAATAGTCAGAATGAATTCAGCAGGTAGGTCAGGGGAGAGAAACCATACAGGGCAAACAGGGCACATTGAGTATTGAGAGAATGAAGGGGTTTCCATCTTGTTAGCATGTAGGCTGGGTCAGGAAGCAATGGTGAGCAAGCCTCCTGAAGAGGGTAAGGAGCACAGTTAGAAAACCTCTGGACTTCAAACAAAATGTATTTGGAAATCTATAAAAAGCCATGATTGCAAAGGGAACAGAAAAGAAAATGTAACACGAGATATTTCTAACAGTTCTGTCCTATGTGGGACTCCTCCGAAGCCTAATTAGGTCTTAGGATGGAGGTAATCATTCAGCATCTGCTCAAACCCCACTCCTTCTGCCAATTCTGTTTCTCTCCTTCTTTTCTACAGATGTGAATTTGCAGCTAGATTTTTGTCCAAGAGAAGCCAGCCTGTAACATGGGAATCAAGAAGGACAGGAAGCAACAAACCACAGAAACAAGTTAGAATTGAAATGGGGATGAGGTAATCTCAGCGAATTCCAGGCTAGCTCTTGGTTGAATGTTACAAAACGACTCCAAATAGGCCATATCATGGATGCCATGTCTTGAGGATAAAATAGTGGGTTTCATTTATGCAAACATTCAGGATACAATTATCTAGAAGAGCATAGAGGAGTCAGACTAGAATTTATTGTTCAAACTATAAGGCTAGGAACTAATGAATTAGCAGATTATAAAAACTTGAAGCAATAGAAGAAGATTGCTTTTATTGGGTTTCTAGGCAGCAGCCTCAATTTCCAAGCTACCATGTAATGGTGGTGCGTCACTGTTCTCTTGGTGATGATCGTTTCTTCGATGTTTAAGCATCTCTGTTGGATTGTAAAGTCACTACAAGAAAAAAATCTAGGTTTCCTCATCTTTCTACCTATAAATAAATGAAGGAAGGGATGAGTAAAATAGTGCGGAGGAAAATCAAGTGGTCAGAGTTAGCCTTCTGACTCCAATGTTGATTAGGGCCTTCATTTCTCTCTTCATGTGGGTAGTCTGAAGACTTTAAGGCCTGGGCAGTATTTAGTTCATTTTAGATGGGTTTTGAACTTTTAAATTAGATGTATTTATTTATTTATTTATTTATTTATTTATTTGTTATTTCTTACTATTTGTGTGCTTGTGTGAGAAAGAAAGTGTAGTCATGGGTTATATAATGTGTGCAGAGGTCAGAAGAGATGTTTTAGGAGTCAGTGCTCTCCTTCTGCCTTGTACGTACCAAGGGTCACACTCAGTCCATCAGTCTCAGTGACAAGCACCTGTATGTAAAGTTATGAGACCTTGGTAAGATTTGGTGCAAAGATTTTTTTACTTTATTTTCCTTTGGCTTTTTAGAAAGTCTTTTTGTCTGAAGTATACTAATGTTGAACAGTAGTTTCAAGTGACTCTCTCAGTGACCTTTAAGGATGCTCGTAGCCAGAGAAACCTCTCAGAGGATAAGCAGCACAGCCTAATAGCAGCTTATGGATTTTTCATTATGTCCTTACTCATGCATAAAACAAGTCGGAACTCTTATGCACGTATTTCTTCCCATTGGCAACCAGTCTTTTAAAAGTCCTGCCAATCCCAAACTCAGCTTAGATAACATTCTCTGAATGGCTGTCTTAGTGAAGCTGTGCCAACTATGCTGTACTCGTGTCCAAAACACCTTTGCAACTCTAGGGCTACACACTATCTGATTTAGAATGTAGTCAGTCCCCAACCTCTCTGACAAGTATTATGCCAGTACAATTTGATGTCTAGACTTCTTGTTTCAGTCAGGAAATTAATTGGCTTATGTTAACCCCAGGGACAACTTTTGGCTCTTATCCAAGAAGTCAAGAGTTCTCAGGTTGTCCCCTGTCAGATCAAGCCATCAACAATGTGCCTAATCCCACTATCATAGCAGAATTACAGAATGGAACTTTTTCCAAGCAATTTTAGACATCATTTTTTAAATATTACCTTACAAAAAGGCATTTAAAAGACTAAATAGTGGTTAGTGTTTTTAAAACAAATAATGTGCCTTATAGAAATATCACAATATTTTTATATATAATGAAAATTTGTGTATATACAATAACTTTAGGAATCATGATTTACAAAAATTTAACCTCTTCTTCAGCTGATACAATGGCTCAGATGAGTAAAACATTTCCTGTACCAAACTGTAGATCTTAGTTTGATCCCTGAAACATGTGTGAAGGTAGTAGTAAATTGTCTTCTTACTTCATCATGTGTGTAATGGCTCTTCTACCCTCAAACACAGACATACAGACACAAAGACACACACCACCACCACCATCAACAACAACAATATCAATGATAATAATAATTTGAAGCTAACCTATTCTGTTTTCTAGAAAATATTTCCCTCTTCTGTCATTGATAACAGCATTGTTCTTCAAGCTCATTTTTCTTTCTTCAGTGGGTCAACATGATTTCATTGCACCACAAGACGTTCAAAATATTAAAGAGTAGACTTCAGTACTGGAGACCTAGTATTTGCATCTACTCAGGAAAAGCAATTATTTTCTTACATGTTTTTGCTACATAGTTCTCTCTGGGTTCAAATTCAATATCCTCCTGCCTCAGCCTCCTGAGTGCTAGGATAATAGGGTGCACCAACACTCAGTTCTGTTCAGACATTCTTTAGCCACTTTGAAGAATTTCTATGAGATAGCAAGTTTTAACTTTACCACTGAAAATGGTAATGGCTGATTCTGCACAAATCCACACTAGTACATAATCTCAGAAGCAACCTTACTTACGTTAGAATACACTAATCTTTGTTTTAAGACCAGTAGAGAAAAGGACCTAAAATAACCGAGTTTACCTTTTTTTGGATGTTCCTTACAATATTTTCAAGATTTGAAATTGGTCGGATAGGAACTCTGTCAGATAGCCCCAAAACACAGTCAGCTCCAGTGAAGCACAGCTCCAATCCCAGCATTTAGGAGGCTGAGATAGGTGAAGCACCAGTTTGAAATCAGCCTGGGCTACACAATGAGATGCCGTCTCAAAAACAAGTGGAAATCTAAGCACATATTTGAGCAACAGTCTGTTCTCTGTAAGGCAGTTCTTGGTCAGACCGCTATCACCTATGAGACAAATATTGATGCAGGCTCTGGACATCACTGATGTAGATGTGTGTGAGGATTCCTAAATACATTACCTGGACACTAACCCAATATCTAGTGTCCTTACAACTTTGTTCTTTGTTATAACTTAAACAATGCTATATACAGACGTTTTCCATATGCGCACAATATTGCATATACAACAAAAAAGATTAATCTTGCATTTGCAACATGTTATATAGCTCAGCTTCTTAATTAGGATTCTATTGTCAAGTCCATTTTCCATTGCATCAGTAAGCCACAATGATAGCTTTGGTCTTTAATATTTTGTGTACAAATCAGAGATTGTATGATCAAAGCCTCAGACATCATGTAGGAAAAAAGAGCATATCAGGCCCAAGACACAAATGCTGAGTCCTCCACTTTTAAGCGTCTGTGTAACATAGGGAAACAAGCATGGAAAGCTAAGCACAACCTGTGACTCAGTTGAATTCCTGTAAGCAACAGTGGCAACAATGTTGAAATATTAACGTTTAATGGGGGGAGGGATTGGGGCTTTCTGAGGGGAAATGAGGAAAGGGGATAACATTTGAAATTAAATAAAGAAAATATCTAATTTAAAAAAAAGGCTAAGAGGAAAACGTTATTTCATTGTGCCAAACCTTCGCATGTCAGAAAATGTCAAAAGTTTACATGTTCTATTAATTTTCATTTTTCTCCACAGCTTAGGAGAGGCTAGAGGCAATCACAATGCTACTTCGTGACTAGAGAGGCTCAGGCAGAAGTTCAAGACTGTTTGGGGCAAAGTGGAAGAGTGTCTGGAAATCCATGCATGTCCCAGACATTTGAAGGCTAGCCGTTTGAAAAGACATGTGCTCAGCAAATGTTTAGGCTTGCCAATCTGCAGACTGGACAGGTAGGTGTTCCCACATCTGCTTGATGACTTTCACCTCCTCGTTAGAGAAGAGGCACTCCAAGAAGTTGTGGGGGTGGGGCCTGAACCCTCAGTTCATCAAAATCCAGAAGGGCCTGGTTCTGGTCTTTCTACAGGGCCAGCACGGCTGCCATGACATCCTAAATTTTACCACAGCCATCTTGAGAAAGCATCTGCATGTCTGGACAATGCAGGCATGGGGCTACTTTTGTGTCTTCAGTAGATACTGACTGCTTCCATGCTCCTCATTCACCAACACTGGAAACATGTAGCCCACAGCAGAGCTACATGGCTCAGGAAAATGGTAAATGTAGGAAGCACACAGGTGCACCTTGTGTAGGAAGTTGGCAGCAGCCGCTACCAGGCTGGAGTACTCTGAGAAATCTGGAAAAACATCAGGTTAGTAATGTGAGGCAAAGGGCAAAATGAGACTGGCTGGACCTGAAGCCTTAGATTACAAGGAGATGATCTTGGAGGCCGTGACAGGAGATAGTGGAAGGAGGTTTAAAGTTTAAAAGGAGAGAGTCCTGGGATATGTTCCATCCAAACCCTGCTGAAGCGGAAAGAGTGTAAAAGGGGACCTTGTGCATGCTACTCAGAGATAGCTTTCAATAAATATGCAGCATTACCCGATGTATGTGTTCTATAAACCAAACTACTAAATCTGAAGGTCAGTTCTGAATAAAAATGTTATGATGATGCTTAATTACAGTTAGTATGCTTTGACCCCTCATTCTTTACCAACTGATGTACTAAGAGCTCAGATATTACTATTTGTTTTTAGTGCTCCTGACACATTTGCTCATTGGTGTTCTCAGTGTAACTGCTATTATTATATCCCCACTTTAAAAAGAAAAAAAAATCTGTAAATTGCTCAAAATCATTCAGGAAAAAGAGAGAGAGAGAGAGAGAGAGAGACAGAGACAGAGAGAGAGACAGAGACAGAGACAGAGACAGAGAGAGAGACAGAGAGAGAGAGAAATCCCATCTTAAATGTGTTCCAATCCCAAACAGTATTGTCACTGTGGCACTACTGATGTCCAATGTTACTAAATTCAAAAATTTATAAAATTATAGAATATGGCTCCTTCTCAAACAGCAAGAAACCTATAATACACCTATCAGCTTGTAATGCTACTTTATGGGGCTGTTATTGGGGCTTGCTATAGGGCTTTATGGACTCAAAAACTGAGAGCTGCTGCTGCAATTAGTTGTTCAGAATAAAAGCCAGGCTGGAAAGTCCTTCTTTGCATTGAATTTCAAATGTTCCACTTTGAATGAAACAGATGTTGAACTTTAGATTAGTTCAATCTCCCCTAGATTTATCCTGTGCACACAGTAAGATAACACTAACGTGGGCACTTACTTTACTTTCTCTTTAGGGACACCTTTCCCCAGACCAGATTCATCTGCAATTTAAACGAGGTCTTTTCAAAGAAATAGGAGACTTTAGTTAAAAGCAGAAGAATTAGTTCAGTGGGTCTGAGCAATGGTCCATCCAATATTCTGTCTATTCTAGGAGCATAAAGGAGCATGTCATGTGAAATTCAAAAGATTAGAAATGTTCTGGAGACTTCATGACATTTCCTGTCATCTGTGAATTTAGATTAACCTTTCTTAAGGTCTGTATTTTAGGTTTTCATGATACAAAGTGCTACTAATACACCACCCTTTGAGTAAACTAATGTAGGAAACACCTTGGATTTGTAGATTCAAGAGCTGTCATCACAAATATCTATAGTATTATCTGAGGTCAGATGTCTTTTTTTGTTCATTCTTTCATTCTTTCTTTTTTCTCATTTAGATTGCATGCAGCTCAACCAGCCCCACCTTAGAACCCCTACTAAAGGAGGGATATTAAAGGAGGCATTAGCAACTGGTTACTAAATATATAAATATCAAGATAACTAACACTTTTTCTAAAAAGAGGATTGTTGAATATAATTTTCTTTTTAAAATGTATCAGCTTTAAAGCCCGGTGGTGGTGTTGACTTGTAATTCTAGCACACAGGAATCAGAGGCAGTTAGATTGCTGTAAGTCTAAGGACAAGTTGGTATACATGAAAGTTTCAGGCTAGATAGGGATCTATAGTGAGGACCTGCCTCAACTGGCAAAATTCAGATATAGGATAAGCAAAACAAGCCTAAGAAGTTAGAAGCTACAGGGTATGTTTTGTGTAGAATGCAATATCTTTAATGATGACAGAGTGTAATCTGAAGGGACATAGCTGCAGGACTGTGGATGTCCAATAAGAACGCACTCTAAACATGCAAATACATCACCTGCACTATCTGAGGACTCCACGTCACAAATCCTGTTTGTTTTATGATCTTTATACCAAACAAAACCTTAAATCAGTGTGGGAAGTTGGAATATATCACTATGCTAGGAACTGTGGGTATCTTCTGAAAAATATTTTACTCAAAGTCTTGCTTGGAGATCTGCTGCCTGCCTCACCACATTTCCCTCTCAGATGTAGCTGGCTCAGGGTTTAAGAGGCTCAACCTGTTTCTGGAAAGGCTAGACATTTTGGGATTTGTTTTGAGAAATTGTAGAAAGAGAACATTTGTTTTTTCAAAAGACTACTGTAGCAAGAAGGCATCTAAGTTTACTGTTCATTTTAACACACCTGAGAACATCAATAGGTTTTTAAGTGCATATGAGCATTTAATGAAAGTTTAGAAAGTTTAACAGTCAGTCCTTGACTAGTGCTAATCTATTTTCACACCATCATTTTATTAGAGCCATTCTTTATGGCTCATAACTGAAATATATAAGCAATGCTCCAAAACATTTGAAACAACTCTGTAAAGAATTCATGTGTATAGAGAAGCAAAGCTTACCGAGGAGAAAATTCTTTTTAAAAATAAAATTATTTTTTTAAATTTAATTTTATTTTTTTACTTATTCACTTTACACACCACTCAGTGCCTCGAATCCCAGGAATCCCCTCCCACAATCCTTCCCCCATCACATCTTCCTTTCTCCTTTGAGTGAGTGGGGTCCCCTCCTGAGTATACTCCCCAACCCAGACACTTCAAGTCTCTGTAAGGTTATGCACTTCCTCTCCCACTGAGGCCTGACAAGGCAGCCTAGCTAGCAGAACATATCTCACAGACAGGGAACAGCTTTAGGGATAGTCCCTGTTTCAGTTGTTCAGGACCCACATGAAGACTAAGCTGAACATCTGCCACTGCCACGTATGAATAGGGAAGTCCAGGTCCATCCCATATATGTTCTTTTGTTGGTCGTTCAGTCTCTCTGGGACTCCCAAAGGTCCAGGTTAGCTGATTATGTTGGTCTTCTGTGTAGTTCTTATTCCCTTCAGGGCCAACAATCCTTCCTCTTATTCTTCCATAAGAGTCCCCAAGCTCTATCCACTGTTTGGCTGTGGGTGTCTGTATCAGTCTGAGTCAGCTTCTGGATGGAGCTTCTCAGAGGACTACATGATTCTGTCTGCAAGCATAACAGAGTATCATTAATAGTGTTAGAAATTGATATTTACCCAAAGGCAGATATGCGTATCTTGTATGGTGTCTGTCAGCTGGTGGCATAAACTTTGACAGTAAATAAGAATTACACAGCTTTATTCTTATGTACTCAATAGTCTGTTGGGTGAATTTCTTTTTGTACTATACTCATTTAATATTTTCATTAATAACAGTCAACAAGGCCATAGAATCAAAAAGCAATACAACATAATTTCTTTTTTATTTCAGTAATTAAAAGAAATAAGATCGGTTGTGGATTTTTAATTTACATGCTGATTTTTTTAAGTGGCAAAATTATCTCTGTAAACATGCTTAGAAGATGCTCTGACATTTGAAGCTTTAGTGGTGTGACACTGTACTTTTAAGTAATTGAATAGTTAGAGTTGCTCCAAAAAGATAATCTGTCCTTAATAGAGACTCATCAAACTGGACTTTATCACTTACCATCCAGGGAACCTATACCTGTAAGACATGTTGTTACATGGTTCTGATACTTCTGAAATTTCCTACTCAGTTCCTCTATGATGGCGTTTGGTTATTCTACGTTGACTTTGATAGTTCTAAAGGTAGTTTAGTTTATGATTTGAATGCAAGGCACTGGGAAACGGCTTATCTTCTAGGGACCTGATGTTTTGTTCAGAGGTGATGGCTTCTTCATCCTAACATGGTAGAAAGAATGAGACAGTGTCTAGGCCAGTTTCAAAAAGGCAATAATGCCACCCACAGCCATCAATCTTTTTAGTCAGTTTCTCTGAACATTCATCATTTGTGTAGACAAACACAACACAAATCGGTACAGCTGAAATGGTAATATTAGAAATGCAAAAATTCAATCCTTCCAATTTTAAGAGAATAAGTCAGCACTACAGTGAGTCTTTCACTTTGTAGGAACTGGATTCATCATAACAAAGCAAGGTCCTATATACATTGTGTCTTAGTCTAACTAGGGAGCTATAATGAAATTCCATAGACTTGCTGGTTTATAAATAAAAGAAATATATTTCTCACTGCTCCAGAATGCAAGACTAAATCGCAGGTCAATTATGTGTGTGTGGAGTGTCCATGTGCTTATAGTTGTCATCTTGCTTTTCCTCACACAGTGCAATGGAAAAAAGTAAGGAAACACTCTAGGATGCCTTTTTTCTTCTTTTTACTGAAAATAGATTCATCCTAATAACACCGGCAGACATAATACATCCAGGATGAACCCACCCCACTGTAGTGGGAGCCACTATGATAAATCTGTAACAGGGAGGGTCAGCAGTATAGTGTTCAGCAGAGTTTTTCTCCACTTTATTTGATGTTGGCTAAAGGCTAGCTGGAAATTGCCTTTATTATTTTTAGGTATATCCTTTGTATCCCTAATCTTTCCAGAACTTTTATCATGAAAGGGTGTTGGAATTGTCAAAACCCTTTTCTACATCTAATGAGATGATTGTTGTGGGGTTTTTCCTCTCAGTTTGTTTATATAATGTATACATTTAGTGATTTTCATGTATTGTATCATTACTTCATCTCTGGAGTAAAGTCTACATAATCATGGTAGATGATCATTTTGAATTCACTTTGAAAGTATTTTATTGAGTATTTTTGCATCTATCCTCCTAAGGGAAATTGGTCTGTAATTCTCTTTCTTTGTTGAATCTTTATGTGGTTTGTGTAACAAAGTAACTGTAGTCTCATAAAGTAAACTGAGCAATGTTCCTGCTATTTCTATTAGGTCAATTAATTTAAAGAATATTGGTATTAACTCATCTTTAAAAGTCTGGTAGAATTCTATGCTAAAATCATCTGGCCATTGCCTTTTTTAGATTGAGGAACTTTAAGTGAAAGCTTCTATTCTCTAGATGGTTATAGGTATATTTTAAATTACTTATCTGATCTTGATTTAACGTGGGTAAGTGGCACATAACAAAAAAAAGTTATTAATTACTCTTTGATTTTCCAGTTTGGTGGAATACAGGATTTTAAAGTATGTCCTTACAATTCTCTGGACTTCATTCGTGTCTTTTATTATGACCTCTTTTTTGATTCTGATTTTGTTGGATATTCTCTCTCTGCCTTTCAGTCAATTTAGATGGTTTGTCTATCTTGTTGATTTTTTTCAAAGAACCAACTTTTTGTTTCATTGATTCTTTGCATTGTTCTCTTTGTTTTTATTTTATTGATTTTAGCCGTGAGTTTGATTATTTCTTGCGATCTACTCCTCTTGAGTGTGATTTCTTCTTTTCACTCTTTCTTTTGAGATTTCAGGTATGTCATTAACTTGTATTTATAAGCTTGCTCCATTTTTTTTAATGGAGGCACCTACTGCTATGAACTTTTCTCTTAGTACTGCTTTCATTAGGTACCATAAGGAGGAGTATGTTATGTATTCATTTTCATTGAATTCTAGAAAGTCTTTAATTTCTTTATCTCTGCCTCTTTTTCATTTAGTAGAGTTGTTCAGCTTTTATGAATTTGTAAGATTTCTGTTGTTTTTGTTATTGATGATATTCAGCTTTAATCTATGGTGATCTGATAGGTTGCAAGGAGTTATTTCAATTTTTTTCCTATTTGTTGAGACTTGCTTTGTGGCAGAGTATGTGACCAATTTTGGAGAATGTGCTGTGAGGTTCTGAGAAGATATATTTGTGTGTGTGTGTGTGTGTGTGTGTGTGTGTGTGTGTGTGTGTGTGTGTGAAATGTTCCATTGGCATTATCACATCTGTTGGCTCCAGTATTTCTGTGTTTAGTTTTTGTCTGGATAACTTGTCCATTGTTAAGTGTATGGTATTGGAGTCTTCTACTTGTCAGGGTGTGACTGTCAATATGTGATTTAAGTTATAGCAGTGTTTCTTTTACAAACTTGGGGCCAGGGCGTTTAGAGCACAGATGGCAAGAATTTAAATGCCACCTTGATAAATTTTTCCTTTCATGTTGATCTGTTATAATGTTGACTCCTTGATGTAGTAGAGATCAGCAGAGTAATGCTCAGAACTATCTCTTATCTGAGAATGCATTTGGATTTTGTTGGTG
The DNA here is from genome assembly GCF_008632895.1 of Mastomys coucha. Classification (NCBI taxonomy): domain Eukaryota; kingdom Metazoa; phylum Chordata; class Mammalia; order Rodentia; family Muridae; genus Mastomys; species Mastomys coucha. Next base: position 44,713,557 of record NW_022196914.1, on the reverse strand, counting down.
GTAGAAACCAGCAAAGTATTCCTCAGATCTCTCTCTTATCTGGACATGCAGTTGGGTTTTATTGGTATTGCCTTGAACTTGAGATGTGAACTCACATCTCAAGTTGTTGTAGCAAGTCTAATGTGAGTGGAAGTATGAGTGTCAACTGTGGCCAGAAAAACTTTTGTACAATTTTCCACATTCTTTCATAGTGATAGGTTCATGCATGTGTTTCTGAGTTCTGCATCTTCCCTCAGTGTTTCCAGGCCCTGCTGCATACAAGTCTGGAAGGATGAAGTTAACCCAGAATAGATGGGATTTGAAGGATCCTGGTTGAGTAGTAGGTGCTGGGGACACAGGAGGGTCAGTTCTCCAGGGATTTTAGTGTTATAGCTCTTTTAGAAGATAGTCTCTTAATTGATATTCTGTGAGACAGCTTGTTTGCATACAGTTTATTCATGTTGGACAAGGGTTATATATGAATCTTGGAGAGTGGAAAGGAGTTTTCAAGTTAAAAATGTAAATCACTAGATGGAGGGTAATGTACTGTGAATGCCTCATTTGCATGGAGAGTCATTCCAGGAATCCCAGGTACTTGCTGGGCAGGTTTTTGGGGGGGAGGCTGGGGAGGGTTCGGGGAGGAAGTTAAACTTGTAGGTTTGCCATGAACTATGTGACCTTCCTCAGGTAGAGGGTGTGATGATCACACTCTTCATGTAATTTTAGGTAGAGAAGAAAAAGACCTGCTGGAAAGGGGAGTCCTTCATTTTGTGCTGAACTCAGAGGAACTATCTGGACATGGTAGACTTCAACCTTAAATCAATTTTCCTCACACATACATATTGCATAACCCATAGTTAGTATTTGTTGAGAATCTACTGATGTCTCTGACACAGGTTTTCTGTAATGATTTCTATCTCTTGCTAAGAGAAATATCCTTGATGGGGATAATAATTAGGCTTAACTTTGGGTATAGGATAAATATTAGAATGCAGTTGGAGATTATCCTGGTTTAGTAAAGTAGTGGATATATGTTCTCCTCCAAGACCCATGAATTCTCCAGGCCCAGATTTCCACTACTAGGCATGAATTCCCTCTTCTTGAGAAGGTCTTAATTCCAATTAGAGAGCTACTGGTTACTGCTACACATGCTACTACTGTACCTTGAAGATTTTTGTACCTGGTAGTGTTTGGATTTCATAGATATCATAGCTGTGTATGATTTTTGGCTTCTTCCTTCTTTTAGAAGTGTCTATGTTTCTGATACCATGAAAGCTAGTGTTCAGGCAGGAGGCTTTGAGGTCAGATCCAACATTGTCCTCTGAGTCCTATGTCAAAAGGTGTCTTCTGCAATAGGGACTTAGGTTTCATCTCTAGAGCAGGGACAGCCAAGGGTAGCAAGCAGTAACCTATAATATTTTGGGAGTTTCTTAGAGGACCCTGACTAACAACTCAAAAGAAAGATCGGAAGTTCATGCCTGCTTTTGGGGTTTTGTTACATGATTTATCGATCTTGGGGGGATGCTCTCTCAGCCTAGATGGGAAATTTTTATTTAAACTATATTTGTATATGAATAAATAGATTTACTTGTATTATAGTTATGTTTAGACAGATAGATAATACTATGACTCCTTATGGCTTTTTAAGGCCTTTTTAATGGTCATTTTCATCCTTCTGTATTTATCTCCCTCTTCTTATAAGTATAAAGCCCACCAATTCCCCCCATTTCCTCCTTCAAATAACTTGTAAACTGCTATTCAAACTCTATTCCTCTTCTCCCCGTCCCCAATAATGGTCCCTTTTTTACTTTCCTGTTTTCTGCAGCTTCATTCATTCTCCATTTTCAAATAAACTGATTAATCCTAGCTATCTTCTAATATTTTAAAGATACAGTGGAGGTATTTTTGTGTATATTGAATTACGTTCCTAAAATAATATTTTACTGTACAATGGGACATTTTTAAGAATGAATACTCTTATTTATAAACCATATTTACCAGAACAGACTGATATCGATACCCAGCCTTCTTCTATTCTTCCACCACCTCTCTACCTACTTTCTTCAGACCTGTGGATCCTGAACCCAATACTGATTGAATCCCCTTCCTGATTTATCTTCCCTGCCCAGTGAGTCCCATTGGGCACCCTGAGATGCCCTGAGCAGTCTGCTAGGACAGATCCTCAGTGGACCTCCATTCTCCCATCACCTCTCTGCCTACTTTCATCAGATCTGCTGATCTGGAACCATACAGCCCAAAGATACCGATAAGAGGCCAACCACACTGGGACCATTAAGGTTAAGTTCCCCCCCCCCAAAACCTACTACAACAAGAACATCCAGGGACCAAAGCCATTCAGATAGCTAAAGGACCCCAAAAGAAGATAATCAACAAAAGCCAGGGCAATATGACATCTTTAGAGCACAGCAAGTCCTGGATATCCTAACACATCTGAAGCTCAAGAAAATGACCTTAAATCCAATCTTATAAAGATCATAGAGACCCTTAAAGAAGAAATGAATAAATCCCTTAAAGAAACACAGAAGGGAGTAACTGGGACAAGCGGGACCAGGTACGCAGGAACTCTGCCAGCCCAGTGACTTAGGTTCCTTCTGGTCTGTCTGGACTGGGGTCCAGAGCAGACCTTGGGCACATGCTCTGCAGCCAGTCTACAACACCCAGAGGAAGCTCCACTCCCAGGCACTCTGACACACCCAGGATCAGAGGTGAGCAGGAAACAACATCTGACCCAACACTGAGAGTAACTGGGACCAGTGGGACCAGGCACACAGGAACTCTGCCACCCCAGAGGCATGGGTTCCTTCCAGTCTGTCTGGGTTAGTGTTCTTAGAAGACCTTGGGCACAAGCTCTGCAGCCAGTCCCACAATACACAGAGAAAGCCACACTCCCAGGTGATCTAATAAGCCCAGGATCCCAGGATCCCAGAACCACAGGATCACAGAGACAGCTTGACTCGGAGGAGTTCTGACACAAACAGGATAATAGGAAGGACAGGCTCCAGTCCGATTTAGCAAACGCAGGTAGCACTAGAGTTAACCAGATGGCAGGGGGCAAGCATAAGAAAATAAACAACACAAATCAAGGTTACTTGTCATAATCAGAACCCAATTCTCCCACTATAGCAAGTCCTGGACACACCATCACACCACAAATGCAAGATTCAGATATAAAATCACTTATCATGATGATGATATAGGACCTTAAGAAAGACATAAATAGCACCCTCAAAGAAATACAGGAGAACACAGGTAAAGAGCTAGAACCCCTTAAAGAGGAAACACAAAAGTCCCTTAAAGAACTACAGGAAAACACAATCAAACAGGTGAAGGAAATGAGCAAAACCATCCAGAATCTAAAAATGGAAATAGAAACAATAAAGAAATCAGAAAGAGAGACAACTCTGGAGATACAAAACCTAGGAAAGAAATCAGGAGCCATAGATGCAAGCATCACCAACAGAATGCAAGAGATAGAAGAGAGAATCTCAGGGGCAGAAGACACCTTAGAAAACATTGACACAACAGTCAAAGAAAATGCAAAAAAGCAAAAAGCTCCTAACCCAAAACATCCAGGAAATCCAGGATGCACTGAGAAGACCAAACCTAAGGATAATAGGTATAGAAGAGAGTGAAGACTACCAAGGTAATGGGCCAGTAAATATCTTTAACAAAATTATAGAAGAAAACTTCCCAACCTAAAGAAAAGAGATGCCCATGAACATACAAGAAGCCTACAGAACTCCAAATAGACTGGACCAGAAAAGAAATTCCTCCTGTCACATAATTATCAAAACACCAAATGCACTAAACAAAGAAAGAATTTTAAAAGCAGTAAGGGGAAAAAGGCAAATAACATATAAAGGCAGGCCTATCAGAATTACGGTAGATTTCTCACCAGAGACTATGAAAGCTAGAAGA
>NW_022196914.1:44684605-44708223 GCF_008632895.1 Mastomys coucha | reverse complement strand
ATATGTTTGGAGTTATTTAAAATTTATATTGAGAAAAATGTATTTTCATTATTGCTGTAGATGAGCATATACATAAGACTGTTAAATTGGTTGTTGTTTTATATCAAACAACTTTTATAATACTTAAAAAAAAGAAACAGAAAAAATACAATTAAATAGGTAAAGGAAATTTAAAGAAACTGTTCAAGACCTAAAACTGGAAATAGAAGCAATAAAGAAAACACAAAGTGAGGGAAAACTCTTTTGCTCATCCCATTGTTGTCACTTTAAGTCTGACCACTTACTCAGTTTGTGACAACAAAACTTCCAAATTTGTTCCTGTGGCAATGTTAGCATGAGATAGTCTCTACATACTAAGGAGAATTAGCACTGTGCTAGAAAAATCTCCACTTGCGAAGTGATGACCTGTCTTGGGTTATTTCGTATCAAGTTCTCTTTTGCACTTACTTGGGTATTCTCCTCTCTCCTACCCAGGTTCCATGTCCTGGCACAGGGCTTTTCCTTCTTCTGCTCTGACCAGAGAGCCTTTGGCTGAATTTCAGTCTGATACTTGACTACAATGTTGACTCAGAGATGATTGTTTGAATTCACCCTGATCTGTCAGAACATAGTCTAAGAATTCTGAAAGAATATGAACCAATGGCTGCCTATGAATGAAGATCAGTGAGGAGAATGCAAAGCTACAATCTTGGGGAAGAAAAATGGGATCCCAGTTAAACCATTTTTATAAAGGTTCCAGTTAGTCTTAGGATCTCTAGACTTTTGATTTTGATTTAATTTTGATTGAATTGAAGTAGATTTTTCTATCCCATTAGATGAAGGTATCCTAACTCCATGCTTTATTTCTTAATTTTTAAATAGAAGTAACCAGAAATATCAGATTTAATTTTGATTTAATTTTGATTGAAGTGAAGTAGACTTTTCTATCCCATTAGATGAAAGTATCCTAACTCCGTTGTTTATTTCTTAATTTTTAAGTAGAAGTAACCAGAAATATCAGCACTATCTCCCCTTATCCAATATAAACACCCAGAAAAATAATGATACCAGTAGCAGGTTTATAGACAAGACATAGGATTGTTGTTGTTTATCCTTTCAGGTCTGTGGTTGGTGGTTTCGCATGAGTTAACGGCATCTTTAGTAGAGCCTGCTGGTAGAGGACAGAGTACTTGGACATTTATTCATTCAAGTTGGCAATTGATATGATTGAAATGTGGTAAAACTGACTTCACATGCAAGAATATAAGAACAATGGTGTTTTTTTTACCTTCAAATGAATATTTCTATTTGTTTGTTTGCTTACTTCTTTCTTTCTTTCTTCCTTTCTCCCTTTCTTTCTTTCTTCCTTCCTCTCTCTCTTTCTTTCTTTTCTTTTTAATCTTCTTCTAAACACTGAGGTCAGAGAATCATTCATGATACTCAAAGATACATTTGGTAGCCAAAATCCTCATTTCCATCTTGAATACAAGAATCAAAATTAAAACAAAAATGTACACAAAGGATGTCATTCAGCATATACATAAAACTATTGTGACTGAATAAAATCCATGTGGTATACTATGCATAGAAAAATATAGAAATCAGCTTTTATATTTTTCTGGGTTAGGAACAGAACTCAGGCCTTGACATTTACTAGGTAAGCAATCTACAACTGAGTTATAACTAGTCTTCCAAATTTTTTAGAGTTAATTTTTTCTTTGAAGAGAAATTGGGTGTTTTCTGCCCTACTTCACCTTTTAAGTAGGTCAAGATAGTGGTCCTAATTACAATTTGCTGAAAGCCTGGGTTTATACTGACACACAGTCTGTCAGGTATCCTGTTTGTTTGTTTTAATTTAAAGGTAATTTACTTCCCATAAAAAGTAGGAGATTAATGATCCTAGAAATTGAAATCAGTTCCCCACTCACCAACTAGAGACAGTCTAATCTAGGAAAGCCCATGTTTCCCTCCTAATTTGTCTCACTGTCAACAATGCATTCGTACTCCAGAATAATTCGGTCATTGGCTTTTCTCTGGAGATTTCCCACAAGGATGCTAATTGAACTGATGACTTGTTATGTTCAAATGAAGAGTTATTTCGTGTAATTCACCTGCTGGCACATGTGATGACTTTTGTTACCACCAGTGCTACCATTTTTGAATAGTGAGACTTTATAATCCATCTCACAATCACTGATGGCCCCTTTCTCCTTATTTTCAACATGAAACCAGAATTGTTTTACATTTATCTCTAGAGACCATCTGACATGTTCACTGACTGATGCCACAAATAGAGTGTTCCAGAGTGAAGAAGATCCTCACACTGTTGAACACTTCCTCTCCCACTGAGGCCTGACAAGGCAGCCTAGCTAGCAGAACATATCTCACAGGCAGGGAACAGCTTTAGGGATAGTCCCTGTTTCAGTTGTTCAGGACCCACATGAAGACAAAGCTGAACATCTGCCACTGCCACGTATGAGTGGGGAAGCCTAGGTCCATCCCATATATGTTCTGTTGTTGGTTGTTCAGTCTCTCTGGGACTCCCAAAGGTCCAGGTTAGCTGACTCTGTTGGTCTTCTGTGTAGTCTGTTGTTACTTTTAAAACAGCTACACTTCACTTTAAAGCTGACAGTAATTTTCCTAGCCAAAAACTCGTAGCAGTTTTTCCGCATATAAGGTACATATCGCTGCTTTTGATGACTCAAAAAACAGACACCCAAATGACAAGCAAAATATGCAAAGAGCATGAACAAGCAGTTCACAAAAGAATTCATACAAAAGCTTAGCAAGATGTGAGCAAGTAGTAACATCAGCCACAGTGAATGAATTGGCACTGGCAACACTGGCAAAACATTTCCCCCTCTGATTCCTGAGACTGAAAGTATCAATGATACATAGTCATAATGTTAGTAGCAGTGCAGTGTAGACAGGTGCCACAGGTTTCTTTGGTAGAATGTAGTGTTCATAAAGATCATTCTAAGAATAGTTTTCACTTTCATAATTTATTCAAAGGAAACAATTGAAAGCAGTTTTTTTAAAAAAAGGCTTTTGGGAAAAATTCTCAGCAATGGTAAGCTATATATGGGAAATTGTATTCTTACTTGGTTTGTTTTCTTCATCCTTGTATCTTCAGTATCAAAAAGCATGTCTGGCATATTACATGGATTCAATATACATTTAATTAATTACTGTCACTGTAAAAATGTACCTCATCTAGCTATCATTACAGCATCAAATAAAACAAACTATTTTATAGCTTTAAAATAAAATTGTTTAGCACTTTATGAAATAAGAATTCCTGTCTGTATTTTACTGGTATGAGATGACATTTATAATAATTTCAGTTAAAAAATTAGAAAATAGTGTGATTCTAATTTTAAAAACAAAAAAAAATCATAAAAATTGTTCCAGAATATAATATATCCTCTATAGTTTCAAATGTGCTGTATATACATTAGATGAAATTCAATGTTTTTTATAGAGCTACACTTTCAAATAATGCTACAAAAATTATATATTGGTAATATAATTAAAACAAAATATGTGGATGTTATAACATTGTAAGACAAAGGTCATTTCCCTGAGGATAACAGTAACAGAAACCATAAAGGAAAAGTTAACTTTTCCTGTACCTCCTACTGTCTTAGGGATTCTACTGCTGTGATAAAACACCATGACCAAAAACAACCTGAGGAGAAAGGGTTCTCTTCAGTTTACATCTCCCTGCCATGGTCTACCATGAAGGCTAGTCAGGGTGGAACTCAAGGCAGTAACTGAAGCAGCAGCCATAGAGGAGAGCTTGCTGGATAGCCTCTGTAAGGCTTGTTCTTCATACTTAGCTTAGCTTGCTCTCTTCTAGGACTACCAAATGCAGGGGTGACACCACCCACATGAATCTTCAATCAAGAAAATGCTTTCCCACAGCCCAATTGGCTAGGGCAACCTTCTAATTAAGGCTCCCTCTTCCCAAAAGTTTCTAGTTTATGTCAGGTAGACATAAAACTAACCAGCACATGCACCATTAACTACATTTTTAGTTTTGAGACTACAGTGAGAAAGGAGAGCTTTGCTAGGTGTGGTGAAACTTGCCTTTAATGCTAATAGAGACAGAGACAGGCAGATCTCTGAGTTCCAGGCCAGCCTGATCTATAGACACAGTTCCAGGACAACCAAGAATCCTTGTCTGGAAAAACAAAAACAAAACAAGAAAGGCAGAAAGAAAAAACAAGAACTCTTGCCATTTATAACACAGTCATGATTATTTTTATACTTTGAATTCCTAACAATAAAGTAATCGTGACTGTGCACAAGAACTTACAAGAGAACTGTATCAAATGATGTGAAAATAAAAAAGAAGTGGTCTAAATGGGAATATTCAATATGGGAATATTATTCACTATCATGGATTTATTAGAGAAACTTTATTCAAACTTTGGTCCTTTGGAGTTAATGGTATGCCACATAAATTAAAGTCATGCACCATGTTGATTGGTTCCCTTAACATGCTGAATTATTTGGGGATATAAAAAAATGAATAAGGAAGTACAAAATTATATTGATTCTATTTTTTTTCTGATGATATGGATTTATTCTCCTCATGTTCTGAAGGCCAGAAGTCCAATATCAAAGCTGCTGGCAGGGCTGTGCTCCTCTGACCTCTTTTTTTTAATTTATTTTTTATTATATATTTTCTTTATTTACATTTCAAATGATATCCCCTTTCCTGATTTCCCTTCTGGAAAAAAAAAGAACCCTATTCTCTTTCCCTTCCCCCTGCTCACCAACTCACCCTCTCCCACTTCCTGGCCCTGGTATTCGCATACACTGGGACATAGAACCTTCACAGGACTAAGGGCCTCTCCTCCCTTTGATGACCGACTAGGACATCCTCTGCTACATATGAAGCTGGAGCCATTAGTCCCACCTTGTGTACTCTTTGGTTGGTGTTTAACTCCCTGGGAGCTCTGAGGGTACTAGTTAGTTCATATTGTTGTTCCTCCTAAGGGAAACCCCTTCAGCTCCTTGGGTCCTTTCTCTAGCTCCTTTATTGGCGACTCTGTGCTCAGTCCAATGGCTGGCTTGTGAACCTCTACTTCTGTATTAGTCGGGTACTGTCAGAGCCTCTCAGTAGACAGCTATATCAGGCTCCTGTCAGCCATCACTTCCTGGCATCCACTATAGTGTCTGGGTTTGATGATTGAATATGGAAAGGATTCCCAGGTGGGGCAGTCTCTGGATTGTCCTTCTTTCAGTCTCTGCTCCATACTTTGTCTCTGCAACTCCTTCCATGGGTATTTTGTTCCCCCTTCTAAGAAGGATCAAAGTATCCACACTTAGGTCTTCCTTCTTCTTGAGTTTCTTGTGGTTTGTGGAATGTATCTTGGGTATTCTGAGATTCTGGGCTAATATCCACTTATCAGGGAGTGGGTATGTGGATGTGTGTATACAGATGATTTTAAGGAGGTGTGACACTATGTAGATGAATGTGCAAGTGTGTTACATCTGCTTCAATTTCCACTTTATTTACCAAGACAGGATCTCTCAGTTACCTAAAAGCTGGGCTATTTAGATAGTCTGGCTATCCTGGCTACCAAGCTCAGCCCAGAGATCCCTGTGTCCACCTAGCAATCACTGTGACTACAGGTGGACCACCTCATGAGCTCAGCCATTATGGGAGTTCTTGGGACTGCAACTGTGTTTCTCACAATTGCACTGCATGTGTTCTATCCACTGAGCCTTCTCCAGAGACCCTAATTTTATATTTATGGCAATAAATATACAAATTATTATGAAATGTGAAGCAATAGTTGCATCAATACCCAAAACGAGAGGACTTTTAAAATACATTTCTTAGAAGCACTTGAAGCTAGATTCTTAGAAAGTCTGGTTTTTACTTGACTTCTCTAGATGAGAAAATATCTTGAAAACAGTGGTGTTTCAGATAACTGTCCATGTAATTGCTAGGAGCTCACTCTGAGATTGGTAGACAAGCAATGTGTAGATGGTTTCTACAGGAATTTCAAACAAGATTCTGGCTTATGAGCTGCATGCTGTATTGCCAAGGTACTCTGTTAAAAAGTGGATGTCAGTCTGCAATGGAAACAGGCTTTCTGCACCATGAAACAGGCACTAACTTCTACCATCAGAGAAAGACACGTGTTAACTTTCTTAGTATTTGCATTGGTATCCATGGCACTTCTACTGCATCAAAGAATGCTCAGTCCTGGAGACACAGCAGTGAACCAATAGTCCCACACTCCCCAACTTAGACAAGTTCCTGGTTAAGAACAAATATTAAAGATGGCTGATAAGGCTGTTTGTTTGTTTGTTTGTTTGTTTGAGGCAGGGTTTCTCTGTATATCCCTGGCTGTCCTGGAACTCACTCTGTAGACCAGGCCAGCCTCGAACTCAGAAATCTGCTTCCCTCTGCCTCCCAAGTGCTGGGATTAAAGGGGTGCGCCACCACTGCCCAGCAGGACTGTTATTTACTCCAGTGTTAGAATTTTAAATAGTCTCAAAGTTGAAGCATTATGAAAGGAAGGCTGTATTCTCTTACATCCAGTTATATTGTCACATATCCACACTTCAGTCATCGTATGACTGAACAGAGTGGAGATTTTCTTACTACTTCACAGTGGAATAACTATCTCAGTGTCATAGTGCAATGTGGAACTCATAATTTGAAGTGGTATTGGTGCAAAGAAACTCTGTCTGCCAGTCATAGGAAAGTACAGCCAGCGCAGCCCATACAGACATTTGATAATGATGATGAATGTCTGTGTTGCTGATTTGTGTACTTTCTATACATGCTTTTTATTATTATATTGTACTTTTACTTATTAAAAACACCCACTATAAAACAATATTGTAAATTTATTGGCAGCATCCTCATATATCTACTGGTTGACTTGATTGCCTCAAGTCAAGTGATTGGCCAGTACTACATAGGCTGTGAAACTACACTATGATGCTTGCACAATGATGCAATTGTCTAATGTCACATTTCTCAGAATGTATTTCATGTTAAGTGATGCATGACTTGTATGTTGAAAGCTGGCTAAATTACTGAAGGAATTTTCTATCTTGATGGTTAAAGTGATAGTGCTAACCAGTCATATTAAATAAGAGGATAATAATAGTCTTTTGCTTCACACAAAGAGGAACACACACACATGCAGATACACACACTGAAGGAGAGAGAAAGAGAGAGAGAGAGAGAGAGAGAGAGAGAGAGAGAGAGAGAGAGAGAGATGGGGGTTGGAATTGTAGTTGAAATCATACACCATGAATTAGTCCTTCTTGGGGATACTAGATAAACCAACTACTAAAGTTGATTGACCCACAGAAAGTGATCTGTGCTAGCTGCTGATAGGCAGAATAAGCCATGGTGCATAATTTGTCCAAGTGGCAAGCAGCTTGAACAATCTCTGATGTGATTTTTAGCTTAATTGTTTGGGGAAAGTGGTAAATGACACATGAATAACATCCGTGACACAAACCTGGGAACTGTAAATGCCAAGGAGGAAAAGTAATAATGAGGAGGTTGGAGAAGCAGCCCACACTGGTAAAGTGAAACTGATGCTCTACTGTGGAAAGCATAGCAGACAAATTGACTGTCTATTGGGTCCATCAACTGAAAAAGAAATGGATTTTGGGCTCTCTAATTGCATACATACTTTTGCAGTCTTGTTAACACATTGTATGTATTTTCATGCTCAAATTGTTACTTTTCCTTATTGTTGTTATTTAATAGTTATAGAGATTAATGGATTTCACCAGTGCAATGCATTTATTTATCTAGTAGGAAATGGGAGAAAGCATAATCATTAATCGGGGATCAGTTCAAAGAAAGTTTGAGAGCAATATGATCCATGCCAGGTTTTAACATCTTGAAAATCAGACCAGTCATTATTTGGAGGGGTAGCACCATCCGCACCTAGAGAAAGCATCACATAGCTACAGTTCTCTCAAATCTTTCATTTTCTTTCAGTGTAATTCTCCCACAAAATATTGTTTGCTCAAATGGTGACTTCAAAATTTGTAAGTGGGTCAACATCTTTTTCTTCATCATATGGCATTTAGTGTGGATTTGGCTTCATTGCTGAAGGCACTAGTCTCCATTGAGACAGTATTAGAACATCTGTGGGTTATATGTCACTTAACTAATTATCAGAGCATTCAAAGGGGAACATTATTTTCCAACATGAATATTCTCTATTAAAAATTGACTTTTTCTAAAATAGTAATACATGGGTTCTAATGTTTGTTACTGAGTACAGGATAGTTTAAAGTAATATCAAATAGAATCTGCCTTCATGTTACTTACAATTAATGTTCCCTCTGTACCTTTCAGCTCTTGAAGTGGAAATATCTACCTATCTTAAGTGATGCAGACTCTTGTGATGTCTTGCTGAAGCAGGCCCATGAGAGGGCACATAATGTTTGGAGATAGTATAATTAGGACCAGCCGATAGTGACAGTGTGCTTGCATAGCTAGCTTTGCAACATTTTGTTCATCTCGAGCCTTCTCTGATCTTCACTTCATTGTGAGAGACAAGGCAGGAAATTTTTCCTGGCATTCTGGTTGGTTATGGTTGTTCCCAGTGACTTGTACTGATTTGGTGGATGCCTGGCTGTTTCTGCTGGATTCTGCTGCACTGTTGATTTGTGTTTGGTGGCACTTTTGAACTGGACTGTTGATATCCTGATGCTCTGAACTAGACTGCTATTATCATGACAACAGAAATTGGAATTGCCCTAAAGAAGCACAACTAGGTCCTTTCTGCTGTGGCAGATGCCTACTTGGTCTGCTCCTATGAAGACACCATATCCAGATCCATCCTAGAGGACCCACTGCACTCAGAGCAGTTGGTGAGAACCCCCTGGTCCCGCACTTCCCTGAGCTGCTGCGGAGAGCCTGGTAGACTCAGGACTCATCACCCACCAAAGCCCCTGCCTCCCAAATACCACTCCCCTTCAGTCCCTTCCACTCCTTCTGCCAGGTCTTCTCTGCTGGAGCAGACTCCAAGTTGGTCTACTCTTGTGAAGACACCATATCCAGACCCATCCTATAGGACCTGCTGCACTCACAGCAGTTGAGAATCCACTGCACTCAGAGCAGTTGAACAATAATAGATTGACTGCTCCATTGAAGACCCAACAGTCTGAAGACCTCCCAGGAGATCTACTGCAGGGGCAACAGGTCAGCAGCTTCTCTGCCTTTGAGAAGAGCCCCCATTGGAAAGCCCCACAGGTAGTTTGCTACAGCCAGGGCTGCAAGCCTACCAGGAGACCTGAAGCAACCCAGGCACAAAAGAGGCAGATTCCAGTCACCCAAACCAACAAACACCAGGGATATCCAGATGGTGAAAGGCAAGCATAAGACCATAAGCAACAGAAGCTAAAATACATTGGTATCATCAAAACCCAGTTCTCCCACCACAGAAAGCTCTGAATACACCAACACACCTGAAAATCAGAGATCTGTCCTACAATCCTATCTCATGAATATAATAGAGTCCTTTAAGTAGGATATAAATACTCCCTGAAAGAAATACAGGAAAACACAGGTAACCAGGTGAAGGAATTGAATAAAATGATCTAAGTAGAAACAATAAAGAAAACACAAATGGAGGCAAACCTGGACATGGAAAATGTAAAAATGAGGTCAGAAATTACAGATGTTGGTATTACCAACAGACTATAAGACATATAAGAGATAATCTCAGGTGTAGAAAATACCATAGAAGAGATTGACACAACTGTCAAAGGAAATTCAAAATATAAAAAAGCCCTAACCCAAAGCATCCAGGAAATTCAGGACAAAATGTAAAGACCAAATCTAAGAATAATCAGAATAGAGGAGAATGAATATTGACATCTCAAAAGGCCCTTTGGCTTCAATAAAAACTTAGAAGAAAACTTCCCTAACCAAAAGAAAGAGATGGCCATAAAGGTACAAAAAGCTTATAGAACACCAAATAAGTGGAACCAGAAAAGACAGTCCTCTCATCACATAATTATCAAAACACTAAATACACAGAACAAAGAAAGAATATTAAAAGCTGCAAGAGAAAAGGGCCAAGTAACATACAAAGGGAGACCTATCAGAATTACACCAGACTTCTCAACATAGACTAATGAAAGCCAGAAGAGCCTGGTCAGAGGTCATGCAGACTCTAAGAGAACACAAATGCCAGTCCAGGCTACTATACCCAGGAAAACTCTCAATCAACATAGATGGAGAAACCAAAATATTCTAGAACAAAACCAAATTCAAACAGTATCTATCTACCAATCTAGCCCTACAGAGGATCCTGGAAGGAAAACTCCAACACAAGGAAGGTACCTGCACCAAAGAAAGGACAAGATATTCGACATCTCACAACAAAGCCAAAAGCAGAGAAACACAAGCACATAAAGCTACCTGTAAAAACAAACATATCAGGAACCAACAGTCATCTCTCTTTAATATTTCTCAATATTAATGGACTCAACTCACCTATAAAAACACATAAGGTAACAGACTGGATATGCAAACAAGATGAAGCATTTTGCTACATACAAGAAACATACCTCAATACCAAAAATAGATAGTATCTCAGAGTAAAAGGATGGAAAAGGGTCTTCCAGGCAAATGGACCCAGGAAACAAGCATGAGTTGCTATCCTAATATCCAATAAAATAGACTTTCAACCAAAAGTTATCAAGGGTGATGAAGAAGGACACTTAATATTCATCAAGGGGAAAATCCACCAAGAGAAAGTCTCAATTCTGAACATCTATGCCCCAAATACAAGACTACCCAAATTCATAAAAGAAACTTTACTAAAACTCAAAACACACATTGAACCCCACACAATGATAGTGGGAGATTTCAACACCCTACTCTCACAAATGAACAGGTCATTGAAACAGAAACTAAACAGAGACACAGTGAAACTAAGAGAGGTTATGAACCACATGGATTTAACAGATATCTACAGGACATTTCACCCTAAAACAAAAGAATACACCTTCCCGGCACCTCATGGAATCTTCTCCAAAATTGACCATATAATTGGTCAGAAAACAACTCTGAATAGATACAAGAAGATTGAAATTATACCATGCATCCTATCAGATCACCATAGCCTAAGGCTGGTGTTCAGTAACAGCACAAACTACAGAAAGTCCACATACATGTGGAAACTGAACAACTCTTTACTCAATGATAACTTGGTCAGGGAAGAAATAAAGAAAGAAATTAAAGACTTTCTGGAATTTAATGAAAATATTGATACATCATATCCAGACTTAGGGTTCACAATAAAAGCAGTGCTAAGAGGAAAATTCATAGCACTAAGTGCCCTGGTAAAGAAACTGCAGAGATCTTACACTAACAACTTAACAGCACACCTAAGAGCTCTAGAACAAAAAGAGGCAAACTCACTCAAGAGGAGTAGAAGGCAGGTAATAGTCAAACTCAGGGCCAAAATCAACCAAACAGAAACAAAGAAAACAATACAAAGAATAAGCAAAACCAAAAGCTGGTTCTTTGAAAGAATCAACAAGATAGATAAACCCCTAGCCAAACTAACTAAAGGGCTGAGAGGCAGCATCCAAATTAACAAAATCAGAAATGAAAAGGGAGCCACAACAACAGAAACAGAGGAATTTCAAAAAATCATCAGATCCTACTATAAAAGCCTATACTCAACAAAACTTGAAAATCTAGATGAAATGGATGGTTTTTCTAGACAGATACCACATACTAAAGTTAAATCAAGAGCAAGTAAACTATCTAAATAGGCCCATAACTCACATAGAAATAGAAGAATTCACTAAAAACCTCTAAACCAAAAAAAGAAAAAAACCAAAACAATCAACCAAAACAAACAAACAAACAATCCAAGAACAAACAAACAAACAAAAACAGGGCCAGGTAGATTTAGTGCAGAATTCTACCAGACATTCAAAGAAGACCTGATACCAATTTTCCTCAAACTATTCTGTAAAATAAAGAGAAGGAACACTACATAACTCATTTTATGAAGCCATAATTACTCTGATACCTAAACCACACATGGACCCAACCAAAAAAGAGAACTTCAGACCAATCTCTCTTATGAATATCAATGCAAAAATACTCAATAAAATTGTTGCAAACCGAATCCAAGAACCATAAAAACCATCATTCACCATGATCAAGTAGGCTTCATCTTAGGAATGCAAGGTTGTTTTAATATAGGAAAAATCCATTAATGTAATCCACTATATAAACAAACTCAAAGAAAAAAAATCACATGATAATATCCTTATATGCAGAAAAAGCATTTGACAAAATACAACTCTGCTTCATGTTAAAAGTATTGAAGAGATCAAGAATTCAAGGCCCATACCTAAATGTAATAAAAGTAATTTACTGCAAAGCAACAGCCAATATCAAATTAAATGGAGACACACTTGAAGCAATCCCACTGAAACTGGGGACTACACAATGATGCCCACTCTCCCTATATCTATTAAATATAGTACTCGAAGTGCTAGCTAGAGTAATGAGACAACAAAAAGAGATCGAGGGGATACAAATTGGTAAAGAAGAAATAAAGTTATCACTATTTGCAGATGATATGATAGTATACATAAGTGACCCCAAAAATTATACCAGAGAAATTCTACAGCTGATAAACAACTTCAGCAGTGGCCGGATATAAAATTAACACAAATAAATCAGTAGCCTTCCTTTATACAAATGATAAACAGGATGAGGAAGAAATTAGGGAAACAACTCCCTTCATAATAGCCACAAATAATATAAAATATGTTGAGGTAACTCTAACCCAACAAGTTAAGGACAAAGGCAATCTATGGATTCATTGCAATCCCCATCAAAATCCCAACACAATTCTTCAAAGACATGGAAGGAGAAATTCTCAAATTCATCTGGAAAGGCAAAAAACTCAGAATAGTAAAACAATTATTTTTGTTGTTGTTTTGTTTATTTGATTTTGCTGTAGCTGATATTTTTTAATTAATTAATTAATTAATTTGTTTAATTTACACTCCATATTTTATTCCTCTCCATCCTGTCCACCCTTCTACTGCTTCACACCCCATACCTCTTCCCCACCCTCCTGTCTACACATGGATGTCCCTACCCCCAACGCCACCTGACCTCTAAAGTCCCTGAGGCCTTCAATCTCTTGAGGGTTAGGTGAATCATCTAAATAAATAAAGACCAGGCCATCCTCTGCTGTGTGTGTGTTGGTGGCCTCATATCCACTGGTGTATGCTGCTTGTTTGGTGGTTCAGTGTTTGAGAGATCTCAGGGATCCAGATTAATTGAGACTGCTGTTCCTCCTACAGGGTCGCCCTCCTCCTCAGCTTCTTTCAGTCTTCCCTAATTCAACAACAGGGTTTAGCTGCTTCTGTCCACTGGTTGGGTGCTACTATCTGCCTCTGACTCTTTCAGCTGCTTGTTGGGAAACAGGCAACAGAGGTTGGGGTTTTGGGGGGACCCTCCAGAATGCACCAGAGACCTGGAAGGTGAGAGACTCTCAGGACTCAAAGGTAGATGCCTTAGATGAAATGGCCAATAGTAGGGAGAGGGAACTTATAGAGCCCACCTTCAGCAGGAAGACAGGACATCAAATGAGGGAGGGGCATCCCACAGTCACAACTCTGACCCATAATTGTTCCTGTCTAAAGGAATTACAGGGATGGAAATGGAGAGGAGTCTGAGGAAAAGAAGGTCCAGGAACAGGACCAAAGAGGGATCCAGCTCAAGGGGAAGTCCCAAGGCCTGACACTATTACTGAGGCTATGGAGCGCTCACAAAAAGAGATCTAGCATGACAGCACTCTGGACGACCCAACAAGCGGCTGAAAGAGTCAGAGGGAGACAGTTGCATCCAATCAATGGACAGAAGCTGCTGACCCCTGTTGTTGAATTAGGGAAAGATTGAAAGAAGCTGAGGAGGAGGGCAATCCTGTAGAAGAACCAGCAGTCTCAATTAATGTGAACCCCTGAGATCTCTCAAACACTGGACCACCAAACAGGCAGTATATACTAGCAGATATGAGGCCCCCAACACACATACAGAAGAGGACTGCCTGGTTTGTGTTCATTCAGAGATAATGCACCAAACACTCAAGAGACTGGAGGCCATAGGGAGTATAGAGGTCACATGGCATGAGGGGTACAGACATCCATGTGGAGACAGGGCTGGAGAGGAGGTATGGGATGTGGAACAGTAGGTGGGTAGACGGGATGGGGGTGGGAATAAAATATGGTGTGTTAAAAAAAAAAGTACTTCTAAATAGGTCCACATCCTATTGTCCTATTTACCATTTTTTAACCCCTACCTTTAGATGGTGTGTTAGAAGGGGGATGTCAAAGCATTTGAGAACCCTTATTAATTTAGGTTTTGAATAATATAGGCTTACAAACTCTCACCTGTAATGTTTAATATTTATCTGCTCTATCTTCATGGAAATCTTTTTAAAGTTTCCTTTCTTTCAACTTTGGGTTTCATGCCTGGCCTTAGCATGACAATTGCCACTCAGAACTCAACTTGCCTGTCTTACACTCTGAAAGCTGATGGCACAAAAACTCTCATCACCAAACTCTTTCCTTTTTTTCTCCTTCAGGAAAGCCCATTTTTGTTCCATGTGAATTAGCAGAATCTGAAAACAAAGAAGTATGTGCATGTGTGCAATACTCTATTAATAACTGATAACTTGTATATCTCCTTTTCTATATTCACTTGAATTCCTACCACTTGGCATTACCCTCCTCTCCTCAGACAGTTCATTATGACTTAAATGACTCTCAGTTCAGATAAATCTACCTAAATTGATTTTTATCTGAGTACTCAAAGGTATAACTAGGGTTGCGCTGATAAATTTCGACAAATCTGTTCTAGGAATCTTAAAGAGCAGATATAGGATGGAGGCTTGACGTTTAGAATTTGCCATTTTGTGGTACAAACACTACCATTCTAGATGATTTTTAACTCCCCATATGATGTGACAGGATGAGGAATTGGAAAGAAGTAATAAGAGTTGGCTCATGTGAGCCAGTAGGTGCAAATTTCACCACCATGCAACACTCAACTTACTAGACACTAGCTTCAGAATGTATTGGACAGCATGAAATGGGTTTCAGATCTAGCAATTTATGTCAGCCATAAAAGTGTGGGGAATCTGACTTCAAGATTTTGCTTCCTATAAAAGCTATTAATTTCTTGATTATCTAACTAATTACATAACCTGATTCTGTTAGCTAGTATGTATATTTACATCAGCTCCCAACATTAGGGCATTAAGAACCGCCCTACATCATCCTCACATAGTCCCATTGCTACAATTATTTCAAACTACAAAATTTTTTGAAAAACATACATGCAAGGATACTCCTAGATGAAAGCAAGCAGACAGATTGTGCAGGGGCAGAGTTGGGTTGTCTGAGAACAAGCAAGAGCTCTTATATTGTGTTTCCTGTGATTCAGTTTTAATAGGATAATCATGCACACATACATACAAACTGTTCCTTTGACATTATATAAAGGAAGCCATTCAAAATCAGTAACAACCATAGTCAAAATCAAAACCTGTTACATGCAGTATGTAAGATATAGACCAAATTGTCCCTCTATTATGATGACATACCATGCATATACCAAGAGTCATGGTATATCAGATGTTTCTTAAATCCTTTTCAGAGACCAAACTGTTTCACTGAATTTGAAAGTGTTAGACTAAATCTAGTGATTCTCCTCATCTATAGATACAACTAGTTTATTTTCTAAACTCAAAGCTAGAGCTTAAGCAAAAGAACACAGCTTTATAATGTACATACTTATTCCGTGGCAGGCTGTAGTAAGTACTACAAATGATGTGGCTGGAGAGATGGCCCAGCGGGTAAGAGGCCTGCTAAGTAAGCTAGAAGATCTGCACTCATGAAAAAGCTGAGTATAGCTGCGCACATCTGGGTTGTGGAGCACAATCCTGGACACCATGATTGTGAGATCAGGGCAGAGGCAGTAGGATCACTGAGCTGGCAACCAGCCTGGCTTCAAGTTAGTGAAAGATTCTGTATCAAAATAGTAACGGAAACAGAGAAGGAAGAACACCTAAAAGCCCACAAATACATTCCACATTCACATACATTTGCAATGGCATTTCCTGGCTCATTAACAAAATATCTCTTTTTGAAAAGGCCAAATCATACTAAAAGCATGGAGATAAGAGAGTAGGTGTCATTCCGGTTACCTGTTGCTGAGTAACAAATCATGCCAACACATAATGGTATGAAAGATCTACAATCAGGTGACCATCTCGGCTCAGACTACTAGAGTCTGATTCTTTCCTTGTGGCCTCACTACTAGGTCTCTCCAGTACAGCAGCCATCCTCTTCACACAACAGCTCAGAGCAGAGCACTAGAAGTCAAGTGTTCTACAACCAAAGGAGAGATGAGAGTTCATGGAAGTTCAAATCCTAGCTGCAGCAGCTCCAAGGGGGAGGGAAGTCAACTCCATCGCAATTCTTTAAAAAGACTTTTAACTCAGAGAAGAACTAACAGATAATAAAACGTAATGTCTGACTCCTGCTGAGAAATCACAAAAGGAAAATAACAACTCATCTTTCCGAAACTGTTCATACACATCCCTCTGCAATCCTCTCCATTTGTCTTCTCCAACTCTACACATCTACTGTCCTTTCTATCACTATTAGCAGGCTTGCATTTTTGAAATTTTATAAGTATCAAATCCTAAAAGATAGGTTCTTTAGTTTCTTTTTTTTCTGTAAGATTACTTTTCAGATTACATACATACATACACACACACACACACACACACACACACACAGGGTTTAATAGTTCTTTCATTCATTCTAGGCTACTGGGAAGCAGCTAACCTTTATGTAGACATCTGAAAACCAGTTTGCTTTTTCAGATTCTAGAGGCCTTTGAGTTATTGCTGGTCTAAAAATGTCATGAATAGGCTGGTACAAGAACACAGGAGCAAAACTTTGAACAGCTTATTTTACCTATAACTGTGGTAGCTGGGCCATATGCTAAGTGCATATTTAATCTTTTGAGAAACAGTTGCTGTTTTCTAGAGTGGCCACATGTTTTTGTTATCACCAAGTTACTGCAGTTCCAATGACTAAATAGCCTGAATGGTACTTGCTCTGGTCAAACTTCCAGCAACAGTCATATAATAATATCTCAGTGTAGTTTTAGATTCTTGAACTTAAGGACTAATATAGCCAACCATCATTACATGTGCTTTAGTGTAATAATACAGACGTTCTGATGAAGTGTTTGTTTGAATCCTGCCTGTTTGAAAAATGAGCTTTTTAAATAATTATTGTTGAGTTTCAAGAAATCCTTATACATTCAGTATATAACTTCACCATCAAGCTTATTTCTTGCAAAGACTTGTGTTGCAACAGATGGAGACAATAACAGAAAATCACAACTAATCATGTGGTTATTTTAAAAATAAAATTTGAGATAACTGTATATGCATAAGAAGGTGCAAAAACAATGTTTTCATATAATTCATCCTCAGTCAGTTTTCCTGATGTGATCCTTCATTTCAGTCATACCCATCACCCATCCCGTTGCTCTCACCATCTCTGTTGCATAACAAAACTTTTTCTGGGGAGACATTACATACATGTCTGTTCACCCAGATAAGAAGCCAAGACATAAAAAGGTATAGATTCCACTAAAGTCCAACTTGGTGAGCCAATAAGTTTTACTAGGCTTACTTACAGAAATATGGGCGAGGAGTTACTTACAGGAGTAGAAATGATTCAAAGACAGCCGAATCACCAAGACCTACCCCTGGACGTCTCACAAAGCTGGGAACCTGATGTACACCACACAGCTTCGGGGTAGCTTAACAGGTTGGACTGTAGGTACCCCTTCCAAGTGACTCAGTTGGATTAAATCTCTTTCAGGCAGCTCAGCTGGCTTCTGCTTCATCTAGGCAGCTGCCTTGGGCTCATGTCAGACCCTTCTTTGTAGTTTGGTTTGCCAGGAGTGTCTCTCAGCAGTCCTAGCAAGGGGTTTAGTGCATCAGGTGTTTCCAGAATTCCTGAAACTATTTTGAATTGTTTACTTCTCTGCTTAAAGAGCTTCCCTGTAAGGATAGAATGTTTCAATCTGGGAGGAAGCTGTTACATAACAATGTCCAACTTCTGGAAAGCATGAATCTAGTCTCTCTGTCATAATTTTGTTCTTTTCATTTACCATAATTTTCTTGAGCCAATGAACTGTTACCTGGGTTTTGTTTTATAAAATAGGGCCGTGAAGAGTGTGGGGCTTGACGGACCCTGCCAAGGTATCCCCTTGAACAATAAAGCCATACAACCAGCCTAATATACTTTATTTGGGACTTGGGGAGGGAGTAGAGGCAAAGAAAGAGGGGCAGAGAAGGACTGAAAGAGAGAGACCAGAGGAAGAGAGAAAGAGGGGGAGACGCAGGTTAGGACATGTGGTGAAGAGAGAGAGAGTGAGAAGGCCAGGCTGATTTCATGATAGGCTTTAAACCAGCAGTCAAGGAGGCTAGGCCTAAATCCCTGTTAAAAGAACTGGGCAATTCCAGGCAAGTTCAGGCCTCAGAAGCTGCCTGCCACCTGGCTTGGGGCAAGGACAATGGGTCAGCAGCAGTTTCCAGACTTCCCCAGCAAGTTTCCAGTCCCCACATCCCAGTAATGGAATGTTCATAGAGATAGACCCAACAGACTAACATAGAGTTATATTTACCCTGAATTCCCTAGTGTGCTTTAAATCAGGCCTGCAAGCTCACTTGGTTGTCTACATTGGTGGTAATGGGGAGATTCCAGAATGCTAGACTTTTGCAGAATACAACATTCTTTGCGTTTACATACTATCTGAGTCTTTGAGTCTGGGGTATTATTGTTAGGTCTCTTATGGGGGTAGGGGGGAATAGAGAGTCCTTTTTATATGTAAACCAGGCTCATAACTGGCTGTTGCTAGGTAAGTGTTGGGTGGAGCCTAGAGGAAATGCCAACAATATGCATACAAACTATTTTTTGTCATTGTTTACTATTCTACTGTGTGGATGTGCCATCTTTATTTACCGGCTGACATTCTGAAGGGTGCTTTTGCTGTTCCCAAGCTGGAGTTATGAACAAAAGCTGCTATGGCAACTGGGTTCAGGTTTTGATGTGAATAATGCACCTAACTGTCCATAGTTTCATTGTTAATTGATCAGGTTTTAACAAGTTGTAATACTATTTTTTGAAGGGGTTAAACCATTTAATATTTCTTTAATAAATAGATTTGTAAGGTAGTTTTTTCTGTATTCTCATTGGCATTTGTTTTAATAACTTATTTTTAGTTTTAGCCATT
Organism: Mastomys coucha; assembly: GCF_008632895.1. NCBI lineage: Eukaryota > Metazoa > Chordata > Mammalia > Rodentia > Muridae > Mastomys > Mastomys coucha. The sequence continues at coordinate 44,688,875 of NW_022196914.1, read as the reverse complement.
GTAATATGTTTCTTGCCATTTTAATTCCATGCCTGTCCCCTCACTGGTACTGATGAAACAGGCTTTACCTATATACCCTCTTTAACAACAAGTTTCATCATTTTGCATATTGTTTCATTTAATTTTTAAGGCTGACTTTCCAAATAATCTTATTGAGACATAATACTTGTATGTCATTAAGTATAAAGATTGTAATGTATAAAACGTTTAATGATGAATTCAGGGAATTAAGTTCCAGCTCTTGAATTATGAATCATTTGTGATGGTAATCTTCCACCCTTTCTAAACTTACTGTTGAGTTTTTGAGAGACCTTTACATAATATATACAAGTAAATTTTCTAAATAATTACATTAAGTGATGTTAGGTAGTAGAATAATAATTAGTAATAACTTATTAATGAAATAGTTATTTCTCATTCTTTTCATTCCTGTATGATCCTTCTTTCTTAAATAATTTCAAGATTTTCCTGTTCATGTTTGAAGTTTTAGTCTCTGTTTTATTTATGACTTTGATTTGCTTGTTGTTTTGAGACAGAGTCTTACTAGTTCAAGCAGGATAGTACTCCCAATCCCTTGCTTCAGCATGGTTGCTTCAGCAACAGCATCCTGAGTGCTAGAAACATAGATGTGCACTACTACACACAACCCCTCTCCGTTTTCTCAGGTGCTGGTCTGTGAATAACAAAATCTTTATTTACTATGCTTGAAACATCTTTCTCTTTAGAAGTTATTTTTGCTGGGTATAGAATTCTACATAATCTGTGTCACCTTTACTTTCCCCTCTGTAAAATGAATCCTTTCCTTCCTACATCTATTGTAAAGAGCAATTTTCTTGTTCACTGAGTTTGAGCAATTTAACCACTATATATGATGCTCAAGTTTCTTGTTCTTGGAATTCATTGATATTGTTGGATAAGTTTTCTTGAATTTGGAAAATATCTCACCATTATTTCACTTGTTTCTTTGATTCTTTTTTTGAGAATGCTAAATTGAAGCTATTTGGACTTACAATGCAGATCCCATATCTTTTCATATTTTAGTTTGTCTGTGTTGTCTCTTATGCACAATACCATTGATGCATTATTGATCCTAGTTGCAGAAGTTTAAAATCATTAGAAGATTATTGTTTTTGTAACCTTCATTATCTCTACATACTACATCTCTGTTCCAGTTCAGGTTCAACTAGCTACTTTTTCTCCATCATGGATTTTGTTTCTCAGACATCTGGAAGTTTTGGGTTATATACTGGACTCTGTGTGTGCTGACTTCCTGAGCTTCATTCTGGCTCATTACTTAGAAACAGTTTGATGTGGGAGATTGCTACTTTAGGGGGTTGATACATGGAATCAGAGCAATATTTAATCTAGAGACAGCTGATTATTCTGCATGCCTACCTTGTGAATGTTCTACCCTGTGACCTCTGAATCATGAGGTATTATAATCAGCTTGGTGGGATTAGGCTCCATGTTCTCTGTTCCTGGTATTTTCTTACCAGGCCCTCTGACAGTTTCCTCACATATACTTATTGATCAATGTTCCACAGAAAATTCAGAAGCTATTGTTATTATTTTAATATTAAATAGCTCTGAGGGTTCAGGTCTTTGACCACTTGGACCCCAGCTAGAAGCCTTGTTTGAGAAGGTTATTATCTTCTTCAGGATACAGAGCCTTACTGAAGCTTGTTTTTGTGCTGAGCTCCCTGATTTTGGATCCAGTGTGATCCTCTGCTCAACTTCCCACCATTAAGACCTTCTTTGCCATGTTGGATGGTGCCCCTTCTTAAACTGTGACTTAAAAAGCTCTTTCTTCCTCAAGTTGATTCTTGACAGATAGTTGACAGCAATAAGAAAAATAACAAATTCTGGCACCTTTGGGAGAAATATGGACTTTTATCTGCGTGTCTTGAGAGTTCAGTACTCTGATCTATAGTGTATGTTTTCATCTCTCTATACGTTAAACTACACAGGCAGTCTGATGGAGCCACAGTAGGCTTAGCTTTCATGTGACATAGTTTTAAAAAATGCTATGTGAAACATAGATCAAAGGTGCTATTATTATCGAAACAATTATTCAATTCACTTTATGTTTCTGCCTTCTTTTAGGAATACCCTTCTTTCATTACCTGAGGCTTAATGTCCTGAAGACCATTGTTTCAATTTTTTTCTTCTTCTTTTTGTTTTTAATATTTCATATGACATATTAGCCCTTTTTACTATGCCTTGATTTAGGATGAAGAATTTTACTTCTTGGTAGGACAATATAATAGCATATGTGGACTAATATTTAAGCAATAAATACTCACTAGTAGTTATTTCTTAAACAAAGGGAAAGGAATCTATAGTTTGGGGGACAGAATCATTTGTCATTATTGTCAAAAAGGGAAACCTTTTTTTGTCCTTATAGGAATCTCAAGAAGGTAGCTTTGTTATGCAATTCCACTTCCAAGTAACAGATCATTATAACTTAAACATCCAAAGAGTCGGATCCTTCTATCTGGTTAACTGTTCAGTCTTTGTGGTCTAGAATAGTGTTATTAAGAGGGATGAGTCCATGACAGAATAGAAATAAGCAAACAGATTTCAGGCAGTTAGTTAAATACTCAGTGTTGCTTCTAACAAGTGTCACATCTGGTAACTCAAACAGTGGTAGCTAACTAAAACCCCTTATCTAGTGTTCCTAATTTTCTCTTTGCTCAAGAAAACACATGAAGGAGATGGAACTATAAATGAACTTCTGTGTCTTCTTCACAACAGTTGACAGGGAAACAGAATATCTAAATGCAAAAGTATGTTTTACTACACTTGTACAACAATAGTCTAATCTAATACCACTTATAAAAGTAATTCCACATAGATCAAACATCTAAAACTATAAAACACTGAGAAGTAAAACCTTGTGTTAGATTTGGCAGTGATTTCTTGGGAATCACAACAGAGGCATATAAGAACAATAACAACAGTCATACAGCTAAATTGCATGGTACTTAAGTGAAAATTTTCTATGTATCAAAGGACACTACAAACAGAAGAAAAAAAAACACCTATATAAAATGGTATAAAGTATTTGCAATCTACAAGCTAGTATGTGATTCATATCTAGACTCAATAAAGAATTCCTATCACCTATCATTATTCAGAAAAACAGCCCTCAATTCAAAAAAACCAGGGAGCACACTTGAATAAACACACCTCCACAGAAGATAGACAAATATACAATAAATAATTTTTCCGAAGTTGTATACTGCTCAGTGGTGGAATTCTGGTTATCATGAAGACGGCCCTGGGTTTGATCTCTAGTGAAACAAAGGAAGAAAGAAAGGGAGAAAGAAAGAAGAGATTTTCAATTTCAGTAGTTGTTAGAGTAATTTAAGTAAAAAATGACAATGTTGTACTATTTAACATTCATCAGAATGCCTATTATTAAACAATGAAACAATGAGACAATAGCAAACGTTGATGATAACATGGAAAAATTGGAATTCTTACATACTTCTGATGAGGTTTATAAAGTCATTGATCTGCTGTAGTAAACATTGTGATTAAATATAAAGTTAAATATAGAATTGATATGGGATCCAGAGATGGCACCATTGATCATAAACCCAAAATAATTGAAAGCAGGCACACAAAGAGGCATCCATCTCTGTACTCTTAATACCATTATTTACAACAAAACAAGGGCAGTAACCCAAATATCCACTGATAAATAGATAGAAACCCAAATATACATACAATGAAATATCACTAAGATTTAAAAACAAAGGAAATTCTAACACATGCTTAAATTTTTTGAATGAAATAAACTAACACATGCTTAAATTTTTTGAATGAAATAAACTAGTAAGCAGAGAAGATAAAAACTGTATCATCCCCTTAATATTACTTGGAAGACTCAAATTCCAGAAACAGAAGGCAAAATAGTGGTTTCTAGGCACTAGAAGGAGAATCTGCATAACTCTGTTTATAATGAGTACAGTTTCTATTTCAAAAGATGAGTAATGTTCTAAGGAAGGTGGTAGTGATGGCTGCACATTGTGAATGATTTAATTCCACAGAGCTAATAACTAAGCTAGGTGTCATGGTACACGTGTAATCCAAACATTTGAGAATGCAAAGCAGAAAGAACTCCATGCATTCCAGGCTTCACTGGGCAACATGATGGGTATCAGGCCAGGCAGGAGGATGCATAGAAAATAACAACAGGCCATTTTCTCTCGGGTGAGTTTCTGAGACCTGAGCAGCCAGCCGGGAGCCACAGGCCCCACGACTC
>NW_022196914.1:44652005-44679935 GCF_008632895.1 Mastomys coucha | reverse complement strand
TAATATAATAATAATTACAGTTTTAAAATGGTAAATTTTATTTATATTTACCACAATTTTAAAAAGGTTTCATTTATATACATAAGTATTTCCTTTTAATAAAAAATAATTTCAAAACACATGTGCAGTTTAAGTGATATTTCAAGTTGTTAATAAAACTGTCCATCTCACTTTATCTGATTTTCAGAAGAATTGTTACAAAATTTATCACTGCCTAATATCTCTTTCATTAAGAAAAGTCAGTATGCTGGGACAATGAGCTAAGGTGCTTTGGACCTGCCTGGTGCCAAGAGCTAGGACCCAGAGCTGCCTATCTCTTGCTCTCTGTTCTCCACACTTCTTCCTTGTTCATCATACTGTGAAGTACTCAGAACTAGTGAATACTTACCTGGTCTAGGAGTTAGAAGGTATCTTCAAATTTTAGTGGATGATGGGAATGAATATCTTGTATATCTTTCCTTTGTGTTAGGTTTGAACACAGTCCATTATGCATACATTATATTTCTAAAATTAGCTCCTTAAAATTCAATATGCAAAACACAGTGAATGGATATGAAGATTACTAAGCACCCCTAATCACAGAAACCTTAGTTCTTAAGAAGCTACAGTATAGAGATCTTACTAGAAATCCATAAATATTTTCTGTGATATCTAATTTTCTTCATCATGTTAGGCATATTTCAGCCTTACTCATCTTTGTGTGTGTGTGTGTGTGTGTGTGTGTGTGTAGATGTTCATGTGCATATATGCATGTGTGAATGCATGTGCAAGCATGTGTGTGTATGTTCATGTGCATATGTGCATGTGTACATGCATGTGTGTGTGATGTATATTCTCATGTGTGGTTACAGGTGTGTGAACATGCACGTGGAGGCCAGAATCAAAACAAGCAAAAAAACTAATAAGACAAAAGTGCCGAAAAAGGCAATGGGAAACAAAAGTTTTCCAAAAAATACCATTGAGTTTGTTTTGTGTTGGCCAACTACACCTGAGTGTAGGGCTTACCTTCAGTTGTGGTTGATACACCCAGTGACAGTGCATTGGGGAACACTAATTTCTTTCTTGCCAGTGAACATCAATGCAGAGAGTTTCTTAGTTAGGTGTGGGGAGTCTATGTTCAGCCTCTTCTCTAGCTTGAATCTCTGTAGGACTTTGGCATGCTGCCACAGTCTCTGTGAGTTTATATGTGCAACAGTCCTGTTGTGTCTGAAAGACATTTTCCTCTGAGTCATACATAGCCTCTGGTTCTTGAAATGTGCCTCTTCTTCTGTATAGATCCCTGAGCCATGAGGGGAAGGGTTTGACAAAGACATCATATTTACGACTGGGTACTCCAAAGTCTCTCACTCTTTTCATATGCCATGGATCTCCATGTTCTTATCTGAGAGTAGTTCTCTCAAGTTGAGTAAGGCACCGATCTAGGAGTAGAACAGTATAAAAGTGCTAATTTTAAATTCACTAGAGTTGAATTGTGAGAGTAAAAAGAAACAGAGGAAGTTGGGGGAAATGTAAACAACAGATGTCATTAGAATTTAGACAACTAGAATTGTGTACTCTTATGTTCAAACTAGATTGTGTAACCTTAAATAAGTTGCTTTATGAATTAAAATTCATTCACTCTATAATAAACCACAGATACTTAGTAAAGCTAAATGGATAATCTTATTGGGGTTCCAGCTTCAGTATTCTGAGTCCCATCATTCTACTGCATTGAATGGGAGAGACTAGAAAGATGCATATTTCAGCCGGGCGGTGGTGGCGCACGCCTTTAATCCTAGCACTTGGGAGGCAGAGGCAGGCGGATTTCTGAGTTCGAGGCCAGCCTGGTCTACAAAGTGAGTGCCAGGACAGCCAAGGCTACATAGAGAAACCCTGTCTCAAAAAAAAAAAAAAAAAAAGATGCATATTTCAAGAAAAGAATAACTGAGAAAAGAGTAGCATGGGATTCAGGTAGTAAGCTTTGGGCAGCAGGTAACAGAGCTCCCAGCTGTAAGTAACTTGAATAATAGAGGTATCCTATTAAGAATGCTAGAATGGCATGGATAGGGTGGCAGGTGAGAGGAAGGGACTAGGAAGAGAGGTGGGAAGGGAAGCTGTCATTGGGATGTAAAGTAAAAAAATTAATGAACGAATGAAAAAATAGTGAAGCTCAGTTTACATTCTTTGTATAGAAGTTTTTCTCCCTCTCCTGTGAGGGAGAAGTCCTGTGAGATTCTAATGATCGCAGTAAGGGATGGAGCTGCTAGGGTGTGCAAGAGAGTATGCACAAGGCAACATTACATTCTCAACCCAAAACCTAAGGTGGCACTCTGGCCTTCAGTTCCTCACACCGTGTCAGAAAAAAAAGGTCAGCACAGGACTCCTGAATCCTTCTCTATGTGTCCCTAGAAGTCCCTCTATGAACCTCAGGTGTGAGGAAAAAACAACTGTCTCAGTGAATTGAAACTTCTGCTCTGAGGCAGTAGCAAGCAGTTTCTCCTGAATGTAGCATGTTCTTGGCCATGCCAACCATTGTAATATAATAAACCAATGTTATCCACTTAGTCTGGAAACTGTGATGCCTCATACTACTGTTTTAGTTCCATTTTTTATGAGTATGATAGTTTATGGAATGATGGCAGATCAGGACAGAAAAAGGCTGTAAATTCAGGACATAAGAAGCACAGCTCAAACTGTGATTCGAGGACAACCACTCTCTTTGATCTTATTTTAGTAAGCATCTGCATCCTGGTGAAAGACACAAAATGGTCAGCTGAAGTTTTGAGAATGGATACAGCCCCAAGAAAGGTGACAGAAAAACTTAAGGGAGCCATCCTTTTTAGGTTTCCAGAGATTTCCAAATATGTGGAATGTACAGCTGGAAACTTCCTCAAGTTGGAATTTGGCGATGACCTATTCTATCACCCTATTGAAAAGGGCAGGTTGCTACCACCAAGGACAGACTGGTAGAATTTGTATCAAAATTATTCATTCACTTCACAAATAAAATCCCAATAAAAATTCTTTTTTGTAACTTTGAGACTAATCAGATAACTTCTGTGCCATACTCTGTTGGAGTCCACAACCAACATGGAAAGAATAAGAGTTCTGGAAATAGGAGTAAGATAAGGACAGGAAAAGATTAAAGGAGATAGGCTAGCCATACTGTACCGTACCCACGTGGAAGAAGTGAAACATTAGACAACACGAGGTCTGGTCACTCAGTCATCTTGGTTTTAATGCTAATTCCTTTGTTCCCGCAACAGGTAAAATACTTGGGGCAAACCCCTCCCCCAAACTACGTCGGTATAACAGTCCAATCAGAAACTTCCTTCTTGCAATGGAGGTGGAGCTACTGAATGTAGCCGCTTCCATAACGCTGCGTTACTGTCCAGGCTTTGGGGAGGGAGACCACAATACTCCACTAGGTTCACGTCTGGAAGAAGAATCTATAGAAGGAAAAACACATGTCTGTACTTACAGAACAGCTCCAAGTTAGCCTGAGGAAGACGGCTGCAGGACAGAACTGTGGTTCTCCAAGGAACTGCTTGGGCGATCATAATTGTTTGATACCCATCTGTACAGTGTACTTTATAGATATAGAATGTGTTTTGACAGAAGAAAAGAGGTTTGGTGATTTGTTGTAGTTGTTCTGAATGTAGCATATCAAGCGTCCATTTATCTCATAAATTTGTAGAACTCACTCCCATACAAGCCTCTGCAGTGACCCTGTTACAGGGGTCTCTGTGACGACACATGGTATTATTCTTCCCATAATCCATATCCAAAGTTCAATGTCCAGGGACATTGCTGTATGGATTTGTCACACTCTCTGAGAAATTGTGATTCTATATACCAATACTGGACTACTATCACTTGTTTAAGATTTGGAGTGAAAACTACGATAGACATACAGTATTAGATAACTACTGTCACATGTGCTTTTTAATTTGGGGTGGAAATGATGAGCACAGCTTCTTCCATCCATTTTTATATATTCTTCACTTACATTTGGAGACACTAAGCCATAGGAAAGGCCACTGCTCTGCAATATGGCAGAGTATTTTTATCTGGCCTCTCAAGTATTTGCTATCATTCACAGTGAGAACTGTGACCCAGCCACAGGACAGTGTCACATTTAAAATGTGGCTTATAATATGTCTTTCAACAAATAGTCTCATGTTTGCCACAAATCAAAGAAGCTATGTAGGGTCAACCAACCTCTGAACCATGAGAGACACAAACATTGGTGCTTCCCTAGCAGCAGGATTTCCAAATTTAGTTCATTCTTCCTAAACTTTGAAAATAAAAGACAATTCATGGCTGCTCAAGTATGACATAGCCTTGTGTGTGTTTGTGTGTGTGTGCATGCATGTGTGTGTGTGTGTATGTGTGTGTGTGTGTGTGTGTGTGTGTGTGTGTGTGTGTGTATGTGTAATTCAGGGCCATTTCCAGAGCAAAGGCATTTTACATTGTTTAGATCAGGACCCTAAGGGCTCAAGGGTTTATACTTATGTAAAGATAATAGGCATAAATGAGATGGGTCCCCAGAAAACAGGAACACACTCACAATACTGATAGAGAAAAGTGAGGGCAGGGTGTATGAAGTCTAAACAAATATTCAAGCACAATCAAATAATGCCCTGTATTAAGTGGCCACTGTGTTATCACAGAGGCACAAATGAGTTTAGCTTGGCAATCCCATCCCAAAACACCACTGGTTGAGGCCATATGTGTTGCTATCACAGGGGGTGGAAATTGGATGAGGGAGCACTTCTTCAGACTGGGAAGGGGCTTTTGCTAGTAATTATGATGTAAGAGTGCTGCAACGTGAAAGGATATTTAATAAGACTACCATAGCTGGGAGCTTTCACTTTTTTGCCTTCTGTCTTGGTCACTTGTACCTTCTCTCATAGCTACCAGCACAGGGATAAAATAAAAGTTTATGTCTAGAGCCAGGGGCTTTTCCCCTGCTGCGAGTGTTTCATGGGAGCCAAAGTTTCTCAGAACTCCCCACAGGACCCATCCATGCAGGGTCTCTACATTTCAGTTCATCCTTTTTCATTACTGAAACTCATAATGGAGACATCCAGGGCTTAATTTTGTCATAAAACCTTTAAATGCAAAGCACACACTAGTACTAATGGAGAAATCTATTTGGCAAATTTTTTTTGTAAGAAAAAAAAAGGTCACAGATTTTTGTTGTTGTTGTTGTTGTTGTTGTTGTTGAATGTTCTGCACTCTTCATTCCCTCAAAAAAAGAGGGGAACTGATGTGGGGAAGAGCAGAGAAAAGGAGAAAAGTGGCTTCAGCACAGTGGAACCCTAAAAAATGCACATGAATCAATTATGAAAAAGGGAAGGTCCCTTTGAATGGGGAAAAGCTGATTGGAATTAGATAGGCTTTGTTCCTATCTGCAAGGTACAAGGAGGGGACTTTTCAGTGGAACAGAAAAGGGGGATTTGGGACTGTTTGGCTGCTTAATGCCACCGTGCTTCAGAGCCCATGTGAAAATTTGCTGCTGGCTATTAATCATCATTGTGCCCTGCAAAGAAGCTGTTACAATGATGACTATATGTCATTATATTCCCACTGTAAGTAACGAATCAGAGAGCTGGGAAAGTTGGATAAGAGCGGCTGAAAAACTTTTAAGCGGTCGAATCTATTTAAATAAATTTACATCACATTTGCTACTTTCTCTGGTATGGGAATCATACTTTAAAATGAAACAATATGCTGTGTTCATGGGGCCTGGTCTTTTATTCCCTGTCCCTGAGCCTACTTTCCAGGTCAGCCTTTGCCAGCGCTGACAGCACGCTTTTCTCATAGCCTCTCCTTCTCATAGCCTTTGGTTGCTTTCAAGTTCAATTTAGCACAATAAAGTTGTTATGCATGACAGTTTGGAGAGCAGAATAGGTGATGTCTGGGCCCGCTGTGTCGCTACAAAGTGGACCCATTCTCTGTGGGCCAGCTCAGTTACTGGAGCCTTACTGGTGGGACACAGCCATGGACTTTCAGACGTTCCCATCCTGACGAAAACAATTAGCTTCAAACTGCACGAAGCCTCGGGGTCAGCCTCCCTTTGACTGAGACTGCACCATTAAATATGCTGCGGTGGATTTCAAATTTATGTTGATTTGTCCTGTTGTGCTCCTCTCTTATGTGCTTTATTTACAGATGTGTAAAGAATAGGGAAAGTTGGAGTTCCTCGTGCTTTAAGAGTTTTATTAGAAATCTAAGCTTTTGTTTTATGTTTATTTTATAAAGAAATAGAGTTGAAACATGTCAGGCTTAATTCCATTAGGCTGAACTGCCCAGAACAGAGCCCTGGGGTTTGGAAGACAGAATCTGAAAGGAAGTGTCTCCTTGGCTAAGCATCACAAGCAAGGCAAACAACAAACAACTCTGGCATACCACCATGGTCAAGATAGCTGTCTACTGGGAGATGGTACCCCTCCAAAATCTTACTCTGACCTAAAAGTGACAGATTTCTTAAGAGAACCAAAAGGTGGTTTCTCCACCATTCCATACCACCATGTGAATGTGTGTGTGTGTGTGTGTGTGTGTGTGTGCATATGGGTCAATCACATCAATTAGTGTTAGTATTCATTGATAAGTTCCCAAAGACTTACTGTCTGTGACATAAAATTCTGTTGCCATGAAGTAAAGATTACTCAATTTTGATGCTGCAGAAATATTCTCATGAGGGGCATATACTCTCTTGTCTCTCTGAAAAGAACCACACAACACAGCAAATTTATCCATTTATATTTAACCATTTCAGTCATCTGAGACCAATGTCCTCACTTTCTTAGTTCTTGTAGGGAAATACCTCACAGCTGTCTTGATTACTGATCTCACTAATTATAGGCTACAACCATCAAACCCAACTCCTTCCACACTGGACATTAACTGAGAGAGGATCACACAAGCATAGTCCACTCTTCTAAAAGTCTAGAGTTTGGGTAAATTATTTGTAAGATTTATATATTTTTACTGACAGCTGAAATACTGAGTCATGGTATCATCTAATATTTACTTTAACTGTGTTTTAATAAAAAACAATGGAAATGGTTATTGTATAATGGAAGAAATCTCCCTCAGAACAATCTATATTCTAATGTAAAATTTAACATAACCCTAAATCTTTTTAATCAAGTTACAGCAGAAAAAGATGGAAATCTGACTTATCTTCAACAAATATGTGAATTGTTTGCCCTGGTCATCTCTCTCCTTTTGCTACTATTTTAAAACTATTTGGTGTCATTTTCCTGAAGGCATGTTTTCCAAGTCAACATATTCAATAGCTTTTGAAAATACAGACAGACAAACACAAATTGTATTATAAGAGACAATAAATACACATGTAATAAAAGCACTTTTCTAATTTTCAAGTAAGGCAATATCTTTGACAGTCTAATAAATAAGGACACAAAAATTTACAAAACTATTTAACTAATAATATGTGGTTAAAGAAGACTCATTTTCTTCAACAAATATGTGAGAACCATATAAAAATTTATTTATACAATGACAGTGTGAAGAAAGAATGATTAGATGTTAGAAAGGGGGCACTAGAAGTTCACATGTGTGCAGAGAAACGCCCATGTGCAGACAGCAGTGTAAAACTTGATACATGCTAATTCATCTGGGCTCTCCAGTGAAAACATCAGGTGATTTACCATAAAAGATTGTCTCCCAAATAATAAGAAATAAGAGGGAATATTGACAAAAAGCTTTGAGGATTATTTGTAACATAATTATATAAAAGTTTTAGATTTTTACAGAGACCCCTAAAATTTGGACTGGTTCCAGGGTAAGACACAGTGTGACCAAGTCTGAGTAATAGATATCTTCAGCAGAACCGTTGCAGCTGTCATGGATGATGACTGATATAAAAGGTATCGCTATAGAAGATGGCCAGTCACCAATGTTCTCTAGGGGAAAAGGAAAGGAAGGAAGAGAAAGGCAAAATGCAAAGCCCATTATAAGGCTCTGAAAGAAAAGAGGTCTAGAAAAGAGGAAGAAGGCAGCATTTGTCATGAACAACCCCAGACAAGTCTTATTCAGGTTCTTTACATGTTTTTGTTCATTTGTTTGTTTTTCTGTAATAGGGTTTCAGTATGGTATGAGCTTCAGAAGAATATTGTCCTTCTTTCTTTCCCCCTTGCTTTCCCCTTTCTTGTTTTGTTTACAAAGGTAGGTTGGTAGAAGCTCTCATCCATGAAAGGAAATAACTAATTTGTGGTGATCCACAGGATTGTTATGGAGACCAATAACACAGATAAAGCGGGCAAATGGATATCTTGAATGCAGAAGTTACACTATGAATGTTGATTCCCTTTAGCTCTTGAGTATTTTGTATGTTTTGCAATCCTCAACCAAAAATCTCTCAATGAATAAGCCAAGTTTTCTGACTTAAAATCTTATGCAGAAGGAATGATTGGGGACAAAAAATGATTCAGTGTGCAAAGTCTACCCAAGCCTAGCGATCTGAGTTTGATTTCTGTAACCCAGACAGTGGAAGGAAAAAGGCATCTCCTGCGAACTTTATCCAAATTCCACAGTTGCATGTGCGCACACACACACACATGCACATGTGTACATACATGCAGTCAATACTTTCAAATGTGATTTTAAAAATATAATGAAAGAAAAGCAGATGTAACAAATCTTACCAATAATTTCCACAAAGGTCTCCTAGGGGCTTAGAAATTTTAGATATCAGAGAGAAGAGACCCTTGACATTGTCAGAAAGGATGATGATAACTTAGCAGTCGGTCTTGATGCCCTGAAATAGTTTATTTTGAAGGAACAATGCTTGTGTGTCCATGAAAACGTGAGCAAATCTATTGACACATTTACGTTCTCAGAGAAAGTTATGGGAAGAATTATACATCCCAACTAGCAAACTTTATTTTTCTGCAAAAGTCAAGCCACATATGTAGGTAGATGGAGAGATATATGGTATGAGGAATTTTTTTATTAGTGTTATTTTTCTTTACCAATTTAATCCTTAAGTATTTACCAATATTTCAGAATAGAACTTTCAGAAGAATGTGTTACAACACTATATTTACTACACAACTCATGTTTTCTAGTTCTAGTAAAGATCTTCATCAAGTAATTGACTAGTTATTTTTCTTCTATTCAAATGGCCAATTAAAATCTAACGTTATCAATAGCCTTGTTTTAGAGTATAATATAGTTTGTGCATTAAATATACTCCTATACTTGAATATTATATGAGTCTGGAAAATAAATTCAATTTTATTAGAAACACCATATACAATTAAGAATAGCAAGCATATGTTTTACTATGCACAATACATGGTCATATTGGCCATTTTTTCCCAAAAGTCTGTGACTTTTAATGGTATTTGATTACATTCCTTAATGAAATTTTTTGCATGTTTAAGATATACAAAATGTTAAACAATCTTTCATCTTAACTTGTAAACTTGTTTCTCTTTTTACAAAGAATGGTAGGAAAACAACAAGTCATTATGTATGTGGCATTTCTCTGATGTCTGAATCTTTTAACTATAAAGTAGGATATATTTTCTTACATCTCACCATCAAGAATTTTTTCAACACCTGAGAATATTGACTCAAACATATGATGGTAAATAGGCCAGTTGTGTAACATACAATCTTTCAACAACTTTTTTTTTCTTTTACGACCAAGCTGTTAATAAAGAGACATATGTGCTGTTTTATGTATCCACATGCCTTACTACCATTTTTTTTTTAGATCAACACCATAACTTACATTGTCTTCCACACAAAGTTCTGGCAAGCTTCAATAGATTCATTAGTGGGTTTTTCTTTACAGCAACGAAGCTCAAAGGGGTCCTAACAATGGAGGTAATCACAGCGTCTCCCCGATCCAAGCTTAGGTTTCCGTCCTTTCACTCCAGACTCCTATTTCATTTCTAAGCAACTGGATTTCCGTGGCATTCCCAGAACAAATAAATATCTCCCTTTCCCCTGCTTACATCTTTTGTGTATATTTTTCTATACAACTGCCTGTATTTAAACTAGTGTGGTAATGGCAGGGTTCTTCAGGTAATCTTTCATTGGACATAAATGGTGTAGCATTAAAATGCAGATAATGTTACCGCAATTAGAGAACGCTGTGCAAAACTTGAAAAAGACGAAGCTAAATGTTTGGACTAAACAAGTAAGACTATGTTGTTAAGAGTGGGGCTGGGTAAGTTGCATTTTCAATAGATGCCTTAATGAATAAATGTTAGACTGTATCAACAGTCCTGAGCAGGCTTGTGGTTTGTGTGTGCATGAAGTGTAATGGTATCAATTGACTGGCTCTTTGTGGTTGCTGTAAAGTACTCTTGAATGTGTCAATGGAGAGAAGGCCAGCAGACAATGAAGCCATGACAGCTGAATGTCAGCAGCGACCTTGAACTTAAACTGGTTTCACCAATCCAGTGACTCCAGCTACAGTGAAGACATGCAGTGGGGCTGGACCTTCGGCATTGCCTGTCATTTTCTGTGTTCAGATTCCAAACACTTCAGTGACAATTTCACCACATTGCTGGAGCCTGCTAATATGCATCAGTGAACGTTCACTTATTAGTGATGGGGCTAACAATATGTTCAGCATTTTAAACAGGCTTGCATGGGCATTTAAAAATACAAAACAAAAATCAGAAGAAAACACTATTCTAGACTGAGTATTTCATATAAGCAACTGCATGCAGAGAACATACTCGAACATGTCTTTTCTTCAGAATTGGATTCTTTGATATGGATCTTGCATTGCATAATATTACTGTACATACATTACTAAATTCTTTATTGCTGCAAATAGCACATGATTAGCTAATTAAAATACTGCACCAAGGAATAATTAATATCTGTAATGCAGTGTTTCTTTAATGAAAAACAAGAGAAATTTTCTAAAGGTCACATTTACAGATTAAATGTGTCTTTAACATAAATGGAATGTTATTAAGCTAGGCTCAATATTCAGGAGAGAACTACAAAGCCTTTTGTGGCAAAACACTATTAATGAATTCAAGAAACAGCATCCCTTTGCAAACGCTGAAGTTGAGCAAGGGAAGAAGCCCAACTGCAGTTGAATGTTCTGATGTTCACTATGCCAGGCATGGAGGAACCCAAGGCAGGGAAGGGAGGAAAGCTCATGTAGAATGAAAGGCTGAGGAAAACACAGAAGAAAAGGAGGACAGAGAGCAGAGAAAGGCAGACTACTATATTATGAAGAGAAAATGGAATTCAGTGATTCAGTAAGACATAAAGGACCATGTGTATGTAGCAAAGAGCAAAAATAAAAATCAGCATGCAAGCATTCTAGGAGGTGTGTCTAGCACCTCCTCTATTATTAACATAGTAGTGCCATAAAGATTGCAATTCCTTTTAAGAAAAATATATTATTTTCTAAAATAAAATAAAATTTAAAAATCAAATTTGTAACATTGAGATTTGAAAATGTAACTTCATTGTCGTGAAGTCATTGTGTGGATACAAGCAATGATATAGAGACTTCATTTCATTACTACATCTTTTAATCCTGGTACTAGGAAAAAGCACCTGTGTGATGTGTTACTTTTCAAAATAAAACACGAGCGCAAGTGTCCACTTGTCTATCTGCAGCTGTCTCATATTCTTTTTATTGTATTTTTAAAACATTTTTATTGGAAAAAATTCCCATACAATATATTCTGATCACGGTTTCCTCTCTCTCACCTCCTCCCAGATCCTCCATATATCACCTCCCCACTCTTGCAACTCTGTGCCTTCTTTCTCTCTTTTTAGAAAACAAAGAAGCAAAAATAAATAAAAGAAAGAAAAGAAAAAGACGCCCAAGGTTAAAAAAAGTCCAGACAAAGCATTATGAGACAAAGTATCTCAAAAACTGCCACTGATTCATGCTGTCTTCACCACGCTCACTACTGGGCACAAGACCTGCCTCATAGACTAGATAGTAAAGTCAATATGTCTCTGTCCATGTATAATGTAAAATCGAATCATTTCTTCATGTGGTTATTTAAAAGACATAGAATAAAATAGGCTTGAAGGAGATGTCTGTGCTTTTACTTGAAAAGCAAAAATATTTGCAAATATTTAAAAATTTTTCAAAAGATAAAGGTCGCATGTGTCTTAATACAATGAAAATTTATAATTATCACACAACTCTGAGAAATAGTAATTGCCCAAAAAGCTTTCCATAAAAATTCACTATTTGCTTATTTATTGATGAAATAGTATCCAGAAGTGAACTTCATCAAACTCTGATACTAGGGAAACAAAGGTAAATACCCCATCATCTTGACTTCATACCTCAACTAAAAAGCTCATTCTGTAAAAAAATCACACTAAGATTATTAAATTATCAAAAATAACAAACTGAGTACTAAAACAGATGCTTAAATAATGCCCTAAAATAATTATCAACTTCCAGATTAGAAAAAAGAAATAAAACAAACAAACAAAAAACCAAATAAACAAAAAGCCTCAACTTCGTATACTACATAGAGAGAGGTTTTGGAGACTTAAAGACACTGTGCAATGAAAATGATATAGATTAAGTAGAATTATTTTGTTTCATTAGATTTTATTTATGTTTCCTAGAGATAGGAACTCTTTGACTAATAGTCCTAAAGGTTATTTTCTTTATAATCTTTGTAGATACATTTTCATAGTAAACAAAAACATAGTAAACAAAAATATTTTCATTTACAAATGGGCAGACACCACCAGTTTGCAGCTGAGAAGAATTAACTCATATGTTCTTTCTAACTTCATATTTTTCATAAATTTTTTAATGTACAATCTTTATGTCTTAAAAATATTAACAATATCAATTTAAGTTTCACTAATTGATACTTGTCAGTTATTCTCATGAGGAAACTACTTAGAATAGTCTTTATAAATATATTAGCACTTAAAACGTAAGCAAAAATGAAATAATTTTCACAAATCCCAACAAATAAAGGGCCTCTGTTGATGTTCCATCCATCATAGAGCCATCTCCAGGTAGCCTTACATTATGCTTTCACTCTACTGTGAGAAATGACTTTCAAATCCCAATCACAAAAGCACTGAGTTCTTAGGGAAAGCTGGTGAGGACTCTGGGAAGAGTTGGAGTGCTTTTTCTGGTTGATATGATTAAAATACATTGCATTCATGCACAAGATTATCACAGAATTGATGAGTTGATGTTGGATATAGTGAACATCTACTTTTGCAGCGACAGTTATTTTCAGAGTGGTTTAATATTCAGGTGAGACTCAATCCCCCACACATATGTAGGCTACAGAATTTAGTTTAAATAGAAAAGTAGTCAGAATGAAATTTAGGTTAACAGGTCAACCTACTGCCTACACCACAACCACTGATTTTTTTTTTTTGTTTTTGTTTTTTTTTTGCCTAGATGCATCAGCTCTCTTGATTACATCCAAATGTAGACAAATGAAACATAAAACCATATCCTTCTTCATGAAGTAGTTGATGGGCATATTTAAGAAAACACCAGTATATTGTGTCTAAGAAAACATTCTGAATAAGTTCTGTACTGTGGAGAAAGTATAGATGATTCTATAATAAGTATCGTGAATATGATAGAATTTGTGGCTAAAAGAAAGAAATAAGGCACCTATGAGTGTCTATAACTATGTGATGTGATGTTGTTACTTCAAGGACTATTTCCTAAAGATGGGTGACAAGCAGTTCCGCACTTTATATTAATGTAAAGACTATATTCTCTTAAAGTCCCCTCAACATTTTGTTTTCAAGAGAAAATATATGTGAGCCTAAAATAACTTATATACAAATCTCTATGGGTCAAATATTTAAAATTCACTTCAACTATTCAGAAAATTACCTGGCTTATTGTATATGGTTTCTACATTGAAAGGAAAGGATAAAACACATTGTTTCTGTGTCGATTTCATTCTCTTCAATTGTGTTTAAGAACCAGAGTTTTCAAGTGTTGCCTGCATTGGGACAAAATACTAGGTAAATTGTGAAAGCTTGCCAGAAGAGTCGGGCAGTGATCCCACATGGCACCATCAATTCTTACAGGTGATGGGAGGCCTTGTGACTCCCTCACACTCACTCACACCACTTAGGAGGAAATATCCATTCTTAAGTAACCACTCAGCTCTTGGTTTGTTCTGGACTCTTCTTGATTACTAAGCTGAGACCTTTCTTGTGCTCCAAGCCAAATGGAAGAAAGTTTGGAACATAATCTTTTCTGTAATCTTTGAAGTCCCAACAGAAGGTATTAATCCTGAACTTTGATAAGAGCAAGCCTTAGGTGATGAAGCCTTAAATTAAGTTCTATGTGATGAGAAGCTGCCATTCCAATACTGTCTTCTCCTAAGTCAGGGCTCTTAGGCTATCACTACAACAAAACAGCCAACTGACTCACAAAAAACAAGCCGTTTTCACAAACTAAGATAATGTCAAACTATGGTTTAGTAGAGAATATTTTATAGATCCCAGTAAAACTTGTTTTGAAAAAAGAGTGAAAAAGATGAACATATGCAGGGCATATGAGCCTGGGCTGAGGTTAAAATAAACTTGACAGTCCACACCACCACATCAGCCATTTCTTTCTAAGTCTTTTCCAGGATCGCAGTCATTTCTGCTCTCATCTTAGCGAAGCTTTAGGTTAGGATGTTCTGACTGAGAAGCTACTTGCTGATTTGGTTCCTCCATTCCTCCACAGCCTCCCTCCCCCTGAGCAGCAGCCCACAACTGCTGGAGACCACACAGCAGGCAAGATCAATGGAGCAAATGCCTTCCTACCAGGACTCTGGTATTAAAAACCATGAAAGTGGAGAGAGGTGTATCCAGTGCCCAGACATACAGCTTTACTACATATTAGATTTTTGGTTAATATTTGAATTGTCTTTACTAGACAAGATTTTCAGCACTTTGAAAAAATTAGATTCTTTACATGTTTCACATAAAAATCAGCTTCCCTTAAGGGAAACTTTAATTGAATTCACAGAGAATATTTGCAGATATAAATTAAGGTATATTTTATCTTTTGTTTTTAAAAAATGAGATTAAGCTTTGCATACAAAATATATTCTTATTAGTATTGTCTTGTAAAATGGGGCTAGATGACTATTCATTAAGCATATATATCATTGACACCCAGAGCACTAGTTACCTTCAAAAGGTACCACTAACAGTCCAGTAATACATTTTATGCAGAAAGATCACTAGTGTTTACTGTTGTCTGGCAAATATTTAAATACATGTAATACTAACATGCAATGATTACAGGTCAATAACAAACACTTTTGTTGATTATATTTATGGTCTTCTCCAGGTAAACTTAACTTTTTTCTATTACTATGTCTTTTGAAATGTTATTATAAACATTACCTTAATGATATTATATATGTATATTAAATATATGATGCATTATACATGTTCTATGTATCTTACAATCTTTTACTTAAAAGGCAATGAATTACAGAGGCAGAGATTCTCTTTTAAATACTCTCTTGGTGGAATATTTTCTCTACTTAGCTTAAGTGACAGATGTTGAAGTTGGTAGGCAGTGTGAGGAATTAATCCCAGAAAATAATGCTGAAGTAATTATTAATAAAATTAATAAAATATTTAAAGGAGTTCTACTATTCAGAAAAAGTCCCATTTATTTGTTATCACAAAGTTGTATCAACAGTACAGTACTACCAAAAGTATTTGGAGACACCATATATATCTGCTTGTCAAATTTAATTATAAACTACTAAGGTGATCATTAATAAAGTTAGTAAGTAAAAAGCAGTAATATTCAGGATGCAATGGTCCTTGGTCTGAAAACATGGGAGAATTAATGCTAAAAAATACCAAGCATCATTTGAATAATGAATTCATTGTAACAATTTTCTCTGAGAAGTGTTTTTGATGAGGTCAGCTCCCTACAACATGACCCCAGGTTTTAAGAAGCAGCCATATTAGGCTAGTGACATCCATAATATTAGAGTACCAAGAAGTATGTGGACTATGAAATTTCTAATACATGTATTTCATATGTATATACCACGTCATGCAAATGTAATGACCCCAAACTGCAAAACTGAGGTAGGTCTAGATACATGGTATTTATTTTATAGTCTCATCAGACACCAAGAGAACAAAAGAGATCATTTCTGTCTTACAGAAATATTGTTTTTTCTTTTAGTCATATAAGTAAAAAAAGAACATTTTTATACTAGACCAATGAAAATTCAAGGAATGTCCCTTAAAAATGGGGACATAATTTGGTAGTTATATATGAGCTGTGACGTCCTACTATATACCTACACACATTTTGTTATCATTATGTAAGTGTAAGTGTGAATTCACTTGGATTGATACAGTGTGTATGTGAAATGACTTCTCTTTCAGCTATTTCTATAGTCTACTTTAAGTATTTTCCTTATAAAATAAACTCATTTAGCAATAAGTCTGCATTGTATTTAGATCTATAGTTGTATATGACTATGGGAAGTACTACCATGAAGTTACTTCCTGAAATAATTCCTAGCTCTTCATATTTCTACTTTTTTCTGCAGATCAAGCAAAGGTTGACATACATACAAGGTTATCTCATTGAGCTTGTGTCTAAGACATAGAAGACTTTGTAAAAATCAAGTGTTTCACTTCTAATACAGCAACATGCATCCTCTCAGATCCCTATACAAATAACCTGCCTTCCTTCAACATGTTCCACAGTTTAGGAACCACAGATGTGTCTTTCCTGAGAAGACCCTATGCACAAAGTGTGGAAGTGTGGAGTAGAAAGTACATTATTACATTAAGTATAAGTTTTCCCTTTAGGACAGTATCATTTAAAATATACCTTAGCATAGTAAACGGTAGACCGCATAAACAAAAACAGGTTTTGCATTACAGCGGTACACAATACACCTTTTGTGTTGTTGACTGACTGCTTACAACAATAAAAAAAAATAATTGTAGCATTCTGCTGTCAAACTTTCCAGACACTTTATAGAGAACTTCAAAAATATGATTACTTTTTCTCAAATACAACTAATTTGAAAAGTAATATAATGCCCCAAAACATGAATGTTCTGTGCCATTGAGGAGACTGCTATCTCCTAACAATGGACAGAATTTCACAGCCTAGGCTTTCAAAGAAATGTATTGGTACCACGTATACATGCAAGGAAATGCCTTACATGGCAGTGAGTCCAATACTATTAATATAAAAATTTCAAAAGTATTTATTTATCAATTTTGACAGTTGTCATGGACATCACTGTTTCATATGGCATTTTTGACAAAACAATTTCCTAGCTGATAGTTACAGGAGTACTGAAAGATTCCCTCCCTGCCCTACCCTCTTACAATACAAAAATGCATCCTTAATGTAACTTCTCTGCTGAAGAGAAGTCTGGGTTCTCTAAGACAACCTTCCCAGTGCAGTTTCGATACAAGGAAAAGAATGCAAGTGTCAACAAGGCCTAATCTTCTCCTTTGTATTTGTTTCTTCATTAAGCTCTAACTCTTGTGCCCTGAAGATTTGATGTGAAGATGGTATGACAAGCTTGGCTTCCTCTGATGCAGCTGGCACTCCTGATGCCAAAAGCCAGAGCCTGTGGTACTGGGATGAGGAGAGTTGTTCCCAGCACAGTTTGCCTGTCAGTTTCCCATCCGCCTCGCCATGCAGCACCTCCTCCTCAAGTTCCCCTAATGAGAAGTGGAGGACAATACCAGTATTGTTGTTTCTACTGGCAATCGTGTGGAAAGAACAGTTGCTGTTTACCCAAGCATTTGTATTACTCAAACTCTGTCGATAATTACTTCTAGAGTCCCCGATTAACTCTGCTCTTTGCCTCAGCACAAAATATCTATTGAGATAGAGACCAAACAACTTTTCTGTCTCTTAGAGCATTTCAACTGGATATGACTCTTATTTATAAGAAGAAAAGAAACATATCTAGATATTTTGCACTCAGGACATCAAGAGCTTGTCAATCATATAAAAAACTCACATATTTAAGTGAGCTTGAAAGTCACCCTCATCCCATCTGTCCCCTCCCCATCCCACAAAAAAAAAAAAAAGTTATAAAGCACACTCCTCCTTCAATTGGTACAGCCTTATACCTAGGAGTTTATGGCAAATACAAGCATATTTCAAGTAAGAATGACATTTCTGGTCAGTTTATCCCTGTCAATGTCTTATGGAAAAATATGTAAAAGAAAAAATGCCTACTTATTTAATTACCATACAATTTCATGATATGCTTTTGTTTACTAAGTCGTAGCAAAATGGTACTATTGCTATGTCTATTTCCATGATACTGGTAATAATTTTAATCTGTCACATCATTCTTACCCCCTTCATGTCCCACCCCACAAGCATTCGGCTGTTAGCAGTATGCAAAACACCATCATGAATATGCGTAATTATGGAGATTCATGGTAATTTTTCAGGGTTATCTGATGTGACGTTTATAGGACAGCAGCATACATCAATTTAAACGAGAGTGACAAATATCTTATCCTTTATATTTCTATAGTATTTTTAATATTTCCTCAGCCCCTCTCCAGGGAGTAATATGAAATGGAAAGAACTTGAATAATAAAAACGTTAAACAATCAAACGCTTCACTAGATGTTTTTTTAAAGCAAGTTTTGCAATGATTTTCTACCTGTTGAAGTTTATAAAGTATACTGTACGGATTTTTTTATTAAACAATACTTTGATCAAGTGTCTTATACATTTCAAACCAACAAAAGCATGGGCTGTTGCATATGGCATTTTAAGATGAGGACAAAATTGCTTAATTACTTTTAAACTATGGTTGCTTGCCTGACAGAACTATTTGGCAAACATGGTCCACCAACTTTATTAAGTGTAGGAACTCGAAACACTAATCTCTTTGGAGCATATTTGAATTTTGTTCTGAGTTGCACCTCTTAGAGACTTGCACATTATCTTCATCTCGGTGACTAATTAGGACTCGCTTGACAATTTCATATTTACAATGATTATCAAGTAGGAATCCTTTTTCTTGTTCAGACTGTTTGTCATGAATACTGTACAGTACTAATTACACTGAAGATATAGAGACTCCCACAACATGATTGAGAGGCATCTTAAGTTCAAAGTGAGTGAACGTGAATGGTATCAAGAATTTTAAATAGTGGGGCAATTATTACCCATTTCTCATGCCATCACTAAAAACAGCAAAATAACTGTTCATTCAAGTCATTATATCAGCCGTATTTTTAAATGTATTAACAATAAAGTCACTAAAAGTTGGCTTGATTGAAAATGGTACTCCTCATTCCAATCAAATAGATTCAGAATTTTCTTTTTCTCGGGCATACACAAACATGATTCCAGTTTGAGGATCAAACCTTTACAATTAAATATTGTACAGCATTGTATTAATAAAAAAACCCAGAATACTCTCTAAAGAATTAGCAGGACCTACTGTTTGAATATTGCTAATAAAAAGGACAAGAGTGGATACTGGGGCACTGATCCAGAGCTGGTTGGAGGAAGATACTTTGTATGACATATGTATAATTGTATGTTAAATCACTAAATACCACTTTGTTGCTGAGAAATAATTCCTTATGAAAATACATTAAACTTTTGCCCCTTGTTAAGGTCTCAGTTTGATTAATAATAAATTATCTGATATAGTAAACCCAAAAGGTAGCAGTGTTGTTAATAGATTCACTTTTGTAGTAGGATGTTTTCTAAAGTGCCACTTTCAGCAGACACACAATTTCTGTCTATATACATGTATATAACACAAACTGAAGAATTGATACAATCATCCAAATAATTCAAGAGTAAAATACATATCCCTCAACTATTTATTGCAAGGAAAAGTGAAAGATTTAGCATGAACTGTTCAAATGACTGTTGATTTTCTTCACTTTTCATGTGTAGACATAGTTTACAATAATATTAATGTCAACATTTGAAACATACATATATAATGCTGAAGTATTTCTCCACAGAAGATGACCATAGCAATGATTTATACTCTTTAGTTGTACTCATGTTTAGTTGAGCCAGATTTTGTATGTGTGTGTGTGTGTGTGTGTATACATGTGTATGCGGTGTGCAAATTAAATTGAGGTAAAAATAAATAGACTCATCATATTCATTTATTAACTGCTTGGTTAATAAATAGATTCATATAAATGATGCATTAAGTTCCCTAAAAAAGGTTCTTTAATACAGTCTTTCTAAAACTTTAATAATAAATATTTCTGAATAGAGCCATAAATTGATTTGTATACATTTATAATTAAACAGAAAAATTTTGAGAGATGTTCTTTATTGTACACATTTAAGACTTTTATACAGTTAGTAGAACATCCATAAAGAAATCAAGTATCAGAATCCATTTTCAAAAGTTTCATTGACACATTAAAATTTCAAATATGTGTCAGATTTTACACTGTTTCTTCCATATTCTCTGACAAATAGTATTATTTAATTGCTGACATTTGTATTATTCTACCTTATGCTTATTAAATGTACAAAGTATATTTTCAAGCCATTTGAAAACTCTATTATGTTTATTAACACATGAGAACTCTTAGCTCTCTTCTGGGCTTACTTAATCTCAACTTGTAGTCTTTATTTTAGCCACATAGAAAAGCATTCCAGAAAGAAGAAAGCAGCTTGTCATGTTTCTTCATCCTGGTACTGTGTCAGAATATGTTTTGTGCAATATTAGAAATTAAATCTTTATTCAGTTAAAATATCACTAGCAAGTTGGACTATAATCTGGACAAACAATGTCTAAATATTAAAAGACATCAAAATATTGTTTAAGTCTATTTAGCCATAAAAATGAACTATCTGGCTTTTATATATATAGCAGATAGTTCATATGAAGCATTCATTTGTAATTTTCTTGTTTTGTAAAACATTATGCAGTTGAGGTTTACAATATGACCGAAATTCTCTCTATCCCCATAGAAACACGTGGAGCAGATGCAGAATTAAGCATCTTAGAGTATTTTACGTCCCCAATGTTGTTTTAATTCCTTCTGAAAAAAAATGTTTTTAAATTTATTTATGAAAACTCGACTTCCAGAGTTAAATGAATACATTTTATATAAACACTGAGTGAGGCCTTGATAGATACTTTCCTTTGGAAATGCTAAGGAGCAAAATATAGTAATTTGGTGGCAAACATCTGTCTGTTAATCATATAAGATAAATTCATAAGAAATACAGGGAAGATATTTATTTACTGTTACTGCTAAGCCAGTCTTTATTTATCTTGGAAGATTTTTCATCTATGAGTGGAAAACAAACTCTCCTTCAAGAGGTCTGTGAACCGAATAATAAATGTCAGGTCTAAATCCTGTATGAAAATCAGTCCGGTTTAATCCTGGATATTCTTCAGCATGCAAATGAAGACTAGAGGTTTCCCTGGGCCCGCTGTCATACAGGCAGCCAATTTACAGACCCTGGCACAGTGTATGTGTTATGGGCTCAGCTGCCCCTCCCCCTAGCCTAAGACTTGGTCTCAGCTGCCTGCCTTTCACAGAAAACCACAAACCAAGGAAACATATCAGTAATAGCGCCCTGTAAATTAACTTGACATTTGATGCAGAAAAAACCCTAAAAGCTTACAAAAGACATTGAAAACAAAAGCCACTCAGGACTCACACTACATATATTGTGGATTTAAGAGATCTGGAAGGTGGTTATTCTATTGTAACCAACATATACAGCCTTCATCTTCTTTGTTAAGACAATTCAGTCATTCTTTGTTACAAGCAGACTACCCGTCAAACAAGAAAACAATGTTTTCCACAAAAACTACTTAGAAGTCCAACTAGTATTATAATTATTATTCAACCAATGACTGAATTTACATTAAAAATTAAAGTTACACATTCCTACTGTTTAATAAGAAGATAAAATGTGGGTATATGTTTCCTCAAGAAATAGGACATATTGACGCTTCTAACATGTAAATAATGTAAGACTCATTGGAAAATGATGTGAATCTTACTGAATGTGGGATATTTACAAATATTGTGTGTCTTAAAATTTGGCCATTCAAGGGATTTCATTCTCCTCATGCTTGAAAAACTCTGAATGCTTTCTACAACAGATATAGATCTATACATATACAGAGATACATAGATACACACATAAACATACACATATATACATATATGTGTATATATGTGTGTATATATATGTGGTTCAGAGAAGAACTGTTGATATTAAATATTAAATGGTTCTTTGACATCAGCTGTGGCATGAGGCTAGAGCAAGGCACAGAACATATTTAAGCCATTAGACATGCAGGAATGTTACCATTATTATGCAGTATTGTGTCTGGCTATGCCTCTCTCTCTCTCTCTCTCTCTCTCTCTCTCTCTCTCTCTCTCTCTCTCTTTCTCTCTCTCTCTCTCTCTCCCCTCTCCCCCAGTCTTAGTCTCTTTAGTCTCTCTCTCTTTGCCTCCCTCCCTCTTTTTTTTTCTACACCCTCCTCCCAACCTTCTATGACTTTCTCTGTTCTCTCCCTCCCTCAGAAGGGTTTGCTACACCGAACGTTACAAATTCTAGTCTTAGAGTCTACAAGCACAGAACTACACTAGTGAAAATGCATAATCTTAATATCTGTGCTTTTTGATATTCATGGATTTATTTACAGGTCCCTGTGTTCTACTCTTTTCTCCTCTTTCTATGGTTTATATTACTGTCATGCCTATATTCTTGTGGGAATTTCAAATAAAAATCAAAATATACTTGGGAAATGTTCTATAATGCTGTGTGCATCTCCATAATTTAGCTGTTTCTTAAACAGGAAAAATGTTAAAAAGATTTATCGACTTTTGGATATATGAAGAGTATTTTGATTGTCTTTTTTAGTACTTTAACTGCTCAAGGCTTGGTTTGTATCAAGTGGATGTAATAAAATAAATTTATGTACACACACACACATATATATACATATATGCTTGTGCATATGTAAATACACTTAAAATAAAAAAATTCATAAATCTGTGTCAAATTTACTGATTAAGCTCACCATATTCACATTTGGTAACATTTAAGATATTTCAGAGAAAGGTTCAAAGGTAAAAGTTTAGCATTTTGTCCCTTGCCTACATATAACATTTAAATATTTACAAAGCAAGGAGTATTCAAGCTCTTCTTACCCTAGCCCTCAGCGTACAGACCAGACACATCTCTGCATGCAGCTCATCTAACAGAAGCCCTCTAGTGCACATTACAAGTGCCAAGAGGATTTGTTTTCTTTTCTTTTGGATATGAAGAAAAATTATTTTGAATAATTTAATTAGCACCACCAGAAATTTCACTTAATTTACATTAATTTTCCTCCAATATACTCCTCCAACAAAAAAGAATTTCACCTTGAAATTATCAATGCATTTGTTTTTAGAGATTAATATTCACTACTATAATATAAAATTGAAATCATAGAAGTCCATGTGTATGTTTTCCTGTTTATAGCTCCAATTTAATTACTATGTGTTAAGCCACCTGGACAGTGAAATGAATTTATGGATATGTTTTGAGACAGTAATATTTTGGAACAACATAAGAGAAAAACTGGAATTGTGAGGACATTGCATTCAATAGTCTCAATGCTAATATTCTTGGCAATTCATACTCTAGGGAAAGAAAATGTTAAATATGAGAACATTATGATAAAGGCTTGTTATAGTCCTAAAGTGTAAGGTGTATAAAACACTCACATTTTCACATGTATAGTTATAACATTTGCTAAGCTGCATAGATTATTAAGAAGATTCATTCCTTTTTTGGAGAAGGAGGGGAGAAATTTACAGACAAGCACTAAGCTATTCTGTTTAATACAACTCTGTCTAGTTGATTGTAAAGCACATGTGTAGTGTTTTTCCAAAGCCCGTCATCAACAGCAAAGCAATTTACATCTCAAGATATTTTTTAGCAGATACTCATTTTATTAAGAGTCAATAAGGTAGGTTGTACAGAAAGATATCCATGTATTTGCAATTCATATTGTTGCTGTGTTTCTATTGTGTTCTGAGCTTCCATCATGGCTGGGAGATGGGAAGCTGGCATGCAGTACGAAAGCGTAAGACAGAAAGCTCCAAATAAATACTTAGAGCATTTTCCCTAATTATGTCTAATTATGACCACCTTTCTTACCATGCCCTTACCACACTGGGGCACAGGAGTGGAAAGTAATAGGAAAAGGATTATTATAAGTGCAGATCATATCCATACTGAGTAACATTAGTAATTATTTTGGTCTAGAGGGTGATGTTTCTCGCTGGACTGCCAAGCGCCTCAGTCTACCCATTCAAAGAGATGACAGAAAATGAATCTGAATGTGCAGGCATTAAACATTTAAATTCTCTACTCCCTGGTCATTATACGACTGTCATATTTTACACCTTCCCCTCCCCCTCTCTGCTTTTGCTGATTTGACTTCATTTACATTGGCTCATTATGCATCTGGTCTTTGTTCTACTGAACAGGATACAGTACAGTGACAAAGCAAAACTAGGGTGTTGGCTGCAATAATTTTTCTGATTTAAAAATTAGGTTTCAGTACTTAAATTTACATTTAATTCCCCAACACTGTTTAAACTGAATGTGAGATTTTTTTCATATGTGATAATTATAAAATATATGCAGTGATTTTAAAAGTAGTTCAAATTACCTGAAAATGTCATTAAGAAATGACATTTAACACCTTTTATAACAAATATTCTCCTGCTCTGTAGCCAATATTATCGTATTATAAGCATTAAGTTGTTCTTTCCAAGCTTGCTTGGATCACTATGTAGGCCAAAGAAGCAAGGTTTTATCAATTTTATATTAACTTCATTGTTTAGATCAGTCCCTTATGGACCTTATTTTAATATATCAAACAACAAAGGTAATGCCAATCCTTTAAAAAAAATTCCTGCTTTGGATTCCTTGCAATTAAAAAGAGTTTCTTATTTACAAACCAAATTTTCATTAAAGGGAAGTCCTAGCTGACCGATCACACAGAAAAATATGAAAGTTACATTGAGCTTTAAATGTCTATCCCCATGACAGTGCACACTATCTTTTCATTTGTTACAACCAATGGAGACATGGGATTAATCTAATACAGCCTAATTAAACACCCATTCACACATGAGGGTTTTTAATGGGATAGTGGTAAGAATGCTATTTTGTATCTCAGTTATATTTGCATTTATTTGTGGTTGGATAACAGATGTTTTTAAATGCAAAGAAAAATTAAATATCAGTGAGAATGTTTTTGTTTTGTTTTGTTTTTTTTCTTTGTGTTTTTGTCATTCCCAACCAAGGTAATTTCAGTAAGTAAAATTTTATTTTGTTCCTTTTTGTGTTTTGACTTAGTTGGTTTTTCTAAATTTTGCAATAGTTACAAATGTATAATTGTGATCACAATGCCAACACATCTGGGGCACCATCTTTGAAGAAAAGACCATCATTACATCGTCTTGGCTCAGTTAGTGACTCATTTTGTGACCTCTAGCTTCTTCCCTAACCTGTTTATGCTTTTATTTTTTCATCTATGGAAAAGGAATATTTGTCCACTATGTACCCCTACTGAGATTTTGCAAAGTTTAATTGGAATAAAAGATTACTCAGAGGAAGGAAGTATCTTATAAAGGCAAGATTCCTTTTCATTGATTAATTTTTACTACATTGTAAGAAAATGCATTGTTGCATATTTGTCTGTGTTCAGCCAATCTCTCTTATTTTTTTAAGTTTGAGACATTGATCCTAAAATTAATAAAAATAAAACACAAATGCTTAGTTGAGTTTCTTGGAGGTAGGAGCAATCACCCACGTCTTGGCAATTTATATCACATAATCTCGTTATCATCTGCAAGATATTTCTGTAAGCTTAATTGGTTTTGGAAAATGGCTTTTGCAGTAAAAGTAGTCAATATAGTAGCATTTAGAGGGAGTGCAGATGCAGAAAGATTACAAATTCAGTGAAGAGTTCTTACCAGAGTTGAATCCCAAGGGGAAAAGTAAATAGAGGTTTCACGTCTATAGTTATTTATGAATAGCTTGATTTTTTGAATACTAGACACTTTATTAGCTAACATGCACCTCTAATGTAAAAAAAATGTATAAAATGTTATCAGTTGAGTGTTTAACTAAACTAGCTTAAAAGATGGAGTCTCAATGCCATTTCCAAAATATTATCTAGGTATATGCAACTTTGTTGCCATTTTTACGATTAAAATGACATTATTTAATATATTTGTATTTTGGTTGGATAATCTAAAATGATTCTTCTTTTGTCCAAGTTTTGCCTCACAGCATTTGATCACAGTTTCTTGGAATCTGAGACACATCAGCATCAGGAAAATGTATTTTATCCATGACTCCACATGTGCCCCTTTAATGAGTGTCCATTCATTACAGGATATGTAATATCATCATCTTATCTAATTCTTGAAAACAGAAAACAAGCAGGTTTATAGTTAACTAGAGTGATAACTTTAATGAACCTCTGGCTAGGATCAGCAACTTTGGTGATTTAAAACAAAAGAATTAGATACACATATCAATGACTGTTGGAATGGCTGACAATACTACTGTTAACTAATATTGCATGGCCCTCCCTAAAGAGAGATAAAATTATGATCTCATAAACTCTGACTAAGACATATATATATGTATGTATATGTATATATATAAGTGTTTGATTCATAAAGTGTAAGTGGCTATAACAGGTGCTTTGTAGATTGTGGGGAAGACTGAAGACTCACTCCATGTTGTCATGTCTGCCTCTCACTTTGTTATAGTTACCAGGATTCTAGATAATATCTGATCCACCAAACCGATTCTCAACTCAAGAGCTACAATGAGTTGGAGAAAATTTTCCAGTGACTCACAGGGTAAGTAGAATGAGGAAAAAAATAAAGCTTTACTTTTAAGCCACTATGACTTGAAGATTTTGTTTTTCTAAAACCCCCTATGTTCTCTGAAAGTGCCCTGTGGACCCCTGGCTTTTTTTAACCTGTAGATAGACTGGAGTCCACAAGATGAAAATTCCATTCACACTATGAAGCCTGTTATTTCTCCTTTAGTTTTCATTT
Organism: Mastomys coucha; assembly: GCF_008632895.1. Taxonomy (NCBI): domain Eukaryota; kingdom Metazoa; phylum Chordata; class Mammalia; order Rodentia; family Muridae; genus Mastomys; species Mastomys coucha. The sequence continues at coordinate 44,652,860 of NW_022196914.1, read as the reverse complement.
CTTTGCAACTACTAGGCTGCATGTACATTGTGTTGTAGTAAATAAACTACAAAAAACAACGAGTTGGATGTTAATGTCCATATAGTCATATGTTAAAGTCATAATCCGTAGCGTTTGGGTATTTGAAGACAAATACAATGACTGACCTTCTCCCAGAATGCAACAATAGCCAACATAGTTCAGCAAGAAGAAGTTGGCTCCCTAAGCCCTTCCTTATCCACAATTGTCCTTTGATGCACCCAGTAGTTCATGTGCCCATTATTGTAATTGCAGCTGCTGTTAGATCATAACTGCATTGGCTATTTGGTGTCGAGAAGACAGCATCTCACGCTTTCTTCCTGTGCTCACATTCCTCCCACCTTCTCTTTTGGGATGATCCTCGAGAATTTGTAAGATTTTAAAAAGCCTTTGTAGGGCTAAGCAGTCAATTGGTATTTCTTTCAAATACTCCAGCTGCTATATACATCTACATTCACTGCCACCCATTGCAAAAGAATGAGTCTCTGATGAAGATTGGAAATAGCATTTATCTAGTTATATAAAAATAAATATTTAGAAGGCGGTCGGGCAACAGGTTTGTTTTAATAGCCTAAACTGAGATAAATAGGTTAAAAAGATTTGCAAGATGTAAATGGGAGCCACTAGGTTCTCCATTTTATCCTTCATTGGCTTTGGGAAATAATAATTATATTTATAAAGATGTATTGTTTGTTCCTCTCAGTTTTAAATTAATATTTTATGTTCTTAATTTTAATTTCTGACATAAAATCAACTGGCATAACTTACATCAACAAAAACAGAGTTCTCTACTTATCATATACATATAGCTGTATATATATGTATATATATATATAT
>NW_022196914.1:44628578-44651995 GCF_008632895.1 Mastomys coucha | reverse complement strand
TATATATATATATATATATATATATCCTCTAAGAATTGCCTCTTCAACTCCATTAAGATCCACTCCCCCAACCTATCCACCTAACTTACTGTACTTTTAAACCTTTTTATTTACTAATAATTTATTTTTATGTGTATGTATGAATGCTTGTTTATATGTATATGCACCACACACATGCCTGGTGCCTGCAGAGAGCATAAGATGTCTTAGAACTGGTGTTAAGTGGATATGAGCCACCTGCTGTGGTTTCTTGGAACTGAACCCATGTCCTCTGCAAGAGCAACAAGTACTCTTAACTGCTGCCATTTCTCAGTTCCTGATTTTTTTAACCCATCTTATCTAATTTGTTCTGCCCATGTATTCTTGGAAATACAGCCTTCCACTAGAGTTTGGTCAAAGTATCAAGGATTAGACTCTTAGAAAACCTGATTCTTCCCTCTCCCAGGAACTATACAGGCTACCCTTAATGCTGTTCATTGCCTTCAAGGACTTCATGGTGATATTCTTGCTGAAGACATCACATACTTGAGTCCTAGAATATGGAGAAATCAATCTGTTACTGCTTTATCAGTATGATAGCTATTCCTTAGCTTTCATAGTGCTGGAGGTGTTGTTCACACTGCTGGGGGAGAAAGTTAGCATCAGTCTTACCAAGCTGTGAACTCTGCAAGGTACAAGAGTGACTGGCCTAGAAATACATACCTACCAGTGGCATAAACATGGGAGTAACCAACCATGGTTTCTTGTTTGATTTAAGGCCTGCTCCACAAAATGAAACCCATACTTGTCCCAAGCCAAGATTCTATGACTAGACATGTCATAGACCCTAGAGGAGAACTTAATATTATTAATAGTAGTATGACTACTCTCTACTAAATGGACATTGTATTAAAACAATTATATATGGTATATCATTATACACATAGAATCATGTACCCCTCAACCTTTATCAGAGAAATTTCTATATTTTTTAGATAATAACAAAGACCCCCCCTCTTTGCCAAGGTGCAGAGACTGTGGAAATTTCATCCCTGATTGGGACATCTATATCAAAGACCCTTCACCAAGAGCTCAGGGATCAAGGTGACTCAGAAATAGTTTTAGAGTCAGGGATGTCTACAAGGAAATGGCATCTTCTGAAGACAGTAGGACAGTTACACATATGAACCCATAGTGGTTATGACAGCAGTCATAGGACTTGTGTAAGATCAAACCCCAGTAAGAAGAGGGGAGGTGGGCACCAAGCTCCTCCCCTCAGCCAATAACTGTTAAAGTTCAAAAGCCTAACTGCAGGTGGATATAGCTCAGTGGCAGAGTGCTGAACCAGCAAGCACAAGGGCCTAGATGCAATCCCTAGTAGAATCAAAGAATAGAGCAAAAAACCAACAAACAACAACAACAAAAATACACAAGAAAACAGCTAAAGCTTAAAAGTTGTCTTATCTTGACCTTGTCCACAAGGAAGAGCTTATTAGCACTAATTAAACTTGGTCTTGTGTGGAACCATCTGGAAAGAAATTCTAAGCATAGAACTACTTTTACACACATCCACATTATTTAGTTATTTAGCAGAATCAAAGGCAAATGTTCTTATTGTATAACAAAAGCAGAGTTACTGCCTAATGAAATTCCACTAATAATTAATGTCAACATAACACACTCGCTCTTTGGCAGGAGTTGACAAAGTGTCTCCTTATTTATTTTTGAAGAATAAATGAACTTTCTTACAATAAATTTGAAAATAGGTGAGGTTTCACATAATATACATATATATATGTAAAATCTGTTCAATTTAGAAGGCCCAACTAATAACAGAATATAGAATGGAGTTTGATTTTGAGAACAAGAAAGTTTTAAATCATACTTCTGACAACTGTTCAGACATAGCGTGCTTGGCCAAACATGGAAAGAACAATCTGCATTGAAAATGTTCAGGTCCATCTTTTATTTCAGGGCAGCAGTGTCTTTATCCGTTTTCCCTTTCTCGTGGTCCATAAATGAGTTTGTCATTCCTAATAGTGTTGATGTGCATTCTTCCAACTGAGTTACAGCTTCTTAAAGATAAGGATTTGCTGACATGGAAGAAACATCCCTGCCATCCAGCACGGGCCTGGGTGGACTGTGTCCTGTTTCAGATGCACGAAAGAAGAAAGTTCATTTTAACAAATTTCCACTTCTGATGCCCATTATAGAAACTCCCATAAAATAGTTTATTTTAAATCATAGCGTATGTGTTGAAATTAGTAACTTATTAGCTTGTCCCTATAAATTCACTTAAATATCTAAAATAAACTTTTAAAACTATTTTAATATAGGATTTGCTAGTTTCTGTATATTATCAGCACTGTATAATTATCTTCCTTTATTTGTAAAAATTAGTAAGATAAGCAATATGCTTGATCCATTTTACACATTAAGGAATTCAAAATTTAGGTTAGAAAATTTACTCGAAACCATATTTCTACTTATTAATACAAGAAAATTTAAACTCAGAATCAAATTCTAAAATCAACCTTTTAAAACTATTAGAATAAGAACTTACCACAAAATTTTATTTTAATTCTAATACAGATGATGATATGGCTTCCTCAAATGATTGCTAAATTGTATTATACAGACAAACTAATTGTTTTTCCACAGCATGAGTGAATAAGGGCATAGGTGAATATCTCTGATGTAAATATAGATGATTGGAATTTTGCATATATTCATGAAAAAATTCTGAACTTCAAAATGTTTATTTTTCATTTAATTCTTTATCTTAGTTCTTAATTGAATTTTCTTCTTTTAAAAATAGCTCCATTTATAAATTTGAATAAAGTATAAGTGCTAAATAACTTAAATGGGTTTCCTTGGAAATAACCTAGGCACACTAGCACTTCTTAATATTAAAACAAAAGAATAATATAGTAAAAATTGTCTTAAGATTTCCAGTATGTTGGTTGACAATGATAGTTAACACAATAATTAATCCATTTGCATCTTCAGGCTTAAAGGAAATAAGGTCTGTAGATGACTTAGGACAGTGTTAAATGTGGAGATAAAACAATAAAAAATTAATAAGCTTTTCTATTTAAATTTTCTAGTAGATTATTAGAATTAGTTTTCATTCTATGAAAATTATTTAAGAAGCCCTTTCAAAACAGCTACCCCAGATGATCAGAGAGTGATTTAAAGTTGGAAACAAAAATAAGCTTTATATCGTGATTAATAAAAGCAATAGAATAGGAAATTATTTTTGCCCGTTTTCTAGTGGTGGCCAACATAACAGCATGGTTCCATGGTTATTTAGTGTTTGACATTTTAAGGGACTACAGACAGACAAACTCTCAAGAAGAGTCAGCCCTCAAAAAACTGAGATGGCCCTCAAAAGACGAAACAACACAGGTAGGATCATTGGAGATATTCATTCCAGAATACAGTACCATTAGTCCACCATCCTCTCTGGAAACTGGAAATCAAACTCTGGGTTATTCCAGCAGTGTCTGATAATTTTCAGGACATTCCTTTATCTGACAAGAATATGCAAGCCAAAGTAACCAGACATTGTTTTAATACCTACACCTCAAAATCCATAACATGGTATCCCCCTGATACTTCTTTCTCTCTGCCTAACTCTTCCTCCCATTCTTGGCCAGTTGAAGGCTCTTCAGACTTGTTCTGTGTGTTCTGTGACCTATTTTTAACCACTTCTCATTCTCTACTCTATAGTAATACTCTTTTAAAGGTTCATTAGCATGCACTCATTTTATGGAGTGCTAAATTTCATCCAGACAGCTTCTTCAAGGGTATCATGCACTTCAACCATATCCTCTCCCATTTCCTCCCTCCCTCCAACCTTCTCTTCTTCCTTACTAGTTGCCTTCCTTAACTAGTGTCACCTCTATTTCCTAAATATTTTAAGACTGCCTCAGTATGAGTGTGGAAGTCAGAGGACAACTTGTGGTTCTCTACTTCTACCATATGATGCTATCGAGTTGCATCCATTTTCCAGCAAATAACATTGTTTTATTTATTTTTTGTTTTATGGCTGACTCTATCTCCATCATGTATATATACCAACTTCTCTTTATCCATTCATCTGTGAGTAGGCATCTAGTCTGGTTCCATAACTTGCTTAATGAAAACATTGCTGTAAGGAGCATGAGTATGGACATGTTCCCACCATATGGTAAGTGATAGATCTGAGTCATATGATAGTTTATTTTTAGTGTGTGTGTGTATGTGTTTATGTGTGTGTATGTGTGTAATCTTCTTAGTGATTTCCACAATGACAAAGCTATTTGCATTTCCATTAGTGTGTAAAGATTTCATTCATCTTGCATCATCGTAAACTTTTGTCTTAATTTGTTTTCTTTATGATAATCATTTTTATTGTGTTAAGATAGAATCCTGTGTATGTAATCTTGAAATTACCCTACATTTCTCTGGCTGCTTTTTCTCATTTTCAGATATTCCTGTCCAAAACTCTATGTGAAACCTCTTTTCTATTCTTAAATTACTCCAAGTAAAATTAGGAGGCCATGTGTAGCAACAACAACAGCAAACATATTTAATGAAGGCTTTCAAGCCTCAATTTTCAGGGTTATTTCTCGTCTCCTGAAATTTCAAGAAATAGAGAATAAATTCTTTTCCAAGGTGTCATACTGAATTTAAAAGTTAAAAAATACTTTGCATTAAGTTTTCAGAAAATCTTAAGGTTTATTTTATATAATGTTTTGTATGTAAGGCTTCATGAAGCAAGAGAAAGAACAAAGATTTAAGAGCTATAGTTCAAATCCCAATTTCTGCTTTTAACAGCAACAATATTTTAGAAATATAAATTAACTTTCCTAAGTCATGGGATTTAATAGTTAATTTATCTGAGGTAAATTACAAGCTGTGTATAGTGGGAATTTTTTCATGTGTGATTCTCATGCTGAGCAAAGGTGCAGGTGCTGATGACATCATCACTAGTGTCTTAGTTACTTTTCTAGTGTTGGAAAGAGAAACCATGACCAAGGCAACCTATAGAAGGAAGCAGTTAACTTGGAAACTGCTTTCAGTTTCAGAGGGTGAGTTCATGACCATCATGAACATGCATGGGTGCAGGCAGGAAGCCATGGTGCTAGAGCAGTTGCTGAGCACTTCCATGTGGAGACAATTTCCAGGCAGAGAGAGTGGGGACAGAGAGAGAGAGGGAGAGAGAGAGACAGAGGCAGAGACAGAGAAAGAGAGACAGACAGAGAAAGACAGAGACACAGAGAGACACAGAGACAGAGAGAAGGGGGAATGTGCATGTCTGAGAATGACAGAGCTTCTCCAACAAAGCCACACCTACTTCCCTTCCAAAATCATTCCACCAACTTGTATTCAAATATATGAGCCTATGAGGACCATCCTCATTCATACCACTACAGCCAATTTCAAATCTTCTTTGATGATGATTATTTAAAGTCGCCCTTGTATAAGGTCCTATACTACCTCATCCTTTCTTGCCTTCTCAGCCTCTTTTCTTGATTCCTTCCTACCAGAAACTGGAAATACACACATTCCAAGCAGTGTTTTCTTTTTATTCTCAGCCTTCCTAGTCACTCTTCATTCTTTTTAAATAACTTATCTCTCTCTAGGCTCCTTGGCAGGCTCATCCAATTCATTCTTAAATTGTAGCCTAAATGTCAATTCCTCCCTCGATCACCTAGGTCTGGGATTGCTGGCCTTCCTATGAGTTCTCATATCACTCCAGATGTCACCTATCATTGTACTTACTATGCCTTATCATACCTGCTTTATATTGTTTCTGTCCTTTATAAGATATTTTCATTCCCATGTCCTGACACACATTTAAAAGGTATTTCCTAAAAGCAAATTGCTGAATGAATCAATGATTGAATGGTTCACAGAGGGATGCTTCCAGATCAGAGCTTTTCCCTTGGCTTTCATAGAACTGGACATGGGAAAAACTAAATGCATTATCTTTCTCAAGCAAACCAGTTTCTTCCCTTTCAATTCTCCTTTTCAGTGCAACACATAAAAATTTGCCCAATTTATAAGGCCAGTCAGTTGAGGATTACCCAAGACTATCCTGTCTCCCTTATCCCCATATCCAATCTGTCATGTTATACATTACCAATCACATAGCACACAAGAAGAGTTTTTCAAAGTGTGATTATTGAAGTTTGATTCAAGTGAGTATTTCAAGTATACATGTTTACCTTATCTCTTTAAAAGACCATTGTAGGAGGGCAGTGAAGAAGTATAAAAGGGAAGATTCATGAAAATCTTTAGAATAGGGAGTCAGAGAGTTTGGTATCTTCCTGTAACTTTAGAAACAGACAGAAGCATTCATATTAATAAGCAAAAAAAAGTAGAAACCTCCATGTCATTCAGAATCAAGAATGCTGGTTAGCATGTTCCTGTTTGTGAAGCCAAAGAGATTAAGGGAGCAAGGCTCAAAAGAGTGAATATGAACAGGAAAGTGACTGAAGACTGTGATATAAATCTTGGGTAATTTTAAGGATAACTGGAGTTTTCCTTAAACATAAGAAACATTAGGGCTCTATGACTGTGACAGTATAACCAAAAAAAATCTGCATTTTGAACAAGAATCTTTTTTGTCTGGTAAACTAGTTCAGGCAGCAGTGGAACATGGAGAGCTCTTTGTACAGAAATGCACACAGATCCATATAGTGTATAGGATTAGCAGGTAAATCTACAGTCTTGGTTTTGTATCAGATGAATATATCCTAGAGAAATATTCAACCTTAACCAGCAGGCAGAATGAGATCTCAGAACAAGACTGTCATTTCACAGACAATTACAAGTTCCAGTTTTCTGCCTGAACATTTAATAACAAGTCCTCCATAGGTTTGTGCTCCAGCCACACACACAAAGCTGCCTATGAGTTGTTCCTAAGCCTCCAACATTCTAGTTTATGTTTAGTAACACTTAGAGGGGTGTGGAGAACAGGCACAGCTCGGTGATTAACGTGCTTAGCAGGAAAGTGAGAGGACCCAAGTTCAGATCCACAGATACAGGGTCACAACTCAGCTTGCCTGTAATTCTGGCCTCAGAAGGTAGAGATCTAAGATCATAAGAATGAACTGGCTGGGAAGGTGAATCACATAAGTTAGCACAGAGTGTGATTGGGAGACTCAACCTTAATGACTAAGGTGAAAGAGCAATGAAGGATGAATCTAGACATCAACTTCAGCTCTCTTACATGGATACCTGTGTCCCCACAAATATGCAAAGCATACACACATATGTGCAACATAAGAAACACAGAGACACTAAAGTAAAAATGGAAAAGAAATGAACAAGGAATTATAAAAAAACATATAAAATCAAATATCCAGGACTGAAGAATAAGAAGGTCATCTTAATGAAAGCAAGGGATGTACTTAAACATAACAAAGGCAATTTACAGCAAGCCCAGACGTCAATTTAAATTAAGAGAAACTCAAACTAATGCCACTAAAATCAGAAATAAGATTGTCCATTCTCTCCATAACTTTTTAAATACAGGACCTGAATTCTTATCTAGAGCAATAGACAGCTGAAAGAGAGCCAGGGAATACAAATTAGAAAGGAAGAGGTCAAGTATCTTTATTTGCACATGATACAATAGTGTACATGAGTGCCCCTAAAATTTCCTCCAGGGAATTCCTACTGCTAGCAAACACTTTCAGCAAGGTAGATGAATGTATGATTAACATACAAAAAATCAGTAGTATAGAAATAGCAAATGGTCTGAGAAAGAAATGACGAAAACAAAACTTCACAATATCCTCAAATAATATGAAATATCTTGGGGTAACTCTAACTAAGCATCTTGGGTCAAAAGACTCACATGGTTAAAAAGTTCAAATCTTTGAAGAAAGAAATTGAAGAAGATATCAGAAGTTGGAAAGCTCTTCCATACTTATACTTTGGTAGGCTTAACATAGTAAAGATGGCCATCCTATCAAAAGCAATCTTCAGATTCAATGCCATCCCCATCAAAATCCTAACACAATTCTTCTCAGACCTTAAAAGAATGATTCTCAACTTCATATGGAAAAACAAAAACCCCCACGAATAACTAAAACAATCCTGAACAATAAAAGAACTGCTGGAGGTCTCTTCCTTATCTATTTCAAGTTGTACTACAGATCTATAGTAATAAAAATGGTGTATTGTGGGCTTGAAAATAGGAATGTTGATCAATGGAATTGAATTGAAGACCCAGACAAAAATCCGCACAACCATGGACACCTGATTTTTTTTTTATTGAAGAAAACAAAAAACAAAAAACAAAAAACAGAAATGAACACTAGAAAGAAGTCAGCTTCTTCAACAAACAGTACTGATCAAGCTGGGTGTCTGCATGTAGTAGAATGCAAACATATCCATACTTATCACCCTGCACAAAGCTCAACTAAAAGTGAATCAAAGGCCTCAACATAAAACCAGATACACAGAATCTGATAGAAGAGAATGTGTGGAATAGTCTTGAATGCATTGACACATGAGAAGACTTTTTGACCATAACATTATTAGCACAAGCATTAATGTCAATGATTAACAAAAGGGACTTTATGAAACCAAAAAAAGTTTTGTAAGGCAAAGAACACCATCATTTGGACAAAGCAGCAGCCTACAAAATGGGAAGGCATTTTTAGCAACTCCCTATCCAGTAGAGGAGTATTATTCAAAATATATAAAGAACTCAAGGAACTAGATATCAAAAATCCACATAATCCAATTTTAAAATGGGGTACATACAGATCTATACAGAGGATGCTCAACAGAGGCAACTGAAATGTCTGAGAAGCACTCAAGGCAATATTCATCTTCCTTGGCCACCATGGAAATGTGAATCAAAACTACTTTGAAATTCCATCTTACACCTGTCAGAATAGCTAAGATCAATAAATCTAGTGACAGTTCATGCTGGTGAGAACATAGAACAAGAAGAACACTGTCTTCTCAGAAAGGTAACCCAGACTCCAATAGATTGATTTGCTTATATGTGGATACTAATTGTTAAATAAGTGATAACCAATTTACAATCTGTAGAACCACAGATGTCCACAAAGAAAGGAACTAAACGGAAACTCATGGAGGGGAAAATAGTATAGATTTTGTGGGTGGACTGGGGTGGGGCTTGTTAAAAATGGGAAGATTAGGTGGGTGGCAGGGAATTGGGTTGATGGAGAGAATGCAGAGAGATATCTAGAACTGAGGGGCATTTGAGGGGTGGTAGGGAAACCTACGGCTGTGGACACTTCCTAAAATATATGAAGGCAATCTAAACTAAGTTTTCAAATAATGGGGGATATGGAGCCCCAACTGGTTATCACTCGTCACCAAATGAAGCTTCCAGAATAGAGACTGTATTACTGGAAATCCCAGAACAACCCAGGCTGTTGTCAAGACAATGGAAACTTTACCCCTATGTTCTAGCTGTCCTTGGTACAGGAAGGTATTCTGCAGGCTATCCAAAGAAAAACATTAACCGCAGCCCAGCCACAAACCCTTTGATCTAAAATTTATCACACCTGTAAAATATGCTAGTGCAATCGTGGCACAAACCTTGTGGGGAAAACCAACCAATGTCTGAATTGACTTATAGTCCACTCCACAAGAAGGAACCCATACCTGGCAGTGTTGGGTGACCCAGAAACCAGAGACTAGATAGCCCATAAATCGAAGGTCTACTAGTCTATAAAAAAAATGACAATAAAATGATCCCTTATGATATTCTTCTGTACTCACAAACTCATAGGTTGGTGCCTTATTCAGCCATCATCAGAAAGGCTTCCTCCTATGGCAGATGGCAACAAGTACAAGAGACCCACAGCCAGACATTACGTAGAAAACAAGACCTTGGAACACACAATTCTAAACGAGTTATCTCTGTCAAATCCCTCCCTTCATAGTTTATGGAAGAGGAGAAAAAAAGAGTGTGGGAGCAAAGGATATGGAGTCCCACAGGAGAACAAGCCTCCTTAAGTCAACTCACAGAGACTGAAGCAGCAAGAACAAGGTCCACACAGGTCTGCACCAGGTCCTCTGTGTATATGTTATAGCTTTCAGTTTAATATTTTTATGGGACCTCTGGGTGTGTGGACGAATGAGTCTCTGATTCTTGTGCCTTCTTTGGTGGGTCTTTTCCTTCTGGTGATTTTCCTCACCAAACTTCGATGTGATTGTTTTTGTTTCATCTTATATTTTATATTGCCAGGTTTTGTTATCTTTTAGAAGCCTGCTCTTTTCTAATGAGAGATATAAAAAAGAGTATATACAGAGGGAAGAGGAGGTGGTAAGGAACTGGGAGGAATAGGGGGAGGAGAAACTGCAATCAAGATAAATTGTATGAGAAAAGAATCTATTTTTTTAATTAAAAAGGCAGGAGAGGAGAAAAGTACTGCCATAAGTGTTGAATTAAAAATTGTCTCTGACTCTGCCATGAACAGAAGCTGTAGATGCCAGAAAGAGGAGTCTGGCATTTTCTTATCTTTTTTACCCTAGGGAGCACCCCCCTTTCCAGGAAACCATGCTAAGGACATGAAAAAAGAAAAACCAGAGGTATCACCACATCAGGATGGAGACTACACTGGCCAGGTCATTACCCACTTCCCTTCTTCTATCCAGGAAAGCCTTATTAACTCCAACACAGGGAAGCTTCATGCTATTCCCTGCCAGGGACCCCCCCTCTTCTGTACAGAGATCCTGCTCTCTCTGAAGTCCCCTTAAATGAAAATGCTATTTAAAATGTGAACAAAGAATGTCATCCCCATGATGGGGAAAACGACATAAGGTCCAAAGGGATGCATCCCTTAGTCATGCTTTCTAAGAGACTTGGCCTCACATTTCACCCTCTCAGCTTCCAGAGGCAATCCACAATCCTTAGCTCAGGATGACTTGTTCATGTCACCTTACCTTCCTATTCTTTTGTCATGTCTCTATGCCGACTCATCCTGGCCTTTACTCTCTTCCAAGGACCCTTGATATTACACCGGACCTACCTCTATAAACCAGGATATCTCTTCCTCAAAAAGGCATCTGCAAAGGCCCCATTGCTATCAAAGCAACCTAGCCATGGGTTTTAGAATTTGGGATGTAGATTTTGGAATCATTATCCAGCCCACCACAGCTCCATTTCAACACTCCAGTTTTCATGATTGGTTTTATTTTGAAAATTAATATGATTTTTTTGTATCTTTGTACTGAACTTGTTTGAGTCTACTCTCCAAAATAACTCAGTCTACTAATTTATTCCTTGCCATTCCACTCTTAGTTCAATCTTTAATCATCTGGGCCTGGGACACAGCAGCAGTGAACTGTTCTGGTCTCCTCCCTTCCCTAAAGGTTACTGGAGTAGATTTTCAAAAAAAAAGCAGCTCAATATGTTCCTGCTCTATAGAAAATAAAATGTATCCCCTCATCCTTTATAATGAATTATAAACCCACTCATATTTGGCCTTGGACACCTAGATATTCATTCATTTTCTACTAGTTCCCCAAATGAATTCTCAAATGGAGTGATATGAGCAACATGCAGCTTTCTGAGTGTGCTATGCACACCCACTTCTCCTGCTTTCTATCTGCCTGTAGGACCCATCCCCTTTCTCCATCTGACCTACTTCCATGTGCCCCTCAAGACACAGTCCATTCATACTTTATATCTTCTCAGATGCCTAACCTGACCACATTCTTATAGTCTATATTGCTGTCCTGCAGAGCTCTGCAGAATGTTAAAAAATGAAAAAAGAAACAGAATAAAGAAAAGAAAGAAAACTCTGCAGTGCCGTGCATAATAAGTTGTTCTATTTGTCTCTCGGTGTCAGTTCCTTTAAGTATTAATCCCTTTAAGTATTAGCAATATCTCCTATTTATATGTATTGGCAGAAGCCTGGCACAAATTTATCCCTTAAACAAGCTTTGTGGTTTTTATTAAGGATAAACAAGCCATAATTTGTGTTGTTTTGTTACCCTTTTATTTAGGTACTGATACCGTCACATATGTAGTGTGTGTGTGTGTGTGTGTGTGTGTGTGTGTGTATGTGTGTGATATGTACATGCATGTGTGCATGAGCAGAGATCTAAACCTCTGAGGAGGTAGTTGGCTGTCCTTCACTCTCTGCTTTATTCCTTTGACACAGGGTCTCTTGCTAAATAAGAAATTTATGTTTTGACTTGGCTATCAGTCTGTAAGATCCAGCAATCTTCCTATTTCTACTTTACTACATGCTAGGTTTGCAGGCCTATGCAAGAGTTTTCCTGGATTATACATGGGTGGTGTATTTCAAACTCCTATGCTCATGCTTTGGCAGCAAGTGCTCCTAACCACTGAGCCATTTCTCTAGCCCTTACCATCTATATTTAATTTAAAGCTCATCATATTTTTCCAGTGAACAGTTCAAGTTTCAAACACTGGAAAAAGAAGCCAAGTCAAATCCTATGATTTTACTTCAATGATCTTTTGTTTTGTTACATTGTATAATGCTATCTCATAGGTGATCTATACTATTGTGTGACATGACCAGGTTTGACATTGGCTCATTCTTATTACCATGCCTTGGAGGAAGTAGTAAAAATTTGTATTTGGTTTTAGTGATATAAGTAATATGTGGTGATGGCATTTAAGAAGTAAGGAAGAGTTTCAATATATAAATAGCATTTCAAGACACAGGTTCTAGCCATATATTGACCTTGTATCTTGATAACTGGTAGCAACACAGGCATGGAGTGAAAAGTTAGGAAGGCAAGAATGGCATGTGCAACACATACGTTCTAGATACATAGCAGAGGGGTTTACTGTGAAATCTAGCCCACATGTCACCACACAAGTGCCTTAAGAAAGTTCTGACCCGTGCTAACCATCTGTCTTTCATTTGTACAGGTGCATACTGATGGAAGCTAAGTTGATAACTTAAAATACTAGATCCTATAAACCAAATAATAAATGTGTCCCTATGTCACTGTCACAGAGGAGGCTGCTCGGTAAGAAATGCACACCTCACAAAGACACTGTAAGGGCTGAACAATGGTTACACCACTCTTGAAAATATAAAGCACTCCCCTCCTTCCCCCCCCACTACATGCACAAGGGGCAAAGAGAAACCTTGTTAGTGGTAGTGTTCTCATATTAGTCAGGAATAGAGCAGAAAACAATCCTTAGTTCATCCTAGCTTGATGCCAGGCTGGCTGGCCAAATCTGTCTTATGTCTAGGACTCATAAAAATTGGATCAAATCAAACCCAGACAGTACAGCTCAGGAGGAGGAAGACAGATAGCGACCTGCAGACTTCCAGACCACCCACAGAACAGACCTACTCTCCAGCACATGTCACAGGTGGGCCACTTGCCTATCCACAGCATGCAGCAGGGATAGAGAACGTTGTCCAGGGGCCCAGTCTACAGTGTGTGTGATGGTCAGGTGGGAGATTAAGAAGTGGAGCAGCTTGAGCATTATAAACAAGGGTGGAACTAGAGACTCGAGGTAGAGAGGAGAAGCTTGTTATGACTGCTCAACCCCTCCACTTGAGACCATGGTGAGGTCCCAAATTCCAGTTGCCACTGAGGGCCATGGTTATGCAGTGGCAGAGGGTTGGTGTCGATGTCAGTGGCTCATATTACCATTAGAGAACATGGCGCTGTCCCTGATGGGGGCAGCCACTAAGGAGCACATGGATGTCCAGGAGCTGTGTGTAACTGGTCCTGCAGCTCACTGGATGTGGCATTCAGGAGAGCTTGCTCTCTTATCTCGCCAACAGCAGCAGGCAACGCTCTGAAGGTCAGGCCTCCTGCACCTCTCAAATTGCCTAGGCAGTACAGTGAAACTTGTCCTGGTGGAAGGGTGTGGGTGAATCAGCCCCAAGAATGTGAGTGTGAGAACTTACCCTGCCATCTGTCTGCTGTGGGGTGGTACAGGCAAAAATGTGTTCTTCCCCATAACGTTCATCTCACTGCCTCTATCAGTTAGGAAAGCTGACCACAAGATAATGAGCTCAAATGAGCTAGCACTATCCATAGCTGCAACATTCAGGAGAGCAGGTCCTACACACCGGGACAGCACAGCACAGCTAACCCTGATTGGGGATGGGGGAACAAATGAGTCCATCCCAAGGATAAGAGCTAAAAAGAGCTGACCCTGACACTAGTCTGCCGTGAAGTGGACAGATGCCCTTCCCCATTCCCACTTACCATCTGCAGCAACCAAGACAGCTGTACACAGGGTCATGAGAGTGGGAGAGCAGGCCCTGCCCCTCACCAGCGGCAGCACTGGAGAGAGCAGGCCCTTCACCCTGCCTGGGAGGCAGAGTAGTGCTGGTTCTGGCCAAGGGGAAATGGATTAGCCATCCCCAAGCCAGCAAGAGAGAAGTGGCCCTGGCACTCATCTGTCATGAGGTGGTGTGGGTGCTGGGGTCACCCTCCCCTCTTGCTCCTCACCTCCTGCAACAAGAACTGACTGTGGAGTCATGAGAGTGGACAAGCGGCCCCTGTTCCTTATTGGCTGCAGCACTCAAGAGAGAAAGGGCCTTGAACCTCCTGGGCAGTAAAGTTATATTGGCCGTAGTAAAGGGGATACAGGTAATCTGGCCCTAAGGATGAGAGTCTGGAAAGAGCTGAAGGAGGAAGATGCCTTCTGCCACCTGAGGCAGTTGGGAGAGCTGTCTCTGGGATCGTGTTAGTGGGAGAGCTATCCCTGCCTCTTCACTGGCTGTAGCACTCTCGAGGGAGAGGGCCCTGTACCTTGCCATGCTAATGCAGTATAATTCCTAATGTCGATGGCACAGGTGAACCAGCCCTGAGGGCTGAGGGAAGGGGTTGCTGACCCAGGCCGTCACCAGCAGCAGCACTTGACAGAGCTGGCCTGCACTCTGCCTGGGCAGCAAAGCGGATGTGGATCTGGAGTCCTAGATGTGAGTAAGTTGGCACTGAGGACATCCTACAGATGGCAGCACCGGGTGGCCTAGCACAAGCAGCACTGGCAAGCTCACCCTGGTAGTACAGAAAAGGGAGAGCCAGTGGGCTGATAAGTGCAGCTACTACCCAAGCCCAGATCCGGGGCTTTGAATTAGCCCTGTGTCATCTGTGAATGGTTAGGACCTTGAAAGGGTCAGTTCTGCTGATCCAAATCTGTAGGATCTTCTTGATACAGGGCAACAACAGGATAATCAAAAGTCCCCATGAAGATCTAGTTTTGAGGGTGTTACAGAAGGCAGAGATCTTGAACCAGACTAATGACTCACTGCAATGATCATTTGCAAGTAAAGATGTATAGAGAGAGGGAAACACTGTGACATACTACAGCTGCCAGAAGGAGGTGTGTACTGGCTGGTTTTGTGTGTCAACTTGACACAAGCTGGAGTTATCTCAGAGAAAGGGGCTCCAAGTGAGGAAATGCCTCCATGAAAACCAGCTGTAAGGCATTTTCTCAATTAGTGATCAGGGGAGGAGGGCCCATTGTGAGTGGTGTCATCCCTGGGCTGGTAGTCTTGGGTTCTGTAAGAAAGGAAGCTGAGCAAGGCAGAGGAAGCAAGCCAGTAAGGAACATCCCTCCATGGCCTCTGCATCAGCTCCTGCTTCCTGACTTTCTTGAGTTCTTGACATCCTTTAGTGATGAACAGCAATGAAGAAGTGTAAGCTGAATAAACTCTTTCCTTCTCAACTTGCATCTCATTCATGTTGTTTGTGCAGGAATAGAAACCCTGACTAAGACAAGATGTTCTCTGTCCTTTGGATGTTGTTGAGGTGGTGGTGCTGATGCTGGTGCTGGTTGTGGGTTGTTTGTTTGCTTATGTGCTTTATTCTGGGGTGGGTGAGGTTGAAATGGCAAAAGGTGAATATGAGGGGACTGGGAGATGAGTGAACTGGGATATATTATGTGAAATGCATAGAGAAACAATAAAAAGGTTTTTAAAAGGAGAAAGTATAAAGTAGCACTCATAAAGAATGTGAGCAATCACATACTTTCTGCAAAGGTAAACCATAATTTATACTATAGCTCAGGTGCAATTGTTAGGTTTTGTGGGGAGGGATCACACCCATTTATTCTTCCCTTGGGCCTTAAAACCATAAGAATTTTCACAAAAATAATTTTTAAAATATACAGTTACCCTCTTATTGACCCCTTAAGCCAGCTCCTTATTACTGCAGGGCATTTTAAATTGTTCTAAATTTGTTTTGGAAATTGTGGGTACATATTTTTTCCTCTGCATGCATCCATAACTCCCATTAACTTCCATAGGGATCATATCTACTTACATCAAAGTGAAAATAGGCTCATGCATGTTTAAAACATGATTAAAATCTATTTATGATAAAATAAAAAGCAAGAACTAAAATCCAAAGGAAGCCGTATGGAAAACCATGTTGTGCTTAATTAAAAGAGTTCACATCTGGGGATGGCTGAACTGACTTGGCAGCCCCTGGCGTTCTTTCCAATATGTTCTCCATCTCAGGTTATTTACTGCAAAACACCCACTTTATAGAGTGAAATGTGTGTGCCTTAGAACTGTCTCACAAACTGATGCTTAACCCTGTGAGTCTTGACTCTATTATAAACACAGAGCAGAAAAGCCGCTGCTTGGATTCACAGTAAGTTACCTGTGTGTAGAATTTGATCTTACCTATTTATTGCCATATTTTAAAATTATGTCATAAACAGTCGAAAATTTTGCATCTAGAAGACTGCCTGCATCTATGCCCATGAAAATTGAGTAATGGAATTCCAAACAGCCCGATTTTTCTTATAAAAGCATGTGTGTGTAGTGCCTACCCTCTCTAAGAACATCACTAGGAGGCAAATACAAACTTTACATACATATTTCTATGATCCTTTGAAATGTTTGCTTTGAAATACAGATATATCATACATGCAAATAAATATACTAATTCACCCATGCATTTAATGAGATGAAGTCGACTCTACAGCCCACAGCAGTAAGTGCAATACTAAAATTCATTTCCATTTCACAAGTAAACATCGTGCACTTCTCAGATAAAATGTGAGAAAATATGAATCTAGGTGATTTCCAAACACAGTTTAAAATAAATGGGTCTTAACAGAAATACAGTCGTCCCTTCATATACAGAGTGGATTGAGTCCAAGAACCCCTGATGATACCAAAGTACACAGATGTTCAAATCCCTTCGATAAGATACTGCAATGCTTGCATGTATCTTATACACATCCTCTCATATATTCTTAGTCCATCTGTAGATTATTCTGATACCTAATACACTGCTGATACTATGTGAAAAGATGCTGTTCTGCCTTGTTTAGGAAGTAACAATGAGGAAAATATATCCGTACACATCCTATAGAGATGTAGCCAACTGCATAGAACATAATGCAATGGAATGATGCTCAGTTGCTGGTAACAATCTGCACTCTGAAGCGGCAGGAAGCTACAACAGGGTGTGCCTGCACATCACAGATGACGGTGGTACTCAGCTCATATGAAATTCAAGTTTTATCTTTAAACTTTATAAAATTTTTATATGTATCTCCTTCCACAGTTGGCTGAATCAGATGATTTGGAACACCAGGATTTACAGAAGGCCAACTGTATGCAATTTCTCTAAGAGAGACTAGGGAAGGAACTTCCTTGGTCGTTATCTAAAACAATAGTGCATGAAAGAAAATTTCTGTGAAGAGAATGCAGAAAATGTAGCTTCCAAAGGCACCCAAGACACATCTTTTTTTTAACATATGAAACCAACAGGTATGTAAGATGACCTGCATAGATTTTTTTAATATGCTATTTTAGGCATACTGCCTTACTATTCCCCAAACACATTTAAGTATGTCAGAATTGGTCTATTTGAAAATCCTGAAGATCTTCACCATTCCTAATTCTCTTGGATCTCTGCCTTGCTTTCTCCTCTGAAGCAGTTGCACTGTGCAACCTCAAATGTGCTTACCTTTCCACAATTGTCTCCAAACAGTAAAATAAGTGGCCATGTATGAGCAACTATTTGTAGACATCTAAATAGATTTTTAATACAATATATTCTGATTCTAGTTTTCCCTTTCCCAACTTCTCCCAGATCTTCCCCACCCAGTCAATTCTTTCTATCATACCATTTCTTCTCTCTCACTAGAAAATAAAGAGGCATCTGAAAAAGAATAAAATAAAATATAAAATAAAAGCAAAGCAAATAAACAAAAGGGGAAAACACAAACAGAAAGAAAGAAAGGAAGAGAGAAAGAAGGGAAGAAAGAAAGGAAGAAAGGGGAGAAGGAAGGAAGACAGAAAAAAACACAAGGAACACAGACACATATTCCTCCACAAAGGAAGTCCCTAAAAACAAAGACAGAAAGGATAAAATATGAGTAAAAGACCTATAAAGTTAAAAAATAATACTCAAGGAATTATGAAACAAAAATAAACTGCAAAAATACCATTGAGTTTGTTTTGTGTTTGCCATCTACTGCTGGGTGTGGGGCTTCCCTTATCATGATGATTTGTATACCTGGTGAAACTCCACTGGACAAAACTAGTTTTTCCTTTGCAAGGGGCTATCAGTTCAAGATATTAGTTCTTGTGTCCACTTCCCATCTTAGCACTGGGAGCCCATCTGACTTAGATTGGACATATTGAAAGACACCATGAGCCTATACGTTTGTCAGTCCTGCCATGACTAGAAAACCTAAAACTATTGAAAGAACCATAATAATAGATTCCATTTATTCAGCTCCTATTGCATCTAATAAATGCACTACATACTATTAATATTTATTTCTGTAGTTGTGTGTGTGCATGTGTGTGTGTGTGTCCCTGCTACAGCATAGCTGAAGATTCGGAAGGCTGTTCTTGCCTTGCACCTAGTTCAGGCAGAGTTTCTGTTGTTTGCTGTTTTCTCTTTACTGCTTCTCTTGTCTCTACCTCCCATCATGCAGTTGAATAACTGGGATTACAGGTGTGTGTACTGCATATTTACCCTTTGAGTTGTCTCCCTAGCCCTGTGCTACATACTTGATAAATAGATTTTTCAGTCTTCAAAGTTAGTTTACAAAACAGAAGCAAAACATTTTTAAGTATGTTTATAATGGTGTGGGAGAAGTGGATCAGGGTTTACACCTAGGGCCATTACTATATGTGAATTGTGGACAGTAATGGATTTGCCGTGACATGTTCAGGCATATTTAGAGCATCCTTTGCTGATGCTCATGGCTGTATTATATTCTTTTGTTCTACCTTTCTCTTCCACAGGTCTCATTCTTTATACTTTTACTTTCATGGTTTGTTGTTGTTTTAATCTAAAATCCTTCCTGTGACAGAAAACACATGTGTGGTATTTCCTTTCTCAGTTTGGTTTACTTTGCTTAACATGATGATGTTTGATTCTACCTATTTGCAAACAACATCATTTCATTCACCATGGTTGAGTAATATTCAAACATGTACACTTACTACATCTAATAACCTTTAGGTCACTATTCACAAATGACTATTATGTGGAAGAAAAAAGAAATCAATCAATAGGAAGTGTAATGAATCAGTTTGTCTAGTCCCATCATTTAAGAAGAGGTTTTCTTTGCTACTCTGTATATATATGAATGTCACCATGTCTAAACTGTATATGTTTCACACCTAGAGAAGACCATTGGAATTTTCCCTTTCATAAAGGCATTATATTGAAAGGATATCTGCTTATCTGTGAATTCTCCTTGATCAGCCATCTCAAATGAATTTAGTATAATGATTTAGGATCCAATATAAAGTAAGACAATGATCTTAGCAAACCAATAAGAGTTCCTCTTTGGTTGTACACACATATTCATGAATAATAACTTATCCTTACTTCCCTCCTATTCCATAATCTGTGGAAGGGCATGACTCTCTCCCTTCAGTCTCCACCACCAACAGGACATAGGAAACAACTAGAAACACAGTAGTCAAGAAATAATTTTTAGAGCTTTCATAATATTGATGCCTACAATCCCAGCATCTAGGGGCAGAAATGGAAGTGCCATTTCTGTATGTCTGTAACCACCTGTTCTAAAGTAGGTGTTTCAAGTCAGACAGGGTTATACAATAAGACTGTCTTAAAAATCAAAAATTCACTTGGGGATCCATCCTGTATACAGTTACCAAACCCAGACACTATTGTGGAAGCCAAGAGGTGCTTGCTGACAGGAGCTTGATATAGCTGTCTCCTGAAAGGCTCTGACAGTGCCTGATAGATACAGAGGTGGAGGCTCACAGCCATCCATTGGACTGAGTACAGGGTCCCCAATGGAGGAGCTAGAAAAAGGACCCAAAGAGCTGAAGGGTTTGCAGCCCCACAGGAAGAACAACAATATGAACCAACCAGTACCCCCAGAGCTCCCAGGGACTAAACCACCAATAAAAGAGTACACAAGGAGGGACTCATGGCTACAACTGCATATGGAGCAGAGGATGGTCTTGTGGGACATCAATGAGAGGAGAGCCCCTTGGTCTTGTGAAGGCTCTGTGCTCCAGTGTAGGGGAATACCAGGACAGAAGAGCGGGAGTGGGTAGGTTAGTGAGCAGGGAGACTGGGATGGAATAGGGAGTTCTTGGAGGGGAAAAGGGAAAAGGGGATAAAATTTGAACTGTAAATATAAAAAATCTAATAAAAAAGAAAAAGAAAAAGAAAAATTCAAACAAACCACAATAAAAAAAAAAAAAACACAAAAAAACACTGAAGCTTACTGGTGACCTAAAAGCTACTAAATGTTTGATCTCTGGTCTGTCTATATGATTCTCTCCTCTTCTCCCTGGACCCTTTCAAATCTGGCCAACCTTCAGATTTTCCATTTCTTCCTCCCCAGGGCTTTTGCAAATACTTGTTAATCTATTGCATGAGTATCCCTTCATGCTGTGTTTTTTTTCCAGATCTCATCAGAGACTGCCTTGGCACCACTGCCTTATTCCCAGACAAAGTCTGAGTACTTTTCACAAGATTACAACTTTAATTCCAATTTGATAAGTGAAATTCTGTAATTATAATGTTTGCCTCCTCTGTGAGTCTGAATCTTCATAGGAACAAGGGTCAAATATATGTGTTTAACTTTTTATATTGTTTTCATTTATCAATGTGTTTTAAAACAACTACAGGACCAATTTCATAGTTAAAAAGCAGTAAGGGTTTACTTAATGGATGACTGAAAGAATGGAAAAATGGATAAATAAGTAGGTTTACAATAGTCTTCTACAAACATTTGGTGTCATCTAAAATAAACTGCTATCAATGGGATATTGCTATAAATTTAACAAAGAAACAAAATTATGCTAGTGTTAGCATTGTATATTACCTTAGTGGAGACTGAGTCATAAAATCAGAGTAATACTACCCTAATACTGATAAAATATGCAAATAGATATGTTGATTTTTTTTTCCAGTGTAGGTGCAGCTCCCGTCTCATGTCTACCATTAGCCTTTCCTAGTCACTAAATTTGAGTTGATGTCATCTGATGGCTCCTACCCTCTTGGGTTTGCTATGAAATGCAAGACCTTTCCTCCATTGTTGGAATGTTTAGTAACATTTCTTATAAAATGCAGGTCTCACAGTTTGTGATTTTGTGGGAACCCCATTCTAACAGTAGTGTTAGCTGAGAGAAGCTTGGCTTATGTTAAATCCAAAGCCAGGTAATATCCATGCTATAGCAGGGGTACATTGTATTTTATGACTTAAATAAAAAATAGTTCTAAAAGCACATATTCTGTGATAACAAGCTTCAACAAAAAGAAGCCTAGGGTTATTGAAACACATGAAATTTGAGCTTGAAGAGAATTTAGATGGCTTAAAATTGTTTGAAGACCACATGAAATAAGGAATCTCCTTCTAGCTGCAGTTTAATACCTGCTATCGCTATGGGGATATAAGCAGCTAGCTAAAAAATCTTCTTGCTTCATGATTCATATTCCTACACAGAATATTCCTTAAACTCAATACTCACTGAAAGAAAGTCTGTACTAAAGGATATTTAGTTATTCATCAGTTCATGCACAACAAAAATACCCGAGAATCCTCAAAGTTATGATGATAAAGCACCATGTATCACTACTCTTCTCAAAATGAAAAGATACACTAGTGGTGTATATCTATAGTTATTTATAAATTATGAAAAGTACATAGCTAGTTATTATGTGTCAATACTACCCGTTATTCTACATTTTGTAATTTTGGGTATTCTTTTGTTTTGTTTTGTTTTGTTTTGTTGATTTTTCAAGGCAGGGTTTCTCTGTGTAGCCCTGGCTGTCCTGGAACTCATTCTGTAGACCAGGCTGGCCTGCAACTCAGAAATCCATCTGCCTCTGCTTCAAAAGTGCTGGGATTAAAGGCGTAAGATACCACTGCCCGGCTCCTGGGTATTCTTAAAATACATGAAATTTACTTTAAATGCTAATTTTTAAAGTAATAATTAAAACTATTTTGTGTTAAAAGTCCAATGGAAACTCCAATTTATTTAAAAATAGGAAGAAATTTATGTCCATGAATATTCTAAGGGCTGTCATTGCATTATACTATATTTCAGATCCTGTGGATTTAAAAAGTATTACAGTGATGTTTTTAGATGATTTTACACATAGATATCAAATTTAGTGGTAACTGACATGTTATAAGAATTAAATTTGTTGGGATGGAAATAAAATAATTAATTAATTAAAATTAAATTATTGAATATCAAGATTCAAATCACAGTAAATGCAAAAGATATGATCTGCTAGCATTTAGAGACTATTTAGAGACATCCAAAAGGCCATTTAGAGACTACCCCACCTGGGAATCCATCCCATATACAGATACCAAACCCAGACACTATTGTGGATGCCAGCAAGTGCTGGCTGACAGGAGCCTGATATAGCTGTCTCCTGAGAGGCTCTGACAGTGCCCAACTAATACAGAAGTAGAGGCTCACAGTCAGCCATTGGACTGAGCACAGGGTCCCCAATGAAGGAGCTAGAGAAAGGACCCAAGGAGCTGAAGGGTTTGCAGCCCCTTAGGAGGAACAACAATATGAACTAACTAGTACCCTCAGAGCCCCCAGGGACTAAACCACCAACCAAAGAGTACATACACATGGTGGGACTCATGGCCCCAGCTGCATATGTAGCAGAGGATGTCCTAGTCAATCATCAATGGGAGGAGAGACCCTTAGTCCTGTGAAGGTTCTATGCCCCAGTGTATGGGAATACCACTACCAGGAAGAGGGAGTGGTTGGATTGGTGAGAAGGGAGAGGGAGGAGGGAATAGTTTTTTTTTTTTTCCAGGAGGGAAACCGAGAAAGGGGATATCATTTGAAATGTAAATAAAGAAAATATCTAATAAAAAATAAATTAAAAAAAATTACTGGTACAACCACTCTGGATTTCAGTATGGCAATTCCTCCGGAAATTGGGCATAGTTCTACCGGAGGGCCCAGCTATACCACTCCTGGGCATATACCCAGAAGATGCTCCAACATGTA
>NW_022196914.1:44602900-44627980 GCF_008632895.1 Mastomys coucha | reverse complement strand
TGAGAGGCTCTGACAGTACCTGACTAATACAGATGTAGAGGCTCAGCCATCCATTGAACTGAGTACAGTGTCCCCAAATGAAGGAGTTAGAGAAAGGACCAATGGAGCTGAAGGGTTTGCAGCCCCCTAGGAAGAACAACAATATGAACTAATTAGTACCCTCAGAGCTCCCAGGGTCTCAACCACCAACCGAGGACTATACATTATGGGTCTGATTGTTCTGGCAGCATGTGTATAGTAGAGGATTGCAAAGTCAGTCATCAATGGGAGGAGAGGCCCTTGGTCCTGTGAAGGTTCTGTGCCCCAGTGTAGGGGAATGCCAGGGCCAATATGTGGGAGAGGGTGGGGTGGCAAGCATGAGAAGGGGGGAGGCAACAGGGGTTTGTTCTTGTTCTGTTTGTTTGTTTGTTTGTTTGTTTCTTGGAGGGGAAACTGGGAAAGGAAAAATCATATGACATGTAAATAAAGAAAATATCTAATAAAAAAAGAATTAAATTTGTTGGGATGGAAGTAAAATAATTAAAGTTAAATTATTGAAAATCAAGACTCAAGTCATAGTAAATGCAAAATATATGATCCAATAGCATAGTATACTAGGTATGAACTCCATTTTTGAGGTTTATTTTATTAATTTTAATTAATATTGACTTTAATTAATTTTAACTTTAATTAACTATGTGTGTTTTATATCTGTGAATATGTACACGAGAGTGCAGGTCCCAACGGAGGCCACAGCAAAGGAAGTCAGAGACATCAGATTCCTCTGGAGGCAGAGTTTCAGTCAGTTGTTAGCTTCCCTACATGTGTGCTGGTATCCAACTTTGAGCCTTCTAAAGAATGTGACAGGCTTTTAACCAACTGAGTCATCTCTTCAGCTCCTTGTGTTATTTCTTATGTAAAATACATGACAGCTGATGCATTTTAGTTTTAACATTCAAGAAAACTTAAAGTGTGATGAAGTCATAGGCAATCCTCCATAATTCTATTTCTTATGGGTAGTCATGAGAGATATCACAAGCTTTATATTCTCCTGACTACAATATCTTTAGAAATTCTTAAATTAAAAAAAAATCATAATAGAGAGAGATTGAGAAAGGTTAATACAATGCTTGGTAGAAAATGACAACTGCAGACTGAACTGTCTGAGCCAGGACTTTGGAACTTTTTCTAGGTAGACAAGATCAACATGGAAATGTCCTAGGCATGTTCCATGAACATTTTTTCCTTCAACAATATCACTGGACCTTGTAAAAGAGGATACCTCTTCATACTCCAATGAAACTTTTGATACTTTTATAGAATAAAAGTCAATGAAGACTCTGTTCTCTAAAATACATAGCTTTGAATTGTGGTAAAATGGTTGGTAGTTTCCTATGCATGGGTTCATTTGTGAGTATGAAAGAACTGTATATGTGAAAGCATCCACTAGTCCACACAGCAACTCTCTAACAGAATAGAATAGAAAATGAAAGGGCAACTATGTTTTTATAATACTAAATGAGATGCTACATGGATTACTCTAATTGTAGTATTGTTTCCAAGCAAGGCCAAGAGAGTATTTTGTTTAAATGATATTTAGGATAAATTCAAATAGTTTTCTGCTTTGGTAATGAGTAAGGATTCTCAACTTGCAGGCAGTTGATTAAATATGAAGGCACACATTAAGTCAACTGATTTTATAAGGGGCAAGAGAAACTGCAAGAATTAAGCAATATGAAGAAGGCACAGCTCTTTAAATAAAATAAAATAAAACCTGGAAAGGTGAGATATATGCAGTTCATGTCAGACTACTGGTATCTTTACCAAAACATGTTCAGTGATCTTGAGAAAGTTACTTAACCTGTTCATATTGTCTTATGTGCAAGAGGATGATAGCAAGAGCGTCTATCTTACAGGGCTATAGTGACAATTAATTAACAAAAACAAGAAACACACTTCAAAGAACAGGAGAGTTGTGCAGTCACCTGAATCTTTAACAAACGATTCTTGAAAGATTAAATATCTACATTTAAAACAATGAAATTTTACCCCCCATCTCTTACACTACATTAAAATCAATTCCAAAAGTTCAACGATCCTAATATAAAACCTGAAACTCTGAAAGTACTAGACAAACTAAAGACAAAGTAGGGGAAAGGCTTCATGATTTAGTCACAGGCAAGGATTTTCTGAATAGGATTTTATTCAGCTACTTTTCTTATACAGATATATCTCCCTATGGATGATACTTCCCACAACAAACTGCTATCCTCCATTGACTGATAATAAAAAATAGTGTTGCACAGACATGTCTAAAGATCTACCTGAGAGAGGCAATTATTCAGTTGTAGTTCCCTCTTCCCAGTGTTTCAAGCAAACAACCCAAATTAACCAGCACAGATAGATTCACAAAATCACATATGTATATTGACATGAGAGTAGATGTGAAACTATTTAAAAGACAGAAGGTAATTGACAGGAGCACAGAGGGACAAGAGAGGGCAGAAGAGGAAGTGGGGAAAATGTTCAATGTCCTCATATAAAATGTTTTAAATAAAATAATTAAAACTTTAAAATAAACATTGATCTACAGTGTTTATTTATTAATAGTAATATTAATAATTATTAATAGTAAATATCACTTAGAAATACATGTAGTCCTTTTTGATTTGTTGAGAAAATAGCAAGAAAATATTATATAATAACAAATGCCCTTTCTCCATTGGCAAATTTGTCTCCAAATTTCACAGTTCAAGGTTTTTTGTCTGTTTCTTTGTTTGTTTTTAAGGTACAATACAATATGAAGAAGCCCAAAAGATGTCTGAGTCCTGAATAGTAGTTAAAATCCCTGGCTGCAGTGAAGTGGAAACTTAAGGGTTCTTTGGAAAGTCAGTTGGATGGTGCTCTGCTGGGGCAAACATGTGAAGGAACATTTAGCTGAAGTGGACATAGATGAAAGACTAAGGCAGACACGTGAAGGAACATTTCACTAAAGCAGACACAGGAGAGAGGATATTCTGCTAAAGCAAGCGTGTGAAAGCACATGAAAGGACATGTGATGAAGGATTCTTTGCTAATAACACACATGTATTAGTCCACAGTGCATTGTATAGTTGAGCTGCATTTGTCAGGACTCCATAGAGAGAAACACAACCAAAAAAAAAAAAAAAAAAAACTTGTGGTGCTGTGCTGCAGTTTCATGACATTTCCATGGACTTAGGATGATTGACAGAGAGATAGATGTCAGCCAAGAGATGCACGCACTGTTGAAGCAAGACACATGCTGAGGCAAGACACGTGGAGGACACATGATGTTTGAAGGGTATAAATAGGACAACATGGAGTGACAGAGACAGATCTTGGCCTGCATATAGAGCTAGCTGTGCAACACTTGTAAGTCTCATGTCTTTGCAGATCTTTGCTTCCCTGAGAGAGGCATAGCTGAGAATTTTCCCTGGTGTTCTGTTGGTCCCTCCTGCTGAGGCTGAGGCCTGGCTGGCTCTGCTAGGTGTCACTGCTGTTGCTAACTGGACTCTACCAGACTGGACTGCTGATGTATCCTTGAAGTGTTTGAGAGTGGATTGACCTGCCTACCTGTGAATCTAGCTGCTGATTTCCAGACAACACAGACAGGAATTATTCCAAAGAATCTTTCAAAACAGGTCCACATTCCCCATGTCCTTTCTTTTCTACTACATGTGGTGGGTGGTAGGCCACAAGGGAGGTTAAAGTATTTAAAAACCATCATTAAAAATAATATTTGAAAAAATTAAATTGCACTGGTTGTGCTGTCTTGGATAGGGTATGTAAGCTTTCTGTGTATTCAAAGAAAGCATAACAATAGTTCCTAACTCAAAACTGTGCTAAGTACCATTAAAATAGTACACTTAAAATACTCATCAGAAAGTAGGAACTCAATAAATGTCAACTGTGTTTCTCTTCACATGTACCACATTAGAGAGCACATGACCTACCTGACATATACCTGTATTAATACTTTTTCAAAAGGAATCACACAACCAACAGAATCCACTAACCTGGACCCTTGGAACTGTCAATGTCTGAACACACTCTGACGGCCCTAGGCCTCCCGACATGTACCAGATGTGCAGCTCGATCTTCATGTGGGTCCTGAACACATAAAGCAAGGGCCCTCTCTTCCAAAAGCTGTTGCCTGTATGTGGCTTATGTTCTTCTAGCTGGGCTGCCTTGTCTGGCCTCAGTGGGAGACACAGTGCCTCATAGAGACTTAAATGCCAGGGAGGGGGAATACCCAGGAGGCTCCTAACCTCTCAGAGGAGAAGGAGGGATGGAGGAAGGATTGTGGGAGGGGGTAATGAGGAGAGGGGAAGTGAACAGAATATAAAATAAATAAGTTTAAACAATTAATTGAAAAAAGTGAAACACTTTTATACACTTAATAAATTATTATAATGTGTGTATAAATTTAGAGCCACAGTATGATCATCTCATCATTCTTTAAGGTGAGTGAGCATATCTTTGTCATACCATTGTCCCCAAATCAACTAAGAATCAAAGAGAATGAACCAGTTGCACTGTAGACTCCATAGGATATTCTGGGTCATTTCATTTTGACTGGACTCTTAAGTTCCACATGTTCCCCTCAAAGCAGCTGTCTAGGTAAAGATAATGCATTCAGTTTCTTTGGTATATCCTGCTCCCTCTCACAATTTCCAGGCTTCCATAGCTTGCCCTTCACTGTGAGTCTGAGTGTCACATTGTCTGGAGCACCCAGGTGACTCAAAAAGCCGAGGCAATGATTGTACAAATTTATACATTCAAAGCTCCCTGACAGCCCCTTACAGAATTTCTGCACGCACTTCCGCAACCAATCTCTTTCAGTGTGCAGTGGGTTCTTAGAAAACTACTCATTTCCTCTGTAAACTGTCTTCACTGTGTCAGAGGATACCAAGAAAAAGTCTGTGCTAAATTGTTAATTTCATGGGCTTGTCTGATCCAGCCTAACATTAAAGAAGAAGCATTTCAAAGAAGAAAACTGACTCATGGTGGAAACTGAGCTTTTGTACAAATTTGTTGTCTCCAGAAACAGGACAGCATGCAATAGTATTAATAGTAGGCATAGTAAAATCTCATTCAGCTATACTGCATTGTGAGCGCATGCTTCCTTGCAGAGATTCTGCCCTGCTTGAGGACTGCAAGAACACCTCAAGCTATTGTTAATAAGCACACATTTTAAAGTCAGTAACTTCGAGTGCTGGTCAATGTCCACAGTGAAAGTTTCCTAAATAAAGCTGAATTCTGAATTACTGCTCATGGTCCATCTTGAATGTGCTGAAGTGAGAGCTGAATTCAATTAGAGATACTAAAAAATTCTAACACTCTCACAAAATATGAAAGCAATGTGTGGGATCTTTGTCCTCCAATCTGGCCTGAAATACTTGAAACCATTTACTAATTCACTCTTTCTGCTTCTTCGGATCTTACCTACTCACAATGGGAACCATTTGTTTAGTTGTTCGTTGTTTATTTTGTTTTTTAAATTTTCTATGTAATTAAAATGTAATTATGTCATTCATTCCCTCTTCTCCTTCCCTCCCTTTCCATATCTTCTCCTGTCTGCTTTCTCCTGAGTTTGTGACCTCCTTTTCACTAATTGTGTACATGCATATGTGTGTATATGTGTGTGTGTGTGTACAAATAGATATAGGAATAGAACATGCTGAGTCTGCATGGTAATCATTTATATGTGTATGTTTTCAGAGCTGATTCTCCTCTCTAATCCTTAATTGTCTGTATCTCTTGATTTAGGGGTGGATATATAGAAGACATAATCTTGCAGCTGACAGACTTTCAGGTCCTCTGACAATCTTTTAGTCCCATCTTCCAGCATTTAATTCTTCAGGTTTCACTCATACCCTCTCCTTCTTTCTGTAAATTCTGTCTAATCTGTCTAGGGAGCATCTTCTTCATTTCACACATCTCATAGAAGCAAGGTCCCTCACACACCTCTTCTGCTGTACCTGTATACTCCCACAGGTTTTCTTAACATCGCAGCCCAAACATTCCATGCCTGACTTTGCTTTCTAAGTGCTTCATTTGCATTGGTGCTTCCCAGTGACCCAGGCCTGGCAAAATTCACACCTCCTATGCTGACTTGTTTTGACTGTGGGACCTGGTCAAGTGTGACAGCAGCAGCCCTGGACTGGAATGCATGCTAGGACTTAGGCCCTGGACATGATCTCACTTGGGGTTTGGATCACTCATACAGAGTGCTCCATAGATAGTGTCTAGGAGAGGAAAGGACAGTGGAGAGGGTCAGCTGCCACCTATTTCAGATATTTAAGGTGATACATATACATATAAACAAACACACATAAAAATGTACACATATAAACAATTACTATACAGATTCAGCATGTTCTATTCACATATTGATTTGCACACACAGACACACAATTAGAGAAAAGGAGGTCACAAATTTGGGAGGGAGAGGAATATGTGTGAGAGAAGAACCCAACCCAAGTAGATGGCAGAGAAATCAGAAGAGAGTCCAGCCCAGCCCAGATGGTATAATTATGACAAAGCATAGCTGAGTATTAGTAAGTCACTGCCATTTGAGATAGTCATCAACCAGTAAGAAATACTAAAGGAGATTATAACAATGACAGCTCCCTGGGAACTCTGTCTCAACTGAGTGCTTGTGACCTCTGGTCTATTATTCTTTTGCTGTCTTTAGTGAGGTAGCACTCTGAACCGTGAGCTCATTCACGTTTTCATGTCTGCTTTTCTCTTATTGACTTAGTGTCTTACTTTTCAATTCTAGAACTTTTCAAACCTATGGATGCAATAATTGTTAGTGGGAAAAAAGAATCAATGGGAGAGAAGAAAGAAGGTAAATTAGAGTAGAGTTAAACTAAACAGACATCACTGCTTGAAGTAAGTAGTAGAGGGCTTGCTTCGCATGCATGAAGCCCTAGGTTCAATCCACAGTTCAGAGTATGGGGTGTTGAACATAAGGCCACAAGACAAAGGGGGCACATAAGCATTTCTGCATATTTGGCAAAGACAAAGAAATGCTCAGCATCACTAACTGTGTCTGTGAAATACAGGTCAAGGTAAACCCTTAGAACATTTTCTATTTTGCCTATAAAATGATAGGCAATAAAACAGAAATGGCTGTCCATAGAAATCCACTGTTATATGCTGACATCACGTCTTTTTCAACGCAAGCTTTTATAAGTGGAGAGAATGCCATCAATGCAAGCACTATCAATATATTTCCATTCACGTTCCACAGACAGGCTGGATTAAAGGAGATAGAGCCGTGTTGAAGGGAA
Organism: Mastomys coucha; assembly: GCF_008632895.1. Lineage (NCBI taxonomy): Eukaryota > Metazoa > Chordata > Mammalia > Rodentia > Muridae > Mastomys > Mastomys coucha. Next base: position 44,620,682 of record NW_022196914.1, on the reverse strand, counting down.
GTTACCAACAAAGTCTCACATTAGGGAGATGCTGAACGATTATAATTGATGGCAGTTTTAGCACTGTGGTAATGAGGACAGGGTAGGGGCTACCATTTCCCACTCCTGTCTTTATCACCAAAAGAGATCCAGGGTGTGCTGTTTTCTCTTATTAGTCTTTGTCGTATGAATACAGCACTGGAATGTTAATACCTAACAAGACCTGGAAAAACAAAGTTTAGTGGCTCAAATCCTCTGGTGTGCAATACTGGTGCTATGCAAGAAACAAATCCAAATGTTCTTCATATGTCTATGTGACCATTGTCTTGATTATAATTTTTTAATTTAACTTAATGCAAATTTTAAAAATCATTTTAGAGCAACTGTCTTATTTACAAAAGAATTAAGCAATAAATACTGAAAATCTATATATTTTAATAAGCATTCCTGAATTTTATCTTTCTTTTTTTAAGGAAGTTTCTTTATGAAACCAATAATAGGGAACCCTCATGTACAATCTATCAGAAACTCAGGACACACGGAACACAAAGGGAAGTGGTAGGACCCAACGTTTGGAATCCCTAAATTAGACAGAAAATAATTTGCAAATCAACTTACATGAAACCATCTTCATTACTCAAATTAAATCAAATTAAACTACAAAAACAATAAACAAAACAGTAAAAATATGCAAATTTCCTCTGTTCCCATGGGGATCCTTTGTTCAAAATATCTTTACAATTTGTCTGCTACAACATCATTATTTAAAGTGCAATACTACATGGAGACAAAGTGAAGATAACTTGATTTAGATCTGACAACTGTGTCCAAGCAACTTTTCCATTTATTGCCTCTGCAGTTCATGGACGATCAAGATATTCCTAGGAGCCCTGATTCCTTTTGCCACACAGAGAGTATCACAATAGAATATGGGAATGTGTATATTCAGATGGATAACCAGAGACATAATTCTAGGTTCTTTTGACTGATTCTGAAAGTGTGATATGAAAATTCTCAGAACCCACACCACATCAACCGAAGAAAATGCCACAGTGAGGGTTAGCAACCTCCACTGTTATCAGTGCCTGCGTGATGCCAATGGCACTAGAGTAGGAGAAATGCTGGTCAGAAGCACCACCACCCACTGATTTGGGCAAGAGTCTTCATTTCCTAATTCAGTGTCCTAGTTTTTCCACCTCTATGTCAAGTTATAACTAGCTGTTAAATGAGTAAATGTCTGTAATCTACGTATGCAACTCGAGGGTTGAATAAAGTGAAGGTGGCATACATCCACAATGGAATTTTTTAAGGGAAAAAGAAGACTGAATTCAGGGTGTTTTCAATGGATGCAGCTGGATATAGTCATAATAGATAAATTAAGTCAGTCTCAGAAGAAGATTCTGGTATGTTTCATATTATATGTAATATATAATTCCTTGAGTCCAGTGTATCATACACGTACATAAAATCTAGCATGTATACATGACATGAAAGTAGAAGTGAAATTGTGTGTGGGAGAACAGAGAGCGTGGAGGGGGTGAGGACAACAGAGAGTGGGGAGAGGGTAAGAACAGAGAGAGTGGGGAGGGTGAATAAAAGACCATAGAAAGGATATGGATGGTTGGTCTCAACTTACAGTACACATGTATGGAAACTTAAGCAAATATTTTTAGCATACAAAATGTGGCAAAAACAGAAGGCAGCTGATTTTTAACCTAAGCACTCTTTTAGACTCTGAAAATGTCAAATGGAACAAGTGATACGACAACCAAAGATGAAAGGCATGAGTAAACAAATAGTTGATATAGTTCAAAGACTGATATAACAAACTCTGTCAACTCTGTCAATGAAAGCTGAATGCTTTTTGTTAGATGGGAAAGGAAGATCTCCCTGAAGAGGTGGCTTTTGCGCTGAGAGCAGAAAGAGGAGGAAGGGCCAGACATATGAAAATTGTTGGAAAGTACATCCAGGAAGAATCACGGTGTCAGGTCCACAAGATATGGACTTGTAAAAGGGTAAAAAGGACAGTCCATGGACGAGAATAGAGCAGACCATAGAGAATGGCAAGATCAGAAATGTGGGCAATATTCTCAGTACCTGAGACCTAGTAAATCCTTAGAGAGACTCACTCCAAACTCACTGCTATGGGGCACTATCATAATGGCATGATCTGATTCCCCAAAGAGAATGGAAGCAACACGCCAAAGATGAGCTAGAGTTGAGCATAACAGAAATACTGAGGTGAATTTAGGAGCCACTACAAGAAGAGGGGAAGCAAGCAGTGACTGCATGACAGGATGAGGGAATGGGAAGTACTGGAAAGAGATAAAAAAGAAGAGCAAATAGAATCTTCCAGCAGTCAGCTGGAGAAGGGAAGAAAGGATGAAGATCTTTTCTCACCCATCAGTTAAGGTTTCAGGGAGCCTTTCAAATGCCTAAAACCTTGGTCCTCACACAAGGGGTGAACAAGACTTGAAGAGGACACTGAGCTGAACTCTGCCTTGAATATCTGTGTAGTACTATGGAAGTCACTCTGGGATCCTTTGCTTTCTCACACATTTCAATGTGGTCATTGATGCAGGAGTCAATGATTTCCTTATATAAGGGTAAATAAAGTCAAGTTTGCAAAGAACACTCAAGGATGTTCCTGATGACCAAGTGAAATCCAGTGGCTGCTTTTGAACTTCTTGATGTTCGTGCAAAATTTGACATGGGTCCCAGATTTTTTCTTCTCTTAGCCTTCTCTTCTCTTGCTTTCTGACAGAAGCTACAGCAGTCTTCTGGCAGTGCTGTGCCTGTGTGCCTGCTCTTATCATTGCCTTGCCTGGATAATGGACGAGCCATAAAACACTGGCAGAGCAAGGAAGTTATTGTGTTCATCTCTGTACTGTGGACCCACAGCATATAATTCACACATTAATATGTAATATTCGTTCTTTCACTAAATATTTACAAAAATCCTTCTGTTCACCCAATTTAACAAAACAGAATTGCTGACCACAGAGTTGCATCCCAGTGTCAGAAAGAAGGTGTGATGAGGGGAAACAAAAAACAAATGCTGTAAGCAAGTGGTGTACCTGGGTAGACGGTGGTGAATACATCAAAAGTCATGTAGGTTAAAGCAAAAGAGAAAGGCTCTGGGAGGTTCAGCACAGCACAGTAACACATGGGCATGGTTTGTGCATGTACCTGGCTTATTCTGCAGAAATTGATGACATCCAGACCTCTTCAATTGCTTGTAACTAACAAATGCTTGCTTCTAGTCCACATTAGGCTGGCAGACACTTTGCATATGACATCATCACTCAGAGGTCTACTACACACCATCACATGGTTATATCTAACTTCAGGGGGAAAAATGTAGCCTGTCCAGTTGTAGAAAAATAAATTTACATTATGGGAGATGAGACAGCTGAAGAGATGAATCAGCGGTTAAGAGAATCCGCTGTTCTTCCAGAGGACCAGAATTCACATCCCAAGGCCCATGTGCAGTGGCTCAAAGCTTTCTATAAGTCAAGCTCCAGGAGATCCAATACCCTGGCCTCTACTGAAACCATCACAGACACAAACACACATAAAAAATAAATCTTATTATAAAAAGACAACAGAGCTGAGATAGGAGATATGCATTGAAAGACTATTCCAGGCAGGAGAAAGGGCTAATGAGAAAGCCTGGGTACGTAGTGCTCCTATAGTGTTTAAGGAACAGTCTGGAAGCTGGTATAAACAGAAGAGGACTTAGATGAGAGGGAGGTGAGACCAGCAGGAGCAGAGCTGAGAATCACTGGGATGGAGGGAAGGGAGGGAGGGAGGGAAGGAGGAAGGGGAGGAGGGAAGGAGGGAGGTACAAATATATAAGACTAGTGAAGGAAGAGAGGGAGGCTGAGTCCACCACAGCAAGTATGTCTCCTCTATAACTGAGTGACTAACGTACCCTGGGCTTAATTTGAACTAATTTTATTATAACTCACTATAAAAGAGCATACTCTAGAAAAACGTAAAGTTAATGTTTACCATTATAAAAGTGATTATCATCCAATAAGCACATATGCAGAATGAGGAGAGATAAATGGACATAATCAAAGCATATGAAAAATGTAAACATACATAGCATGATATAAAATTTCTATGTACTGGTGCAGTCAAGATGACTCTGGAAGTAAAGGTACCTGTTGCAAAACCTGGGGATCTGAGGATCTGAGTTCAAGCCTTCTCACTCACACGATAGAACAAAACCAACTCCTCTGACCTTCACAAAGTGCCACAAGACATTCACCTACACACACACACACACACACACACACACACAGAGAGAGAGAGAGAGAGAGAGGGAGAGAGAGAGAGAGAGAGAGAGAGAGAGAGAGACAGAGATTGAACACATGCAGAGAGAAGAAAGATAATAAATAAATAAATAAATAAATAAATAAATAAATAAATAAGATGTTGAATCAATAAAATGTCCTTATTCATTTAAGATCCACTTAAGGACAGCCTACTCACATAACACAGTGAACTACCAAGGATAGATAATGAATATACCCCATAAATATGGGGAAACTATGCCTTACAGAAGTGAGGCCATTTGTAAGCCACACTACCTGTTAAATATAAGCAAGGGTCCTTGAATTTGGAGGAAGAGAGTGGGAGGCTAGATAAGGTATAGCTAGGCAGCTGGAAGGGACACAGGCAAAGGTCAGTTATCCACACTTGTCTTCAAATGACACTACTGTCAACATGGTGGAAGCCACTTCAAAGTTTGTATCACCTTAAAAGATGGCCATTTGCTCTCTGATTACCAACCATTTACTAAGAGAAGAAAAGCTGCTACCAGTAAATTGGCAGGTGCTTGTGTTCAGAGGAAACTCCAATAAATCAAATTGCTACACTTTTCCCTCAACAACCCTAATCTTTACCTTTTTAGAATGGTTCATTCATCCTTTTCTGATGTAGGCAAACATAAAATAATGCCCCACAGTGCTTCACTAGGACACCAGAGTTAAATTTAATGGAAAATCAATTTTAAGATCAGAATGCAAATATTTCCTTACTATAAATGCATAGCATCTATGGAAACAACGAAACAAAAAGTTTCATAAGCAAACGCATGAATCGGGTAGAGTGACCATGAAGGTACACAAGATGCTACATCCACCTACCCACTCATGAACTCTTTTGCTCTTTCAATGTTTAGCGAATGGTTTCAAAGGGTCAGGTATTCTATTAGAAAACAAATAAATAAGTCAAGGCTTCTGAAAAACTCACATCCAGTGAGATGCACCCTTCCAGTGAGCAAAGACTGAGAAGCTCAGAAAAATCTCTGTAAAGTTCCGTGTCAGTCCAGAATAGTCAAGCTGGGGCTTCATCTTTGGACCTGGAGGAAGACATCTTAAAGACAGAAACATTTAGCTGCATCTTAATGTTTGCAGCAGTGAATACATTCAGTGGGTATGTTTGTTCAAATGAATGAATGTGTGTACAGCCAGAGATAGCAGAATGATATTGTCTGATCCTTGCAGAGAAAGAAATATGTCCTAGAAGAAATTTGTTCTAGAATCCTAAGCTTGCAAAAAAGAACAGAATGGGGGCTGGGAGGGAGTCTAGGCAGAGGGGAGAATTAGGAAAGAGAAGTGCTTTGCATCTGGGTTCATCCCAGGACAGATTTGATCTTGAGAAAGAAGCATCATTCATCCCCTGACTGCAGACGTGAGAAAGTGCAGAGCCTGATATAGCTGTCTCTTGAGAGGCTCTGACAGTACCCGACTAATACAGAAGTAGAGGCTCACAGCCATCCATTGGATTGAGCACAGGGTCCCCAATAAGGGAGCTAGAGAAAGGACCCAAGGAGCTGAAGGGCTTGTAGCCCCTTAGGACTAACAACAATATGAACTAACTAGTACCCTCAGAGCTCCCAGGGAGTTAAACACCAACCAGAGAATACACATGGGGGACTCATGGCTCCAGCAGCGTTTGTATAGCAGAGGATGAACAAGTCGGTCATCAGTGGAAGGAGAGGACCTTGATCCTATGAAGGTTCTATGCCCCAGTGTAGGGGAATGCCAGAGCCAGGAAGCAGGAGAGAGTGGGTTGGTGGGCAGGGAGAGGGGGAAGGGAACAGGGTGTTGTTTTTTTTTTTTTTCTATTTTTTGGAGGGGAAATCAGGAAAGGAGATATCATATGACATGTAAATAAAGAAAATATCTAATTAAAAAAAAAGAAAGTACAGAGCGATGACCGAAAGCTAAAAAAGCTCAGAGCTGTGCCGTTAATGCCTCAGAGTGTGTAGTATACACATCAGTAAAATGCATACCTCCATGAAACACTGAGAAATCCCTGAAATATCTTGAGTTAGCCTCGGAGGTGAAGGCTGCCAGAGGATACCATGCCACTGATGGAAAGTATCAGAAAAACCTTGACGCTCTCTCACTTGGCATTATGATTTTATCCACTCAGTACCACTAACACTTAAAGGTTTAAAGGAAACACCTCCAAAGCTGATAATTTCGCTCCATTGATAGAGTATTTGCCTAGCATGAAACAAAACAAACCAATCAACCATCCAAACAAACAAAACTGAATACAGTCCCCAGCAGCAAATGTTTAAAGTCTTTCTTGCCTACCTCAGGAGTTCAAGGACAGGGTGAACTACATAATGTCCTGAGGGGTTAGGGGAGAGAAGCAAAGATAAGGAAAGGAAAGAAAAAGAAAGGGAGAAAAGAAAGGAGAAGAAAAATATCTTTATTGGTTCATTTAAATACCATCATTACTTCTACTACTGAAGTGTATCTCTGACAAAAATTATGCTTAATGAGTCTTTAAATATATCAAAATTGATCTTATTTTCTTGTTATTTTAATTAGATATTTTCTTTATTTACCAATATTGGTCTTATAAAGCCCAGAATGCTATCATTGTAGACATAAAACATAGTTGGAATTCTTTTAATGTCTGAAATTCAACAATTTTTAGTCTTCAGTTTTCAGAATGACTTCACTCCTAAGGGTTACCAAAGAAGCACCCTTTGAAATATCATTAATAGCTCAGCTTCAGACATAAATATTAATACATTTATGAATTTTGTATATTATTGTACTTATATTGGTTCTTATTGCTCTAACAATATTTTTTCAAAGTATTTTGTAATTAATCACCCTTTGCCCTAACAGGATTTTTCAATTTTGTTTATTTTCTCCTATAAACACAGCTTTAAAACACTTGCCACCATCTGGAATATTTTGATGATTTTGATGTTAAAAGAAATTAGATGCTAAACATGTTCCTTGAAAGAGGAAGCTGGCAACCTGCTGATACAGTGTGTGGGGGAAGACAAAGTTCCTTGATAAAATCAAAACTGAAGAGCAGAGCCTGAACGATGGGCCAAGGCCCGTGCTGGAGACTCAGCGAGCATAAAGGCTAGTTCTTTACAGTGGTGATGTTTTAATACTTTGGAAATGGATCAAAAACCAGGGTCAAAAGATCAAAGGTGAAGAAACATGGAAGCACAATGGTGAGCTGTTACATTAATCACTGAATACACAATTTCAGGCTGATTTTCTTTAAACAAAGGGCCATTATTTGAAGATCACTAAAAGACCATGCAAAAAGATTATTTGAAGTTTAAGTTCTAAATCTTTTAAGGGTGTGAGGTATTGTGGGGGACTCTTAGAACACACTACCACTGTTGGAATCTCCACACGAGACGAGTAAGAAACCTATTTGATGTGTCTTTGAAAGGGAGATTCTGTCTTCAGAAGATTTCTTCCAGCTCACAAGTTGGGATGTCAGCCTATTATAAGCAGTTTTGCAGTTGGTGAGGTTAATACTCCTTAGGGTGGCACAACGAACTTGATGACTCCTGATGGCACACAAACATACATGCATCTGGCTTCCTTTCCAAAATCAATCCTTGATGCACCACAAATAACTGTGTCTAAGAGTTCTTTCTTTTGTCACTTGTCACTTGGTATAAATATTTATACCTCGGGCTTTATCAATATGGTGATAATGTAAGGTGAATATCTGGAAGTGACTGAGACAAATATACTTTAATCTTCCTACAACACAGAAATATTTCTTAGGCAATCTCTTATGTAATTGTAAAATATTCATTTCCACTTAGACATTTTCAAAATACAGCTGATCTAGAGACTTCTATTTGGATCACTTAAAATCTCTTACTCTCTTAAACAGAATATTAAAATATTTTAATCTCCCCCAGCAATTCCTCAATTGAGTTTATTTGTAGACCTTGGCTGAGCTGTATTTCAAGTAGGTGTGTAGTTGCTGCACCTCCTTGGAGGCATAGAACTTATGTTTACACAAACACTGAGATAAAACCCAGACACTTCACAGGAGAGTGAACAGGGAAAGCAAGTGTTTTATTTAATTAGAGTGAAGAATGCCATCTTTACAACTCTCACTTAGAGGACCTCTTAGGAGTGGTTTGAAAGAGCTGTTACACCAGTAGCATAGACAGCCAACACCTCCATATGGTATGGCAGGGATTGTCCTTGGAAGCTGAAACTAGATAAATAAGCTGATCAGGCATACTCTTCAGATAAAAACATTTTCTTGCAGAGCATTTATTGATTAAGGAAGTTACTTCTTGGATTTTTCTGTATGATTAAAATACTACAATAAAAAAGATCTATTATTATTTTATTACTAACATTCCTTTGAAGGTATTACTGTCATCATTAGCAAAAATTTATTTTATTTTGTCCTGGCATTAAAAACTAACACTACATTTTAAATTTTTATTTATTTATTTATTTATTTATTTATTTATTTATTTATTTTAAACTCCAGATTTTATCCCCCTCCTGGTCCACCCTCCACTGTTCCATATCCAATACCTCTTTCCTGGACCCTTGTCTCCATGAGGATGTCCCCAACCCAGACCCCTACCCCAGCAGACCTCTAAACTCTCTGGGGCCTCCAGTTTCTTGAGGGTTAGGTGCATCTTCTCTGACTAAACCCAGACCTGGCAGTCCTCTGCTGTATATGTGTTGAGGGCCTCATATCAGCTGGTGTATGCTGCCTGGTTGGTGTTCCAGTATCTGAGAGACCTTCAGGGTCCAGGTTAATTGAGACTGCTGGTCCTCCTACAGGGTCCCTCTCCTCCTCAGCTTCTTTCAGCTTTCCTGTAGTTCAAGCACTGGGGTCAGCAGCTTTTGTCCAGTGGTTGGATGCAAATATGTGCATCTGACTCTTTCAGCTGCTTGTTGGGTTTTTTGGAGGGCAGTCATGATAGGTCCCTTTTTGTGAGCACTCCATAGCCTAAGTAATAGTGTCAGGTCTTGGGGCCTCCCCTTGAACTGGATCTCACTTTGGACCTGTCTCTGGACCTTCTTTTCCTCAGATGCCTCTCCATTTTTATCCCTGCAGTTCTTTCAGACAGGAACAATTACGGGTCAGAGTTTTGACTTTGGGATGGCAACTCCATCTTTCACTTGATGTCCTGTCTTTCTGCTGGAGGTAGGCTGTACAAGTTCCCTCTCCCTAATGTAAGGCATTTCAAATAAGGTCCCGCTCTTTCAGTCCTGAGAGTCTCTCAAAACCATCTTAAAACTTTCTTCCTAAAATTATTTGAATCAAATCAGGAATTCTATAAAATTATTAATTCATCTAAACAGCATTAATTCATGAAAATTCATCTTTATGTTTATCTTCAGGAAATCTGCTCAACAGAGTGGGCTAATGCCCAGGGATTATTATATTAATTTAATAATGATAAGAAAGGCATATCAGCAGCAAAAAGTGATCATGATCTTGGGGCCTTGCCTTTCAAAGCTCACACATCATAGACCATGTCAAAAAACAAAATACCAAATCAAAATAATAAACCTCCAGAAAGTCACCAGCTAAACTTAGGTTTTCCTAGATGACTTCTGACACTACATCAAGAACAAGAAGTAACAACAATATTAACTAACTAACCCTCAGAGCTCCCACCAATCAAAGTGGGTTGGTGGGACTAAACCACCAACCAAAGAGTACACATGGTGGGACTCATGGCTCCAGCTGCATATGTAGCAGAGGATGGCCTAGTTGGTAATCAATGGGAAGAGAGGCCCCTGGTCCTGTGAAGGTTTATTCCTCAGTGTAGGGGAATACCAGGGGCAGGAAACAGGAAAGGGTGGGTTGGCGGGCAGGGGGAGGGGGAGGAAATAAGTTTTTTTTTTTCAGAGGGGAAACCAGGAAAGGTGATATTGTTTGAAATGTAAATAAAGAAAATATCTAAAAAAAGAAAAGAAAAGAAAAGAAAAGAAAAGAAAAGAAAAGAAAAGAAAAAAAGAACAAGAAGTTAGTTCATAATAGTCCGACATCCAAATCAGCCTTTGCCTTAGTTCTTAAGCTACAAATTGTCAGTTAGGTGAAGATGATGGTCACCCCAACAAAGATCAAGTTTAACCCTAGTGCCCATAAGGACAAGAAAAGGTGGAACACAATTTTGCTGCTATTTTGCATTGTGGCAAGCACTGCTTACATTAGATATGCCTGTTCTAGGCTTTGCCACTGGCGGATCGATCTTACTTCAGCTGTCTAAGAACTCTGCATGTATTTTTGCCCTTTCTTCATTAAAGACTAAGCAAATTTAAGCTGCTTGATCTCCAAAGCCTCATCTAAACCTGTTGGTCCAACATGTTAAAGTTGAAAGGCTAAAGTTCACTTCTTTGTTTACGTGCATAAGAATGTTCTAATTCTTGTCACATGCTTAGATGGAAGCTTCTAGTTTTAAACTTATAGTTTATTATGCTTTGTCAATGCTCTTTAATTTGTAGTATTCTAACTTGTAGCCATTCTCTTTTGGCACAGAATTTGTCTCTTGATAATAATGAGCTGATAGAATCTGCTACCTTAGCAGAGTCTTGTTCTGAGGTGAAAGAAGTATGTTTGTGAATGTGTCCTTTAACATTTCATCTGTCTCACAGCCGTCTTTCTGATGGCTGGCATCCTAACTGACTTTTTAAGATTAGTGAACACTGATGATGATGGTCAAGAATTTATTTTGCATCTGCAGCCTCTTCTGGCTATGTATCATGCAGCTCCCTGAACAACTCAGTCCTATCAGTTCCACTTACCTCAATTTCTTTCTTTTTTAAAAAAAATAAAAATAAAAAAATACATACATACACACATACATACATACATACTTACTTACTTACTTCTAGTATCATTTGAAAGTCTTATTGTTTTCTTTTCTAGTCAATGATTCTATATAGGTGTGAGGTTCTGGGGACTGAACTCAGGCTCTTGTGTTAGGTAAATTCACAACTGTGGGTACCCCCATCTCCAAAGCTAAACAACTGCAAATCCTCCAAAGAAGTATATGCTTCTAGCACCAACATTGTACAAACATACTTCCTAAGACTTTATAATAACTCTTTTCCATATGTAGTGTCTCATCATAAATGACATCCAAGATAAAGAGAAGGAGAATAAAGTGACAGTACCTATTGAGATATACATTGTGGTCTTGAAAACAGAGTATTTATAACTTTAAAGCAATTTGGCTAGTGCTACTCACCTTTCCTGAGCATAGGAATCCAACCCAACTGCCTAGAGTGTGGAATGCTTTGGCCAGGAGTGCACCTTGTCAAATGGAGCTTGTCTGAGACAAGAGCAATGGCTGAGTGGTCAAGAGAATGAAATGCTCTTGCAGACAACCTGAATGACAACCACTTGTAACTCCAGCTCCAGGGCTCCTCTGGCCTGTGAACACACACACTCACACACACATAAATGCACCCACAAACCATACACACAAACACATGCACATACAAAACACACACTCAATTTTTTAAAGTAGTAAAATAGATCTTTAAGAAAATGGAACTTGTCTTCAAAGGCTGTACTTCCTTTATAGCAGTTTTAACCCAAAAAGTGATCAACATAGGTGGAAACCCCAGGTCTCTTGACTCAGTTTGGGACAGCTCTATGAGAATGATGCACATATAGATGTGAGAAGGGTTGAAAGACAGAGCAACAGATATACTTGAGTCTTGGTCCTAGGGTTTCTGTGTGGTGTGAACAGACAAGACATTTACTTTAAGTCTTGAGCTAGCCTGACTTGTTTTTTAGTTGTTTGCTGTCTTAGTTTGGGTTTATACTGCTGTAATAAAACACCATGATCAAGACAACTTGAGGAAGAAAGGAACTATTCAGCTTATGCTTTGACAGCACTGTTCATCATCAAAGTCAGGACAGGAACTCAAACAGGACAGGAACCTGGGGGCAAGAGCTGATGCGGAGGCCATGATGGAGTGCTACTTATTGGCTTGTTACTCCTTCTTGTTCAGCCTGGTTTCTTATAAAACCCAGGACAAGCAGCTCAGGGTGGCCCATGCACAGTAGAATGGGCCATCCTATGTCATGCACTAATTAAGAGAAGGTTTCACAGTCTTGCTTGTAGTAGAATCTTATGGGGGAATTTTCTCAGTTGAGGCACCCTCACTTCAGATAACTCTAGACATGTTAACATGAAACTATCCAGCACACTGGCCAACTTCAACTCATATCTGAGTAACCCAGGTATCCTTCAAGAATAGGTCGTAGGAGCTATATGCAATTTTTCTACTCATAAAGAGAATGACTTTGCACAATAAGCTCTTACTTTAATAACATTCTTTGTTTAGGGTGACTTTCTCTTGAAGAATGTATGACCACACATTTAATTCTCAAACTCATAATGAAAATTTATTCCAAACACTTATCTCTTGAAATAGACTGTTTTTAAGAACTTAAAACACTTTATTTTTATAATCTAGATATCTTATTCTTTCTAAACTACTATACAGTAATTTAAAAGACTATTAACTAAATGCCTTGACAACATTTGTAACATGAACCATACCTGATTTAAATCAAGTTTGAAACTGCTTCTAAATCTGTTATTATAGAACAGGAACAAATGGATGAATTAGATCTGCGACTAACCAGGAAGAAGTCCACACACATTCACCAGGAAATAATACCTAATACTAACTAAACGCTAACGACCTTACTTATTGGCAACTTCAAACAGATGTTAACTTATTGAAATGCTTACATAATCATTTGAGACAAATATTATCATTTTATCAGTATTATAAGTGAGATTTCTTCATCTATAAGATTCAAGACTGGAAAATAACTTGCCCAGGTTTACAAGAAAATTAAATGTGCCAGATTCCAATCTAAGTAGTTAGACATCAGAACACCTCATTCAATCCACATTATAACCTATACAGTCAAGTTGCCATTTTCTCTCCTCTTGCATGTGAATATGGTGGAAGCAGATAAAGACAGGAAACATGAGCTATTCCAACCACCAGCACCTATGAACAACTAGAGGAAAATTTAAAGCAGTTCAACTTACTTCTCTCAGCAATAATTTGATTTCAATGTGTTTTGCTACAGGGAAAAACTACATTTAAAGATTCTTGTTAAAATGAAAATTAGTTTCATATCTATGAAATATAAGTGAAATATATGAAATATAATTGAGGACCAGTTAATTCTACAGTTGGTTTTCAAGCAAAATTTGCAAGAATTATCATGTAAGGGAGAAAGTGTTCCCAAGCTTGGCAGAAAACCAAGATCAAAACCACAGCTTTTTCTAATAAAATTTTGTTATGTGTATTGCAAATATTATATTGTGTCTTATAAAACACAGATTTCAATTTGTCAAGAAGCTACTCTGTAAAGAAGTCAAGGGTGGTGTGGGAGAGGCTGGGTAGGTGGGGTAAAGCAAAGGAGAAGGGGAAAGGGCAGATGTGGGATCAGGGGGTGTGGAGGGGTAACCAGAAAGTGGGATATCATTAGAACAAATTAAACTTTAAAAAATTAAAAAAAATAAAAAGAGAGACAGAGAGAGAGAAAGAGAGAGAAAGAGAAAGAGAGAGAGAAAGAGAGAGAGAGAGAGAGAGAGAGAGAGAGAGAGAGAGAGAGAGGTCAAATGAGGCTAACTGTTATTTACTGTATGAGATTGCTCACACATGGTCTACTACTATTTACTGAGTGAGCTTTCTCGTACACCTTTCACCACATTTTGGCTCTCTTCTCAAGACATTTACTCATTTCTAATTTCAAGTTCCTGAGTATATTGCTTATGTCTACTTCTTAGGACAGTATTAAACATGCTTATGCTGTTATACTGAAATTGATATTTATGTCCCATAGTACCAAGAAACTAAAGAAATGTTCTAAATGCTTGGGATTTAAAGACTTCTAATAACTTCAAATTCCAAAAATGGGTTGCATTTAATCAAGTTGTCAGCCAAAAGGTCCTATAGGAACCTCCAAACTACTCTAGCCAAGGCTATTGGTTGCTCTCCACAAACTGGTGATAAGGCCCCATTGCAGGAGATAACAACTACACATCACAAAAATGCACATGGAAAAGTTGACCTGGCCCCAATCTAGAGCTTTTACCTTTACCTACTAGTTTTCATGGTACTGAATACATAGGACTGTGCACACTACCAAAGGAGAAAGATAAACACTAACTCAGATACAAAACCTTCTATCTACAATGATGAACTGCTCACAAAATCTACTAGTGCAATAGTAGCACAAAGATTCTGCCCATAACCAACTAACATCTGATTGGATGAAATGAATGAGATGGAGCCTACTCCCAACACTGCTTGTGTAGACAAAAGCATGAGACTATACAGGCCAGGAAACTAGGGGAAAAGCAAACGGTACTGTTCTGCTAAAGTAACATAGCAATAAAATGACTTCTAATGATATTCTGCTATCCTCAGATATCAGTGCCTTGCTTGTCCACCATGAGAGAAGCTTTCTTCGGCAGTAAATGGGGACAAAAGCAGAGACCCACAGCCTGACAATGTGAAGAGAGTGAAACACCTTGGAATACTCAGTCCTAAACGGACTCCATCAAATCCCCCATCACCACCAAGGGTTCAGGGAACACTAAGAAAAAGGAGGAAGAGATATTGTTAATAGCAAGAGGGAATGGAAGACACAGGGGAAACAAGGCCTTCTAAACAATCAGGACCAACACACGTGTGACTTCATGGAGACTGTGGCAGCATGAAAAGGGCCTGAACAGGCCTAGGCCACATAGGGTCCCATCACTCAGAAGGGAAGTGACCACAAGCCCACACCTCTAAGTTTGAAGCAATCTCCAATTGATAACAGTTTACAAAGAAAGATTTATCTTTCTCCAGTTTTCTTAAGAGAGTCCCCATCACAAAACCATCACAATGTTGTCTTTGGAAGTTCATTGTCTCATAATGCTTCATCTGGGATTTCTTTCTGGTTTTCTTTCTATTCTATTTAATATTATAGGTCCTTTGCATATATATTATGGTCCCAGTTGTGTGTTTTTATGAGATTTCTATGAGTGTTGGAGGCGTGTGTCCCTGGGTTTTTTGAGGTTTTTCTTAGGCTCTTATTTTTTTTCTATACACGTGTTTGTTAGTTTGTTTCTTTGTTTTGTTCAATTCTGGTTTGTTTGTTTGTTTTTATTTTATCTTATTTTATTATTATTTACTAGATTCCTGTTTGTATTGTAAGGAGTGAGTAACAAAAGGAGTTGATTTGGGTTGGTAGATAAGTGAACAGGGTAATCAGAATATGGTATATAAAAACATCTATTTTCAATTAAAAATGGTAAAAAAAAACCCTTCTAATAGTGTTTAGACAAAATGCAGATATAAGAGAGTAGCTAAACAGAGTAAATGCTCTGGACAGTTATGGTTTATTAAGCAATGAATGCAGGAAACCTACAATAGCCAGCTTCTTAACTAAGAAAAAGTATGATATATACTGAATATTTCCTTCCAGACTCACATATGGAGATCATCATCACTAAGAGGACAGTACCAGAAATATTGGAAAATAGCTAGTTATGAGAGTAAAACACGTAACTGGACTGGTACCCTTATGAAAGAGACCCCAGGGCTCCCTTGACTCTTATACAATGTGAGGACACAGAAAGAGGGCATGTTTATGATCCAGAAGGTAAATGCTCACCAGACACCAAAATTATTGTCTTTGATCAAGTATATTCTAGATTATTGAACCATGAAAAGTCAAACTCTACTATTGATAAGGCCTCTCAGACTACAAAAGTCTGTTCAAGCATCCTGGACAGACTAAGGCAGAGAGTATTACGCTATGACTAGCTACTTAATAGGAATACAAATTGATGTATCCACTATAGAAACCGGAATAGAAGTTCCTAGACAAGCCAAAAATAGAACTGCCATATTTACTATAAAATCCTTCTAGTTTTTGTTATACTCAAAGGATTTAAGTATGAGTATGTCACCTGGAGAAACTAAAAAACTAAAAGAAGATCATGGGAGTGTTAAGAGAAGGAGTTCTAGAGAGGAGTATGGTAGAACAGGGGTGCTATGAATGGGGAATAAAAAAACTTTGGAAGGCAGAGAGAGAGGAAGGAGGAGTAAAGAAGTTCAAGGTTGACTAAAAAGGCCATAAAATACTCATAAACATATTTAAATAATTTAATAAAATTATACAACTTTGTATGATAATGCTTCCCCAAGAATAGAGGTTCCTAGACAAACCAAAAATAGAACTGCCATATTTACCATAAATCTCTAATACCCTAATGCCAGATATGGGAAACTGTGCTTCAAGTCCTCGTTCAAAGGAGTCCAAAAGACACCCTTGCAGGATATTGATGTTGCTTTCCAGAACTTGAAGGTAAAAACCTATTGCTGAAGACACTACCTATTTCAGGCATAGAATTGGAGACATTGAGCTGGAACTAAACTGCAAGCTTCTTTCCTCCCTGAAAAAAATAGTCCTCATAGTATCTGAAGGTGCTATGAAAACTCTAAAGGGAGCAAAGCAATTATTAGTCTTGCACAGCTCTAAAGCCTACAAACCCCAAAAATGAACATCATGGCAAGATAGACCCAAGAGTGCAACAGTGGGGCCTAGACCTCGACAGTAACTAACAGCTGAATAATTGGACTTAAGGCCCAAACCGTAGGAGAGAATCCATGCCTGGAGCTGTAGCCGACTTAACTCCCTGTAACTGATGAAGTTGTAGGCACTAGAAGAGAGCCTGCGATAGCCACATCCTTAAACCAATATGGTGTCCAACTGTTCCCTAATTACCTATCCCTCTATTCACAGATAAGTTTATCTCTCACCCCTCATCACAGAATTTATATTTCTGCTGCAGAAGATCATCCTGGAAACACACAACTGGAAATGCAGACAAAAACTCACCCTGAGGTGCCTGCCCTCCACTGATCTGGGTGGAGAGAAAATAGGGACAGAGTGTGTTTCATGCATGTATGAAATTATCATGGTAGCCATTATTTTATACAATTATACATGCTAAATAAACCTCAAATTCCTTGACTCATTTCATTATGAGCCTTCTTTTGACTTCAAGTTACATACTATATTTTTAGTTCCTGAACCAATAGTTTTAAAGCCAAATAATAAAACAAAACTGCAAAAGTCCAAAAGCTTAAAGGATATTAAGTGGCTGGCGAGATGGTGTGGTGGTTAAGAGCACTGACTGCTTTTCCAGAACTCTACAGTTCAATTCCTAGCAAGTGCATGGTGGCTCATAACCATCTGGACTGGGAGCCAATGCCCTCTTCTGGTGTGTTTGAAGAGAGTGACAGTATACTCATACATATTAAATAAATAAATAAAGTCTTTTTAAAAAGAAAGATGGTTAGAGTGGATTGTTGTAGGCATTTATATCATATTAAGGAACAAACACTTCAGACATCAGCAGGTGTATATTACCCATGCTTTCCCTGAAACCTTCCCATAATTCCCAGGATTTTTTTTTTTTTTTTTTTTT
>NW_022196914.1:44591201-44602312 GCF_008632895.1 Mastomys coucha | reverse complement strand
TTGTTGTTCGTCCTAAGGGGCTACAAACCCCTCAGCTCCATTGGTCTTTTCTCTAATTCCTTCACTGATTCCCAGGATTTCTAATGGTCACATCTTCACTGCATGTCCTCAATTTGATCTGAGTTTCTCAGTAGATGAAATCATGTAAATGATTAAACACATTTATATGTTAGCAATTTCATTCATTTACACAGCAAAGAGTACCTGTAGAGTTTTAAGCAATGTTCTGACCACTGAAGATGCATTCAGTTGTGAAAAATCAGAAGTGTAATGCAAATATATACACATAATTTTAATTTTCTACAAGCTACACTTTCCAAAAGTTAAACAAAATAAGAAAGGAAAATTTAGTTTGATATTTTATGTATCTAAGTGTGTCCAAATTTTAACATTTCAATATGAATCAATATTTTCAAGTGCCAATGATATATATTTTACTTCCTTTAATTTGTCTTTAAAATGCACATAGTAGCATTTAAATAGTTTAACATTTCACATGCTCAATAGGCACCACATGGCTCGAAGATGTC
Source organism: Mastomys coucha (assembly GCF_008632895.1). NCBI lineage: Eukaryota > Metazoa > Chordata > Mammalia > Rodentia > Muridae > Mastomys > Mastomys coucha. The sequence goes on along the minus strand of NW_022196914.1, from coordinate 44,601,782 downwards.
AAAAGGCAGACTGAATCTGGTGTTTCTCTTTAATGACATCAAACGGATATGAAGAGTTAGTCCTTATTGGCTTAATTTTTTAGTTGTATGTCCTGTGGTTGGCAGAGCTGGAGATGTAAAGCAACTCAAAGTCTTTGAGGTCTACAAGATCATAAGTGATGCAACTTAGATACATGGTTGGATGTTAGTTTTGCTTTTATCTGATACAATGGCAATTCTTCCTTCCTGGAATAAGTAGTTAATTTGCCTTCTTATTTAATAGGAGCCAAGGATGAAAATACAAGATATTTTAGAGACCCATCAAACTTTTAAATGATGGAACACTTTAAAGACTGTGGCACCCTTAAAGTTGTCCTGTATTCTCTATTGTTACTTTAACATTAACATGATCATGAAAGCAAACAAGAAGGGAAAGGTTATGGCTTAATACTGATAGGTTTATGTGTTAACAAGGGACAAGTTATTCTCATTATTTTTTGTCAACTTGACAAAACTAGAAATACCTGACAAGAGAAATTGATTCCATTAGATTGTCCTGCTCACATGACTATGAGGTATTTTTTTAATTAGATATTTTCTTTATTTACATGTCATATGATATCTCCTTTCCCAGTTTCCCCTCTGGAAAAAGAAAAAGAAAAAAAGAAAAGAAAATAAAGATAAAAATAAAAAAACAAAAACCCCTGTTCCCTCTCCCCTCCCCTTCCTCACCAACCCACCCTCTCCTGCTTCCTGGTCCTGGTATTCCCCTACACTGGGGCATAGAACCTTCACAGGGCCAAGGGCCTCTCCTCCCATTGATGACCGACTTGGCTATACTCTGCTACATATGCAGCTGGAGCCATGGGTCCCACTATGTGTACTCTTTGGCTGGTGGTTTAGTCCTTGGGAGCTCTTGATTAATGATTCATGTGGGAGGGCCCAGCCTAAGTACACAGTGCCACTAGTAGCACTGTGGTTCTTGGTTAGTACAAAAGTCCAAAAAAGCTTAAAGGATATTAAGAAAAAAGATGGTCCTGGATAGTACAAAAAAAACAACAAGCTGAATAAGCAAGGAAGAATAAGCCAGTAAGGAGCATTCTTCCAAAGTCTCTACTTCAGTTCTTGGCTCCAGATTCCTACCTTGAGTCTCGCCCTAACATTGCTTAATGATGAACCTCATCATGGAAATGTAAGCCAAATAAATCCTTTCCTTCTCCAGGTTGCTTTTGGCCAGTACCATAGCAATGGAAATCTAACTAGAACAAACTTGTTCTTCTTTGTGCTCATTTTCCCCTCACTTCTTAGGTGAGCCTGTCATTCTTTCAATTCTAAATATCATGGTTAACAAACTTATATGTAACTGACCCTAATCTCTTTTTTGTTGTTTAATTATTTTGTTTATTTACATTCCATTCATCACCCACCTCAGTTCCCCCCACCTACATCCATTTCCTCTCCCCTCATGCCTCTAAAAAGGTGCTCTCCCCACACCAGGTCTCCCTCTTCCCTGGGCCCTCAAGTCTCTTGAGGATTAAGCTCATCTTCTCCCACTGAGGCCGGACCAAGCTGACCTCTGCTACATATGTGCCAGGAGCCTTGGACCAGCTCATTTATGGTCTTGGTTGGTGGCTCAGTCTCTGGGAGCTCCCTGGGGTCTGGTTTAGTTGAGATTATCAGTCTTCCTATGGTGTTGCTCTCCCTTTCAGCTTCTTCAATACTTCCCCTAATTCAACCACATGGGTCCCTTACTTCAGTCCAGTGGTTGAGTGTAAGTGTCTGCTTCTGTCTCAAGCAGCTGCTGCTAGAGCTGAGGACAGCTGTGCTAGGCTCCTATCTGTGAGCACATCATAACATAGTAGTGCCAGGCTTTGATGTCCCCCTGTGAGATAGATCCCAAGTTGGACCAGTCATTGGACCTCCTTTCCTTCAGTCTCTTCTTCATTTTGTCCCTGCAAGTCTTTTAGACAGGAACAATTCTGAGTCAGGGATTTTGACTGTGGATAACCATGTCCCTCCACTTGAGGCCCTGATTATCTGCTGGAGGTGGATTCTTCAAGTTCCCTTTCCCAGATGTTGGACATTTTAGCTAAGGTCATCCCCAAAGAGTCCTGAGAGTGTCTCACTTCCAGGGTACTTTCTAGAGGGTCCCTCCACCTCCCACTCCCTGAGATTGCTTATTTCTGTTCATTTTCCTGACCCTCTTGGGTTCTCTCCTGTCCCCTCCCCCATACCTGATTCTGTTCTTCTTTTCCCCTTCCCGCTCGCTCTCCTGCTCGCTCTGCTCCCTCTGCCACCCAAATCCCTCCCTCCATCTGCCTCTTGTGACTAATTCCTTCCCCTTTCTAAGTGGGATTGAAGTCTTCTCACTTGGGCATTTCTGCTTGTTACATTTCTCATGATCTATAGGTTGTATCCTGAGTATTTTGCACTTTTTGGCTAATATTCACTTATCAGTGAGTACACACCATGCATGCCTTTTTTGGGCCTGAGTTACCTCACTCAGGATGATATTTTCTAGTTCAATCCATTTGCTTGAAAAATTCATGATGTCCTTGTTTTTAATAGCTGAATGTTATTCCATTGTGTAAGTTAACCACCTTTTCTGTATCCAGTCTTCGATTGAGGGACATTTGTGTAGAATTATTTCCAATTTTCTGCGGAACTGCCAAATTGACTTCCTCTCTTCTTTAATCTCAACTTCCATAGCCAGTTGCCTGCATAGCATCTCCCTTTGGATATCGAGAATGTGTCCTTAGTTCAGCAAGTGCAAATTTACTAGATTTCCATGTCTAATTCCAACCCTACTTTTTCCCTAGCACATCTTATATCAGTAAATCTTACAACCATTCACTGAGTTTCCCAAGTTAACACCATAAAATTCTGTGAGTTTCTCACATTCCCCCACTTGTACTGTTCTCTTTCTCTAGACACAGTCACCTTACTCTCCACAAGGACCATTTGCATCAGTATCATACTTGTATTTTTATTTTTACATTTTATTTTATATGTTGCTATCTTTGATCTGAACAATAACCAGCAACACAATCGTAATACATCAGTTAGATGATATACCATCCTAGTGGCATCCATCCAAATGCACCCTGTTAAAATACCTAAAGATATAGCCCCTTCTAATCTGAAAATAATAGTATCTAACCATATTCTATCCATTCTCTTCATTCCTTTAATTACAAAACAACCAAAATCCTCTGGAAAAACATGTGAAGTGGATAGAAAAGAGGAGCACTAAGGAAGAGAAGGCGGACTCATTAGAGAGTTCAGATCTTGAAGAATGACACAAGCTTTGATTTGGTTTCTATCATATGTACCCTATTCTGTACTCACCCAAAACACTGGCAAGTACACACAGACACATAGACAGAGGTACACACACACACACAGAGAAAGAGACAGAGAGACACAGAGAAACAACAGAGACAAAGAGGGAAAGACAAAGCCTGAGAGACAGAACAGAGAAACAGAGAGAGAGATCCACACAGATAGAGATAGAAAAGAAAGACACAGATATACACACACACACACACACAGAGAGAGAGAGAGAGAGAGAGAGAGAGAGAGAGAGAGAGAGAGGTGGTGGAGAGAGAGAGAGAAATACTACAGTGAAACCCATTACTTCACATGCTAACTAAAACTGATTAATGATTTTATTAGAAAACAAATCAGTGCAGAAAGGGGGAATCAGTACATTTGAAGATCTGTGAATAGAAATGATCTGATTTCAACAATAGAGAGAAAATGGATTGGAAAATGAGTAGAACTCAGAGACCTACAGAAAAATAACAAAAGGATGTTTACATTATCTGTGTTCTAGAGAGGAGAATGTAAGACTGTGTGTGTGTGTGTGTGTGTGTGTGTGTGTGTGTGTGTGTGTGATTTGTACAACTGTGTGTATGTGTGAGTTGATGTGTGGACCTGTGTGTGTCTGTGTGTGTACATCTGTGTATGTTCCTGTGTGTGTATGTGTATTTGTGTGTTTCTTTGTGTATCTCTGTGTGTACATCTCTGTGTATATATCTTTGTGTGTATTTGTGTGAATCTGTATGTGTACATCTTTGTATGTGCCTTGTATGTATGTATGTGCATGTGTACACACACATGTGTTGACTAATATAATTTCTCCAAATATAATAAATAAGCCTACATTCAAAAACCAATCAGAGTCCTAACACAATAAACTCAAGGAAATCTTACACAACCCCACAATAATATTGTTATGGACTAAAAGCTAAGAAGCAATGCTAATAACAACTAGTGGGAAAAGATAGAACAACTAGCAGAAAAAGTATACATTGACAAAGTACTTATTCATCAGAAATTACAGAGGTCGAAGAGGGGTGATACAATCTTCTTTTTTTACATGAGGAATAAAAACCATCAATCCAGAAATATGTATCCAGTAAAAATTTTCTTTAGAAATGAAGTTTCAATTTTGGGGATATAGTCCAGGAATAGATTGCTTATCTGGGAAATGTTATGTTCCAGAGTTGATCCCAATACTACAACAACACAAGAAGAAAATAACAAAAAGAAGATGAAGAAAGAAATAAAAGGGAGAGAGAAGGGGAAGAGGGGGGAGAGTGGGGAGAGTCAAAGAGAAGAATGGCTATAGATATTATCAGGAGAATAAAAATTAAGATTTTTTTCACCAGAATACTTAGTCTAAAAGAGTAGGAAAGAAGAGGACAGAAAAGGGAAATACAAGGCTCTAAGGATGCTGAGAAGGGAGTCTGGTGCCTCCTCCCACACGTTCTCACTCTAGCCTTTGTAGAGCCTGCAGACAGACAGCTCCCCTGCTGCTCTGCAGCTCCCCAGCATCTCCTCAGCTGGCTCAGTGCAGAAGCTGCCTGCTCTTCTCCAGTCCCTGAGAAACCTCACCTGCAAGGAGACTTCTCCAAGCATTTATTATGAAGTAACATTGCACATTATGCTATTTCATAACTCAATTTCATTTTTGCTCATAAAATTATTTGCTACTGGAATTTGTCCTATTGCATTGTCTCTTCACTAAAATTAAATTGTCTCTTATTTTTCACCAATATATCTCTAGCATCAGAAACAGAGTTTGGTTCATAGTGAGTAGTCAAACTGTATCTTTAAAGACTTCTAAAAATACCTTCCTTTTTTGATAAAAATAGACAGAACTTTGCTTCTGTTGCCATTGTGAGATAGTATGGTGTTAAATTAACATATTAATGACTAAAGAAAAGAAAACGCAAATTAGATTTGCCTGTTTACAGGGAAAAAGGATATAGAGAAAAATATAAGCAATACAACTTTAGAAATGAAAGGAAATTCAATGTAAGAAAAGATCAGAGAGAATAAAATGAAAAAAAAAATGTTGGCCAAATAATATGAACTTACCCAAGATGGAAACACACTGTATAAAATGAGGACCAAAGCTAATAATAACAGACTGTATGCTTGAATCTTTTTGAGAGAGTAGATCTTATGTATAACTTATCACAAAAAGATAAATTCATGAGGGAATGAATATGGTATTTAGTTTGATTACGGTAATCTAGTATACATACTAAAGCATCGCCTCTTACAATATGGATGTAAACAATTTTTGTCAGTTATGCCCCAATAAAACAAACCAGGAATGAAATAATACAAATCCAAGAAGTATAAAGATGCAAACTGAGAACAGAAGACAGTTAGAGCTTCTAGGGAAGAAAGCACAAGTATTTGAAAGAGAGCAGAGCAGCTTGAGGTTGAAGGTATTGATAGAAAACAGTATTCCTAATTTGAAAAAATTCTGACTGTGCAGAGAAGGTAGATTTCAAAAGACATCAGTTAAAATAAAAAATTGAGAGATCTTAAAACATTTTTAATTAGATATTTTCTTTATTTACATTTCAATACCCTCTTCCCCTGCTCACCAACCCACCCACTCCCTCTTCCCTGTCCTGGTATCCCCCTACACCAGGGCATTGAGCCTTCTCAGGACCAAGGGCCTCTCCTCCCATTGATGTCCAACAAGGCCATCCTCTGCTACATATGCAGCTGGGACCTTGGGTCCCTCCATGTATATTTTTTGGGTAGTGGTTTAGTCCCTGGGAGCTCTGGGGGTACTGGTTGTTTCATATTGTTTTTCCTCCTATGGGGCTGCAAGCTCCTTCAGCTCCTTGGGTCCTTTCTCTAGCTCCTCCATTGGGGACCCCATGCTCAGTCCAATGGTTGGCTGCAAGCATCCACTTCTGTATTAGTCAGGCACTGGCAAAGCCTCTCAAGAGACAGCTATATCAGGCTCCTGTCAGCAAGGACTTGTTAGCATCCACAATAGTGTCTGGGTTTGGTGATTGTACATGGGATGGATACCCAGGTGGGGCAGTCTCTGGATTGTCATTCCTTGAGTCTCTGCTCCACACTTTGTTTCTGTTACTCCTTCCCTGTGTATTTAATTCTCCCTTCTAAGAAGGATGGAAATATCCACACTTTGATATTCCTTCTTCTTGAGCTTCATGTGGTCTGTGAATTGTATCTTGGGTATTCTGATCTTCTGGGCTAATTAATATCCACTTATCAGTGAGTGAATACCATGTGTGTTCTTTTGTGATTGGGTTACCTCACTCAGGATGATATTTTCTAGTTCCATCCATTTGCCTAAGAATGAAAATTTCCAAAACCAGAGAAAAGGAAAATGTAACCATGAAGTTGGGCACACATTCTTCTTTTAGGGACATTGTGGTTTTATCCTTTAATTCCCTGAACCACTGAAGCAGCATCTATATATTTTTAAGAAAAAAATTAATTTGTGGTGCATGTAATTTATACTCAATTTTACCACCTTTCATTTGCTAACATAAAGATGCCTTTACAGGAAGATCCCTGAATTTCTCTGCCAGTTTTACCTGAGGATACTGTCTAAATGATTAAAAGTTATATGAAATCTTGGATCTAAAGAAGTGTACCAAATACTTATAGGAGCAATTTGTAGATGTAAGAACTTTGATACAGAGTAACCTGCACAAGACATAAAGATAATAGTTTGAGCCAGTCATGAGGTCATGCCCACTTTGCCAGACACAGACGCAAACCTAGACAATAAGATCTGAGAAAGCATCACCGGATGCATCTCAGAAGTACCTTTGAATGATTGAAAATGGATAAATCGGGACCAGTGAGGGGCTCAGCAGGTGGATACACTTCCTGTGCAAGGCTGATGAACTTTGCTCTGCCTGGATCCATGCAAAGGCAGAGGACAGGAAAACTCTGCCCTCTGATCTCTGCACATACACAGTGGCACAAATGGCCACATAATTTATACATTCAAACATACACATGCACACATAGTAATGATAAATATGATGGTAATAATAAATAATAATTTCTTAAACTGACAAATAATAGAACTCACGTCCTGCGGTAGCCATAGTAAAGGCATGTCTTCCCAGAACAACAGCAGCAGATTGCAAGCGATGAGGAGCCCAGCCTGACAGCAAGCGCAGAAAAACAAAATGTCCCGAAGAGGACATCGAGTTAGACAGTTCTCAATTCTAACTCTGGGTTGCTTTCTGCATGATATAATAAATTTTAAGTAATTCGTAAAATAATAATCATTTAATTAAAATTGAAGATGATCTAAGCTTTTTTTTGTAGTAGAGGGTTGTTGCTTCTTATAGATGAAATTGTCTCTAGTAGATACAAGATTTGAACTTTATTTTTCATCTAAGAATGAGTCTGAAGAAAATTAATTGAAATATGTAGAAAGTTTTGTTTACAAAGTGATTATTAAAATATTATCATTGAATATTTTTCAATAGTGGAATAGGAAATATCAACATATAGAAGCATCCAAATGATTACCCAGCAGCTAAATTTAAAAACTTGCTTGTAAAGAATCTTAACATAAAATATTATAATACTACATAAAATTAAAAGCATAAAGTCTTAGAAGCCATTCAAAGGCTGATAGAAAATACACCTAAATTTCTTTCTTTACATATTAATGAAATTATGATTGACATGTTCAATTTTAAAAGAAAAAGTAAACTAAAAGCATTAAATATTATAATTTTGAAGACTAAATGGAAACATAAGAAATGTTTCAGTAACATGAGTAAATTTTAAAATATGCTAATTTATAACAATGCTTCCAAATATTTATTTATTTATAATGAAATCTATACCTTTTTTGCTTAAGTAATAAGATTGTCTATGTGTTACTTGTTTCTCTCAGAACACTATTAAAATAAAAATGCTGCTATGCAGTCTTCCTAAGAAGGGTTATTAATTACCTACTAGTACTCTGTTCTTTGCAGCTACTTATACAATTATCTTTATACAGTGTATGGCTGGTTGTGTGTGCCAACTTGACACAGGCTGGAGTTATCACAGAAAAGGGAGCTTCAGCTGGGGAAGTGCCTCCATGAGATTCAGCTGTGGAACATTTTCTCAATTAGTGATCAATGGAGTAGGGCCCCTTGTGGTTGGTGCCATCCCTGGGCTGGAAGTCTTGAGTTCTATAAGAGAGCAGGCTGAGCAAGCCAGGAGAAGCAAGCCACCAAGGAACATCCCTCCATGGCCTCTGCATCAGCTCCTGCTTCCTGACCTGCTTAAGTTCCAGTCCTGACTTCCTTTGTTGCTAAACAGCAATGTGGAAGTAACCTCCCCAACTTGCTTCTTGGTCATGATGTTTTGTGCAGGAATAGAAACCCTGACTAAGACATACAGTAATTCCATCTCAAGTAAAACTACAGTAAAATAGATTTTATTATTTTATTAAACACTAACACTGTGCAAAGACATCAGTAAATCTTAAATGCAAAGTGATAGAAGCCAGTTTGTATGGGCTACCACACTGTTATTCCATTTATATCAAACCACAGAAAAACTATGAAAAACAGACTGTTGTCTGAGACGTCAGCCCTGACTGAGGGAGGGGGGCTTGTCAGGCAGAGACATGAAATTTAGACTGTAGCTGCTATAGGTTTTTTTTTTCATCTTTTTTTAAATTGGATATTATTTACATTTCAAATGTTATCCTCTTTCCCAGTTCCCCCATACACACCAGAATCTCCCATCCTATCCCCACTCCTCCTGCTTTTAAGAGGGTGTTTCCCCAACCATCCATCCACCCACCCACCCACTGCCAGCTCCCCTCTCTCTAATTCCCCTACACTAAGGCATTGAGCCTTCAGAGGACCAAGGGCCTCTCCTCCCATTGACCAAGGCCATCCTCTGCTATATATGCAGCTAGAGCCATGGGTCTTTCCATGTTTACTCTTTGGTTGGTGGTTTAGTCCTTGGGAGCTCTGGAGAGTCTGGTTGGTTGATATTTTTGTTCTTCCAATGGGGTTGCAAACCCCTTCAGCTCCTTGGGTCCTTTCTCTAACTCCATCATTGGGGACCCCATTGTAATTTTGAACTCACGATATTGTTCACTTGTCAAAATCCATAGAATATTAAAATACAAGGAAAGAACCTCGATACATACACAAATTTAAAAATATATTAGGAGTATGTGAATGTAAATGTTAGTTTTATTTCTTCAGATGAAGAGATGAGACAAGAGCTGTACCCAAGCAATGCTGAGTGTAGAGCTTTTCTTTCTCTGTACTAACTATCCCTAGGCCCAGACCTGGAAGCTTCTAGATTCTGCACAATCTAATCTTCTGCTGACCTAGGCCTACAATGTTTTATCCTCTAAGACTTACTGCTAAATAAACTTGTTCCTTCTAGTTCTTTCTTAACTTTGGCTGATTTAACTCAGCTGTTCTGTCTCAAACTTCTCTCCAACTGACTGATTGAAATTGAATTCTCTAGGCTTATTGAATTGCTCTGCTTGGAAGAACTGCCTCTGAACTCCATGAATGAACTGTATGGACTGCATGAACTGAATGGAACTGAATGGAACTACACAAACTAACCTGAACTCAATTGCATTCAAATTCACTGTCTAGAAAATCTTATGAACGCCAATCCACCTCTTTCCCTGAACTAATCTTAAATAACCTCTGTTTGCTTTCCTTTCTTGTGAAAGATTCATATCTCTGACTCATTCTGTCAAATCTGATTCATTAATACATTTTCAAAAATGTGCAAATAACAAAAAAAATAGTGAATAAACATAGAACACAAAGCCTTAATTCATGTAAATTACAAATAAGTTCTGTAGCCATTCCACTTTTTGTTTTGTTTTGTTTTAAAACTTTTATTGCATTATGATGAGAAAAGTTACATGATTTCAATTTATCTGACTTTGTTAACATCTAAAAACATATTTTAAGTAAATAGAATTAAATCACATTCTTGTTTCCCTTTTGTACCCCAACTCCTCCCAGAGACCCCTCTTCAATATCTACAATATCTTTTTTGTCATATTCTTTAAAATTTATAAAATATTATAGCAATAAAAATGAGTATTATATAAGTTGTTTGATAAAAAACAACAATCAATTTAACAGTCTTATGTAGATGCTTGTCTACAGGAATAGTGAAAATACATTTTTCTCAAAATAAATTTTAAATAACTCTAAACATATTGACTGTATACTTCAAAATAATGCATCACTACTAGTATTTTCTTAAATGAACATAAATATATAATGTCTTTTTGTTTGTTTTGTATTTAGT
>NW_022196914.1:44589950-44590891 GCF_008632895.1 Mastomys coucha | reverse complement strand
CCAAGAAATGAATTATAGGCTCAATTTTTGGATACAGACTTCCTGCTATGGTCAAAGCTATTTGACTTCAGTGAATGACTTTATTCTCAGCCCAGGGAAAACAGGTAACATTCATTTAAGAAATGGTGTAGGTATTAAGATGGTCTATCCATAAAAGTCATTCATTAACTGTCTCAATAAACATTGGTTCTGCTTGGAGGGTGGCACAGACATTTAGGTGAGGGTAAGAATTTGGTTCATTAGCTGTGATAATTTGGAAAAGCATTCATCTCAGAGAAAGAGTAACTTATAAAGTCCTCTTCTTCAAACTTGATACAAGAGTTACAAACTCAAGCAAAGTATTCAGTCTCACTCTTTGTTGTTCTCTCACAAGCCACCTCCCTAGTTAATTGTCTATATTTCTTTTGGATATATAAATACTTTTGAAATGTATAAGCTGTTCTGAAAACCATAGTGTAGTGTAAAAACATGAAATAAACAATACTACTAATAGAGAGGCTGAGATAGGAGAAGCAAGATTTCAAGACCCTTATGTTCTACAGAACAAGACATTGTCACAAACAAGCTGAAAGTATATGTAGATTGTACAATATTGGACCTATTTCTCCAATTACCAAATTAGAGAGACCATTGGATACAATCAACAAATTTCTAATTCCTCATATTATTGGATTTCACTCAATTAGGATATGTTGGTAATATTAATTTTCATATTAAGATATTAAGAAAAGGTAATTGTCACTTTCTGTTGTTTTTTTTTGTAAGAGATGGAATTAGGTTTGTGTGGATTTGTTGAAAGATTACTTTCTTGCTTCTTCTAGGGTGTAGTTTTGATCCTTATGTTGATGTTTTCTATCTATTATCCTTTGTAGAGCTGGATTTATGGAAAGATACTGTGTAAATTTTGTTTTGTCATGGAATATCTTGTTTTCTCCATCTAT
>NW_022196914.1:44574174-44588655 GCF_008632895.1 Mastomys coucha | reverse complement strand
GAGATCCTGTGACCCTGGGCTTGTTAGAGCACCTGGGAGTGCAGCAGCTTCCTCTGGGTGTTGTGGGAGTGGCTGTGGAGACTGGGCTCAAAGTCTGCTCAGGACACCAGCCCAGAGAGACTGGAAGGAACCCAAGCCACTCTGCTGGCAGAGTTCCTGTGTGCCTGGTCCTGAAGGTCTCAGTTACTCCCGGTGTTAGGACAGATGTTGGGTCCTCCTCACTCCTGATCCTGGGAGTGTCAGCGTGCCTGGAAGTGGAGCTTCCTCTGGGTGTTATGTGACTGGCTGCAGAGCTTGCACCCAAGTTTCACTCAAGACACCAGCCCAGAGAGGCCGGAAGGCGCCATTTCACTTATAAAGAGGTAGAAAACAATGCCACACTTCTAAGTATGAAGTGCACTGTGTGATGTGGAAGGGTTAAAGTTTTCAGTTTATAGAGAAGAAACCTGACAAATGCTGCCATTGTTACAAATGATAGCATTCAAGTCATCAAAAATAAAGTAACAGCAACAGAATTTGACCAATATTATTTTTCCCTCATATGATGACTGGTGAAAAGGTGTATTTTCACCCAATTCCTTTTCAAGACTCCTAACTACAGGCTAATGACAGGAGAAATATCAAAACAATCCCAGTCACAAGGCACAACAAGATACGCAACAAGACATGCAACAAGATATGCAATCAACACTTATCAAAACTAAGTCCTCAAAACTAAAAACAAATCTAAATCATTGTCACAGCCAAGAGTAACCCAATGAAACATGATAATTAAATGTAATATGGAATCCTTATTGAGATCCAAGAACAGATAAAGAACAGAAGGAGCAAGCAGTACATTTACAATCCACCAAAGAATGGACAACAATGACATTAATACATCAATATTACCACTGATCAATATATAATACCAGCATAATGTTAATGATAGGGAAAGTAGGTACAGGTGGGAACTCTGCATTATTCTTACAATGTTTCTGAATGTCTGTGAAACCTAACATTTCTTTATTTTAAAGATCAGAAAGTTTAGCCAAACACTTCCATCCTGAGATAGACAAGATGGTAGGACTGGAAAACTGTTGATCTCAGGAAAGTCAAGGCTTTCTGTGAAATGCTCTGTGCAAGAAGGAAATACCCAAAGAATCTGATTCATTCAAAGAATTAATAAAAGATTATATTTTAAATAACACAAATAAACAAAATAAAACAAACATTTTTCATAAGTATTACTTAGCAATAGTGGGTAAGCCACATAACAGCCACATAGCCCATAGCTTTGAGATATATATTGTTATGCTCATATTTACAATGTGGAGTCAAGCAGATGATCTCTAAGATCTAGCCCTACAATTCTAGAATCTTTGCCAAAGCTAAACACAGGGTCTAACTGAACCACTCCCTGCTTACTTTTCTTGAAAAAGTTCAACCTCCCACTCTAAAAATCCCCAGTAACCATAAGTTATTAATGTTCCTTTCAATGTCAAATTCATTGTAGCCACCAGAGCTAGCTAAACTTCTCATGCTCTCAGGCCATAATTGAGATTGAAAGCTTCATGAAGATGAGGGGCAGATTCATCCTGCTTACTGTAGTCACTGGGACCTAGGACACTACTTGGCACTTACTTTGTAGACACTGGACCAGTGCTTATGCAATAAATAATATGCATTTAATTTTCAAGATCATACTGGACAAGGGAAGAAGCAGAGAACTAAAACTCTCTGTGGGTACCCAGAAGGACATCATGCATGATATATCATCCACCAAAGCACAGATACCTTAAAATAGAAATAGCATTACTATACTGAAAAGACACAATCATTCTAAAAACTAGCTCTTTACAAAAATTATCCACAGTGTTCTTAATCTCTTGTCACTTCTTTAAATGAAGAGGAAAGATATTTAATCGATGTCTAGCAACATCCTCTTCATCCTATGTATAAGCATGACCTCTTCATATCCTTACAAAGGTGAGAGTGTTAAGGGATAAGATATTTGGAAACAAAATACTATCTGCAGATATACACATAATCTGTAAGGCAATAGTGGTGTCACTGTTACAGGGGTAATTAGCTGCTTTCTAACTGGATTTCAGGCACACTGCATCAGAGGAAGTTTGGATGGTCCATGAAAACTGTCCAAACATCCATGACTGTGGAGGTTATAGGCTCAAGGACGAACTTATGATGATTGCTGTGCTTCTAAATGCTTATGTTTATAGCCATAGATTAGTGCTACTCTCAGCCTTCGAAAAAGAAGTGGTTGTTGTTGTTGTTGTTGTTGTCACTGCTGCTGCTGCTGCAGTTGGTAGCAAATGATAAGAAGAATGAGTAACATTGGAATACTGGGCACGAAATGAGACATCTATACCAAACCATGGTGGGAGTGAAGGAAGCTCTAAGTGTATGTGATACTTAGTGAATGGTGTTGTGTGTCAAGACATTTTCTGGGAAGGCACAACACATATTTATATTCTCCCCAGATAGGAAACCCATGACAAACTAAAGTACAGATACCACCAAAGTCCAACTTGGTGAACCACTGAGCTTTATTGGCTTTGCTTGAAGAAAAAAATGGTGAGGGTTTACATACAGGTGTAGAAGTAACTCAAAGATGGTAGTATCACCAAAATCACTCTAGGCATGGGTGACACCTCACAAAAACTGGAAAAGCTGCAGCACACCATACAGGCTTCAGGCAGCTCAAAAGGATGGAGGTGGCCCCTTCCAGGTGGCTCAGCTGCTCTATACCTCTTCCAGGCATCTCAGCTGGACTTTGCTTCTTTTCAGGCTGCTTGTCTTGTCTCATAGTCTTCTTTGTAACTTGTCTGGTTTAAGATTGGTTTTCATCAGTCTTAATGGTTTGTACTTAAGCATGTGCCCATAGGCTGTTTCATCATACTACAGAGACATGTATTTAACCATGCTCATTGCTGCTCTATTCATAACAGCTGACAATTAGAAACAACCTGGATGTCCCTCAACAGAAGAACAGATAGAGAAAAGTGTTATGTTTACACAATGGACTATTAATTGACCACTATAAAATGAAATCCATAAGTAAATGGATGGATCTAGAAAATGTCATCCTGAGTGATGTAACCCAGATCCAGAAGGACAAATATGGTATGTATTAACTTATATGTGTATATTAGATGTGAATCAATGATAACCAAGCTACAATGCATAGAACCAAAGAAGATAGGTATAAAGTAAGGTGTAGGGGGCACAGCTAGATCTCCCTATGGAAGGTAAATAGAATATATTGTTATGAATAGATTGGGATGAGGATCAAGTTGTGCAAGGGAGAGAAAAAAGGAACAAAGGAGGGAATACAGGGAGAAACAACTAACTTAAGTGCCATTTGAGGGGTGATATGGAAACCCAATACAGTAAAATCTTATTAAAATGTATACATATTTAAAGGTAATTTAAATGAAATTGCCAAATAATGTGGAAGACAGAGCCCCAAGTAACCATCTATGATCACCAAATGAAACCTTAAGTACTGGGGTTGGGTTATATTTAATTGAATTGTTGACCATGGAACCCCCTAAACAACCCAGGTTTTTGCCAAGACTACAAGTCTCCACAAACTAACAGCAAGGTCACTATTACTGATGACAACTTCTTCATTGGAAATGAAGAACTCATGCTGGTGCCTACACAGAGCTTTTATGTCTACATGCTTGAATCTTTGGTAGAGAAAAGTACTCTACATACTATCACAGGAAAAACAAATACCAACTCAGTTACAAACCCTTTCATTTTCAGTGGCGTCCTACCTCCAAATATGCTAATGTAATGGTAGCACAAAGTCTGTGGGAGTAACTAAGCAACATCTGATTTGATTGAAGGTCCACAACAAAAAATTGAACCCATACCCAGCACAGCATGGAGTAACCAAGAACCTGTGACTAGATTTCCCATAGCTAGGGACCTATAGGAAAATCAAATGCTACTGTTTTGTTTTTTTTTTAAAAAAAAAAAAAAAGTAGCAATAAAATGTCTCTAATGACTTCCTGCTGTACTCATAGACCATTACCTTTCTCAGCCACCATCACAGATGCGTCATCCTTCACCAGATGGGAATAAATTCAGAGACCCACAGGTCAGACATTACTTAGAGAATAAGAAACCTTAAAATACATAGCCCTAAATGGGATATCTCCATTAAATCTCTCCACTTAGGGTATGGGGACCATATAGAAGAGGAAGGAAAAAGGTAAGAGCCAGAGGGGATGGGGACACCAAAGAACCAAGGAAGGACCTTTGAGTCAACAGCACTTAAGCACATATGAAATCAAAGTGACTGAGGCAGCATGCACAAGGGCTATACCTGTCTATACCAAATGGGGTCCTAGATCTATAAGGAGATGAGGACATATGCCTCATCCCTAACCCAGAAGCTATCTCCAATAGAAAACCACTTGCAAATGAAAACTTAATTCTCTCCAGTAAAGTCTTACTGGGTAAATAAATTATTGGGTAGTCCCTATGCTCAGGAGTAGATGACCAACAGGAAATAAAGTGGAAGGCATCTTTGGAGGTTCCTTATCATGTCATGAATTTGTTTGTTTGTTTGTTTGTTTTTAATTTTTATTTTCACTTTACTTTATATATTTTATGGAGTTTTTCTCTCTTTTTACCAGTGGTCCTTGGTGGCTTCCAGTTTTAGTGGTTTTATGGGATTCCTGAGTATGCAAACAAATGCATCTCTGAGTCTGTATCTATTTCTTGTGCTTTTCTTGGGCTCTTTTCTCTCTGTTTGCTTGTTTTATTCTGTTCCAATGTGTTTGTTTTTGTTTTGCTTGATTTTATTTTTATCCCTTAAAAACCTGTTTGTTTATTTTCTAATAAAAGACAGCAAATGAGTGGGTTTGAAGGAGAGGGACTTGGGGAGGAACTGGGATGATTAGAAGAACTGGAAATGGAATCTGTTTTCAATAAAAAGGGGGAAAGTGTTAGTGTAAATAAAACTAATAAACTGAATCTTTATAAGTATCCATTATGTATAACTTAAAGTCTTTCAATGTAAACTTGATTTCAATCATAGTGAACATACCAGAACAAAGTAGAAAAGAAGTTACAATCTTAACTGACAACAAGCCATGAAAGTGTAGTTTCAGACAGGATGAGAACTTTTGAGAATAGCTGATGGGAGTAACTAGATTTCCTATACTATCACAGGATAGTATGGGAAAATGTTTTTTTACACATCCTATAGAAAATAATTTTACTCCACAATTTTCCTGGCAAAGATATATTATATGGCTTAATCTTGTTAGGAGTATGCCTTATTCATCTATCTAACTCAGAATCAAATACACAAAAGTGCTCAATACTTCATTAAATTAATTTTTTCTGCTATTTACTTCTCACATGAATTTTTAAACAATATTTTATTCTAGATCATATATAATGTTGCATCATAAGTTAAACTAATCCTGACCCAACATTCGATACTCTGAATCCTGAAATCATGTATTTATCTTACAAATCTGTTTAATTCGAGGAAAAGTTTCTTGTGTTACAGTGATGATGACACCTTGCTCTCTGTTCTCTGCCAGTCTTTCTTCCTCTCAGCCCCAGCACATACCAAGATCCTTGCTATTAAAGGACTATTTCAGATCTCACCTCTTTAGTGAAGTCATCAACCAACTGTAAGTAATTCTCTATACTCCTACATCTCCCTTTATAGCTCTCTGCTTTATTGTCCTTTAAGCCTTTATCATTTACCTGAATTTGTACTCATTTTGTCAGTTCCATTTGTTTGAACTACCCTCACCTCCTTCCTTAAGTTGACATATATTCTGTAACTGGAAATGTGTTTCTGGTAGCATTCCCTTTTGATTCTTCCATGCCTAGAAAGGTTCTCTACTCAAGGAAGGGATTCAAAACACTTGGAAACACAAACAGGAAACATGGCATAGTGTGCGTTTGCAATGACTCCTTTCTCAGTCCTTTGGATTAGTATTCCATCTGTTTTATTGCTGGGAAGACACACCATGGCCATGGTTACTCTTACAAAGGAAAGCATTTAATTGAGGCTGACTTACAGATTCAGAGATTTAGTTCATTATCCTCAAAGCAGGAAGCATGGCTGCATGCGGATAGACATGGTGCTAGAGAGGTAGCTGAGAGTTTTATATCCAGACTGATAGGCAGCAGGAAGAGATTTACCAGTAGCCCTAGCTTGAGCATTTGAAAACTCCCAAAGCCCACCCCCCAGTGATGATTCCTCTAAGAAGGCCACACCCACTAATCCCTTTCAAGTAGCACCAATCCGCAGTAACTAAACATTCAAACATATGAGGGCCATTCCTATTCAAACCACAGCACCATCATAACAGATGTTTGACATTTCCAAGGAACCCAGACTCCTCTCAAATCATTGAACTAACAATGAAATCACTGTATGCAACTTCAGCAGCTTCAGGTTTATAACACTGATAAACTGCTATACAATTACCGCAGAAGGTTGTGAGAATAAATTATGAGTAGCAAGCTCATGATAATGATTTAAATATTAAACTGTTCCTTTGTTGTGGAGGGAGGAAGGTGGCTGGTACCAACCCTATATCTGATAGAGGGCTAATATCCAAGGTATACAAAGAACTCAAGAAGTTAGACTCCAGAAAACCAAATAACCTATTAAAAATGGGGTACAGAGCTAAACAAAGAATTCTCAACTGAAGAATACCAAATGGCTGAGAAGCACCTAAAGAAATGTTCAACAGCCTTAGTCATCAGGGAAATGCAAATCAAAACAACCCTGAGATTCCACCTCACACCAGTCAAAATGGCTAGGATAAAAAACTCAGGTGACAGCAGATGCTGTTGAGATTGTGGAGAAAGAGGAACACTCCTTCATTGCTGGTGGGATTGCAAGCTGGTACAACCACTCTGGAAATCAGTTTGGCGGTTCCTATGGAAATTGAACATACTACTACCAGAGGATCCAGCTATACCACTCCTGGGCATATACCCAGAAGATGCTCCAACATGTAATAAGGGCACATGCTCCACCATGTTCATAACAGCCTTATTCATAATTGCCAGAAACTAGAAACAACCCAGATGTCCCTCAACAGAGGAATGGATACAGAAATTGTGGTACATCTGCACAATGGAATACTACTCAGCTATGAAAAACAATGAATTTATGAAATTCTTAAGGAAATGAATGGATCTGGAGAATATCATCCTGAGTGAGGTAACCCAATCACAAAAGAACACACATGCACTCTCTGGTAAGTGGTTATTAGCCCAGAAGTTCGGAATGCATGAAGTACAGTCCACAAACCACAAGAAACTCAAAAAAAATAAAGACCAAAATGTGGACACTTCATTCCTTCTTAAAAGGGGGAACAAAATACACATGGAAGGAGTTGCAGAGACTAACTATGGAGCAGAGACTGAAGGAAGGACAATCCAGCCTGATATAGCTGTCTCCCGAGAGGCTCTGACAGTACCTGACTAATACAGAAGTAGATGCTCACAGCCATTCATTGGACTGAGTACAGGGTCCCCAGTGAAGGAGCTAGAGAAAGGACCCAAGGAGCTGAAGGGTTCGTAGCCCCTTAGGATGAACAACGATATGAAGTAACTAGTATCCTCATAACTCCCAGGGACTAAAACACCAACCAAAGAGTGCACGTGGTGGAACTAATAGCTCCAGCAGCATATGTATAGCAGAGAATGGCCAAGTTGGTCATCAATGGGAGGAGAGGCCCTTGGTCCTGTGAAGGTTCTATGCCCCGGTGTAGGGGAATGCCAGGGCCAGTAAGCAGGAGAGGGTGGGGTGGTGAGCAGGGGGAGTGGGAAGGGAACAGGGGTTTGTTTTAGTTTTAGGTTTTTATTTTATTTTATTTTATTTTTTTCTTTTTTGGGGGGGGCGGGAAACTGGGAAAGGAGATGTTGTAAATAAAGAAAATATCTAATAAAAAAAAGTAACTAGAAAAAAGGAGATAAAAGACAAAACAACAGGTAAGATTTTTGGATGACATGGCTTCATGTACCTGGCGTGCTGGTCAGTCAGTGCACACTAGAGGGGCAAGTGGAGTTCTTCTCAACTTGAAGTGTTTCATGAAGAAGGGTATTGGAATCACACAAAATCACTTAAGTAATTTACTTCCACCTCTGAGAGCCCGTCTTCTTCTAAGACATGAAAACCGTGATTATGGAACAGAGACAGTATGATTGTTTTTAATAACTTAACGTTCCTAGATAATTCAAATGAAGGTTTGTTTAAAGAGAAGTAAATGGTGGACCAAGTTAAAAATCACAGTTTGTTATCACATGCTCTGGGCAAAATGAATGTCCAATAGCATGTTCTGGTAGCATTGCATAGTCAGAAGAAAAAACATACCCATGCTCTGAAGGTTTCCCAGCCAAAATAGAGTGGTCCATTTTAATTTTCAGAGGAATTTGGTGAACAAATGACTAGATATCCACCAAACCTTGGTACTAATGAAAAATACAGTGCATTCTGAGAAAATCAATATATAGTTTGCCTGAAGGTATCCCAAAGGAAACATTCGGTTATTGAGGTTTAAAATACGTTAGCCCCAGAATAATAAAATTCTTGAAATGCAGGCGTTTGCAAGAACAGCAAAGGGGTTAAAGACATTTTATATTTTATCAAAGCTCTAAACCTGCTGTGCGGAGTCTTTATGCATTTTGTATTTTCCTTGCTGCTTCTTCGTGCTGAAGACCTGGCCAGTATCTCAGCACAGTGCTTTCTGTGCGGGCCGTGTTAATGTACCCTTCACATAGAATGCCAGCACCTCCCACCTGTCTCCTAAAAGCCTACTGGGTCACTGAAGATCAGGCTGGGAGAACTGGGCTTCTATCTTGAGGAGCAAGTATGTCAGTATTTCAGCACTATTTGTCTTGGAAAATAAATACTTTTTTCCAAAGAGATGTTTGACTTTGATTTTAATTACAGATCTTACTTAGGTCAATGGCATGAGGAAATGAGAAGTCATTTTTTTAAAGCATCAGTAGCAAATATGAAGGTCTAAAGTTATTTCTATGAGGAAACAAATTAAAAATACCCTTAAAGTATAAATTGGAAAGTTAGTACTTCCATTTGGACCAAATTGTGAGATTAATTCAAAAAATAATCTAATTTGACTTGAGTGATCTATATTTATCAGCTATTTCTACAGCACCAATTTAAAAATTGTGCCTTGAAGTCCTCCCAAGGAAAGAAAACAGATTTTCTTGAAAATAAATCAGACGCGATCAGTTGTCTGTATCATATATTGCACTTTCTTTGTTTCACCAAGTTAAAAAATTGTCCATAATCAAAGGAATGGCTGAAGGTAAGCATTGGTCAAAAGCCTAATTTTGGAAAATTAATTGAAAATTCAGTACAAGTAATTTAAAGTAGTAGTTAGAAAAAGACTTTTTCTTCTGATAAAAAAATTACTTGTGGATACTGACAAATATGTTTGTGTTTTTCTGAAAATGTGGAGGCATCTACCTTCACCTATGGGACAACCATTGAGAACATATTCATGAAAGTATCTTCACAATTATGTTAATAGTCACACTCTCATGGACCTTAATTCCCAAGGAGGAATATTAGGATTGTTATATCCAGAATGTACTATCAAGAAACAATTGCTCATACCTGTATCAGTGTAGCCCTAAGTTATCCATTCTGATCTCTTATTTTGGAGCTCTTCAACACCATCCAAACTGAGATGATATTATGAAATTCCCAATATGCCAAGGGAATTTTATTTCATGTTCAAAAAGCAAAACCAAACCAAACACTAAAGCGCATGCTATGGAATGCTGACTGTAACCACAAAGATGTTGTCATAACTCCAAAGAGGTTGAGTTCTACTCTTCCAATTTTGTTTGCACTAAGTTGATCTTAACGGATATAATTTGTGACTGCCAACCCACTGCTGTTCACATAACACTAACTTTAAACATTGAAAACACAATCATTATTTAAAAAATAGAGTATCACCTATTCATATATCATCCACATTACATTGTATATTACATATAGCCTAGAGATTATTAATGTATATAGGAAGATGTGTATAGGTTAAAAATAGTACCCCATTTTATGGAAAAGATGTGAACTGTGGATTTGGTATCAATGATGGGGATGGATCCTGTAACCAGCTCCCTAAAGGTATCAAGATCCATCTCTAGCTCTAGTCCCAGAAATACCTTGTTGCTTCCATGGAGTTGTAGTGGAAAAACTGATCTAGTCTCTAGAGTGTTCATGGCACAAAGACATTTTACAGATTAAATTTCAATAACGTACCATGACTAAAGTAGGAGTGCTCTAAATACAGATAGCAGAACAACTTGAAGACATCTGCTAGCTTTGTCACTGCCTATTACCAAAAAGTGATGGAGTTGTACGCTGCTAAGTCGCACATCTCTCAGTAATGTACAGCTGAAACCACATTGAGATTTTCCCTCTGAAATTTGTATGGGAATTCTTTAGGAATTATGATAGTTGAACACACACACACACACACACACACAAACATGCAGACACACACAGGCACAGAACCCTATCATATCCCATTTGAAAGTTTTGCTTGAATTTAACTCTATCTAACATGACTTAATGTACTGTTATTACCGAATCAAATTTAAAACCTCCCAATTTCTTTTGCATTTCAGAGACCCTCACTGAAGAGGAAATAAACAAAACAAAACAAAAAAAAAAAAACACGAAAACGAACTAACTAGAGACTCTAATTGCCACCCATGTATGTGAATTTACAGATGATTCAGCTCCTGGGTGATTTTACTTCATAAGAACTCCTTGTTGTACTAGGTATTTGACCCCATTACTCCACTTGAGTTTAAAAATAATGACAAATCGAAGATTATAGATTTTATATGGTAGAATGAAAATCACAAAATAGGAATAGCACATTTTTAACTATGTGGTGGCAAATGCCTTACCACCCCATTACTTGCTGTTCCTATAAATTCTCAGTCATGCTGGGCCATGTAGTGAGTTCCAAGGCAACCTAGGATTACACAGTAAAACCCTCTTTCTCAAAAACAATTGATTTTTAAACTAATATTGACATATTAAGAATCAGTGAAAAACTCTGTGTTGTTACGGAATGCATTAAAAATAATCACAGAAGTTTGAGAAATAGATTCATCAGTCAATCGAGTGACTACCACACCAACATGAGGACCTGAGTTCAAATCTCCAGCACCCATGGCTACAGATGGCTGCCTGAGACTATAATCCTAGAACCCCAGAGTGATACATATAGACATTGGAATTTTATACAGCCATAATAAAATGCAATTATTACATTCACAGAAGAATGGAGGGAAGTGGGTTTTATTATGTTAAGTAAAATAAGCCGGATTCAGAAGAACAAATACCACATTTTCTTGTGTAAACAGAATGTACATTTTAAATTACAGATGTGTGTGTTTGTATAAATATATGTGTGAAACTAGAAAGGGTGTTAAGAGCATGGACAGAATGTCTTAAGGGGGAGAAAGAGACAATGATGGAATCATGGGCAAAGAAAGCAGAGCAGGAACTGTCTTGGGCAAAGGAAGAGAAACAGGCAGAGTGGGACATAGGGCAGTAGACACCAGAACAATGAAATGCATTACCCTCTATGCCAACCTAAGCTAATTAACAAAAGAATTTAAATGTATTTAAAAAACATATGTACCTTTCCCTGCATACTCAACACATTCCATAGTGTTAAAATCCGATTTGGACAAAGCTACTTTCCATGTAGCTAGTGACTATTAGCTGGTACAAGCCTAAGAGGTAGCTCCATGGAGTAAGTTTGAAGTCATCTGGATATCAAACACATCCACATCAGTGCGACCATGTTTCAGCTCTGTGGCAAAGGATAAATTGTTTCATTGTTTTGATATAATCCTGAGAATTAAATTAGGCTGTACATTGAAGATATTTGTGTCAACTTCTGCTCAACTCTTTTCCTTTTTGCAGTTCTCTTTGTGTGATAGAGATATTCACTGCAGTTTTCCACATTGGCAACTGGCCGATCCGGCTGGTGACTATGGAAACTACATCGATTTTTAAGGACAAGATCTTGTGGTCCTGCTTAAATGGCACAGTGCATCTATATCAATGATAAAGTTTTTTCTCCCAGCGTGGCTGTCTGCTCCTTAGACAGATAAAAGGATTTGGAAATGAACTCTCTCATGATGTTTTCATTCCTGTCATTTCATTATGAGCTGTTAATTCATTTGTTTCGTGATTATATGAGCAAAGTTAATGAGAAAAGTAATAAAATGTAGGTATTTTATAATTTTGAAAAAATATATTCATATAATTCACAGTATGTTCCAGATGTTATGAAAGAATATATAAATAAAATATATTGAATTATTCAACTGTCTAAATTAAAATCATTCTAGAATGAAGTGTTTTACTTAGAATTAAGATGTTAAATTATAGAAAAGTAGATAAAGTTTCAAGTTACAATATTAAAAAAGAAAGCAACACTTGGATTCAAAACTAAAGTGAGCTGAAGGTCAATCTTATGTTTTTATTATTGAAGGCCCTGTCTACAGCACTCAATTCAGAATAACTTTGTAGATGAAGTTTTCACTATGTGCTTATTTTAAGAAAGAAATAATAGCAATTCTTCTGATTTTTTCAGAACCTTGGTCATTTTTGCCTTGTGCTATTTTTCCTGTTTTTAACAATATTCTGTGGAGCACAGAGTTAAAGTTAACTAATGGCAGCATTCCGCCTTCCCTGGGCAGAAGCAATACAAAAATGTTAGTTTTATATATTATAAAGAAAATGGAGAAAGACTAACAGACAAAACCATTAATATAGTTTCTATTTCTGAGTAGTCTGTTAGCCAACACCTCCTGAGTCATTGATCTAAAATGTGGTTTGGTAATCACTCAGCATTGTACATCTATCTTTGGCTCTTTAAAACATCATTAGAAAGTTCATATTAGGGGGTGGAATGGGGGGTTCAGAGAGGAAACCGGGAAGAGGCATAACGTTTGAAATATAAATAAACAAAATAACCAATAAAAAATTTAAAAAAAAAAAACAAAGTCCATGTTAATAGCTTCTTCTCCCCTTGACTTAAGACTGCAAACAAATGTTAGGTAAGTTGCAAGAGAAACCGCTCAATTGGCTACTTCATATATGTTCAAAACTTAGAATAGCTTTGAGTGTTTGCATCTTTGAACTATTGTTTGTTGTTTCTCATAACTAAGTATAGAATCATTAACTCACATGTTCTAACATGAGATTACTCAATTCTCATGACTAAGTGTGGACCCATTAACTCATATGTTCTAACATGGGATTGCTCAATTATCATGACTAAGTGTGGACCCATTAACTCATATGTTCTAACATGGGATTACTCAATTATCATGACTAAGTGTGGACCCATTAACTCATATGTTCTAACATGGGATTACTCAATTATCATGACTAAGTGTGGACCCATTAACTCACATTACTCAAAGGGAGAATGCAAAGACTAGAGTAGTCTAGAAGCAGAAAATTTCATATGTTATTATCTCTACATTCACAATACCCATCTTTTTTTAAGATTGAAACTTGAGACAAGAAACTACAGAATAGGGCTGGAGAGATGGCTCAGCAGTTAAGAGTACTGTCTGTTCTTCCAGAGGTCCTGAGTTCAATTCCCAGCACCTAGATGTGGCTTATACCATCTGCAATGGGGATCTAATACCCTCTTCTGATATGTCTGAAGTCAGCGACAGTGCACTCACAGACATGAAATAAATAAATAAATAAATCTTTTTTTAAAAAAAGAAAAGAAAAGAAATTACAGACTCAAGCTGGAGAGGTGCCTCAGTAGTGAAAAGCATTGGCTGTTCTTCCAGAGGATCAGCTTCCATTTCTAACATGCTCATGTGATCTCACAACCATCCCATAACACCAGTCCCAGAGAATCCTATACCCTTGCCTGGCCTCTGATGCCCTGTACAATGGGATGCAGAGACATACATTACTCAAAATACCTATACAAACAAAGTAATAATCAAAACAAAACAAAAAGTACAGACCATTGAGGGATTTCAAACCTTTCAGATTTCAGTTTTTTTACCTTTTCCATCTATGTTATAGACTAAGAATAATTGAAAAGAAAAGCAATGAAATGAATAAGTCTGTGAAAGCATAACACATCCTATCAAGGCTTCCTTTCACTCATGCCATCATTTTGAGTTTGGGTTTCTTCATGAATGTATTTGTCATATTCTTGGTTCTTTTCATCCAGTCTAACTTATCTATCACTGTAGTCTCTATACCTACAACTACTTATAAGGACACAAATTGGGGTTGAGGAGATGAATGACTAAGAGCACATAGTGTTCTTTCAGAGACAAAGAACCAAGGTTTGGTTCCCAACACAAACATGGTGGTTCACACCAAATGGCTGAGAAGCACCTAAAGAAATGTTCAACATCCTTAGTCATCAGGGAAATGCAAAT
>NW_022196914.1:44568779-44573285 GCF_008632895.1 Mastomys coucha | reverse complement strand
GAGGGGAAACTGGGAATGGAGAAATTTACATGTAAATAAAGAAAATATCTAAAAGAAAAAAAAAACATGGTGGTTCACAATTTGTAGGAGATCTAATGGCCTCTTCTGGCTTCTTTAGGCATCAGACACACATAGAGTGCACATACAAATATATACAGGCAAAAGTCATACACATGTACTAAAATAAATAAGACTTTTTAAAAAAGCAAAAGGTTATAGCAATTAATTTTATATTTAATATTATAGCATGTAAATACAATAATATATTTATGTACATATTACTTAATATAATATTAAGAAGCTCCCCTCTTAAAAAAAATCTAATTCATACTCTCTTGAATGTACTTAGAATGAAATATTTACTATATAAGAATATTGAATGAGTAAAACTTTATTTTCTTCTACAATATTCCATCTTCTGATGGTGAGTAAGCAAATTTTCATTTCTATCTACAAAATCAATATTATTACTAATGTGTTTGTTTTTATGATCCAATTTGGACACTATTTATTCAATTAGCTGTGAATGGCTGGGCAAAAAAATTAACAAATTTTAGATATCCAGGTTATAATTTAAGAGGCAATCAGGTTGTTCCATCAACAAACAGAAAACATGTCATTTATTTTGAAAGGTAAAATTCAATATGAAGAAGTGTTAAATATTAGCAAATAGTGCTGGGAGTACTGATTCCTAAATACAAAAAAAAAATTAAGCTTTGATTCATACCTTACATCTCATAAAAATTTTAAAAGAGAATCAAGCATACACAAACCTGAATATAAGATTAAAGCTATAAAAATGTTTAAGAACTATACTAGTAACAAGGAGTTACACAAGATATTTCATGTACAAAATCACAATCCACTAATGAAAAATTTGAAGTTCTAGGTTTCTTCATAGTTAGATTTCATTCTTCCAAAGATACTATGCTTGAGGGGCTGGAGAAAAGGCACAGAGGTCAAGAGTACTTGTTGCTTTTGCAGAAGACCAAGGTTTGGTTTTTAGTACCCACATTATGGCTTACAACCTTCTATAACCTCCATTTCAGCAAATAGAACACCCTCTTCTGGCCTCCACAAGTACTTTGCACACATGATGTCCATACACACTGGTACTAAAAGTCCAAACAACTGAATGTAAACAAACACTAAGCTATGGTTGAAATGATAATAATAAAAAAAAAGCCACAAGCTTACCTTGGTTAAGAACTTGAATTCAGAATATATAATTCAAAATCCGTTAACAATAAAAACAATCTAATTCTTAAAAAGAATAAACAAAAGGTTTTAATAATCACTTTCCCAGAGAAATATATCAATGGAAAAGAAGCACCACAAAGGAAATTTTCTGAAGTGATAAATGTATCATTACCTTGATTGTGCTCAAGGTCTCATTAATCATTAAAGAAATGCAAGTGGAAGCCACAATGAGATATGACTACACAGTCACCAGAGTGACTAAAAATGATGGGCTCTAGTGCATTCATAAACTCGAAGCAGCTGTGGCTGCCTGCACAAGACCTGGACAACAAGCCAATCAGCATTCTAGCAGGGAATGGGGAGGGTCTCCTGAGCCTCTGACTGTAACTGAGGAGTTATGGGCAGGTGATAGCTTCAGGAAGAGGAAGAGTGTGGCTCCAGATAGGTTGACCATGAATGCCTGAATGGACCCAGACATGAGTGCATTGGGCCGGAGAGAACAGAAAATCCAAAGCCACTTAAATTTTAAAAAGAGAAGATCCACTCCTCTACCTTTGGAAGTAATATACTTTTTTACACAACATAAAGCATCATGTTTTGACCTCTGAGTGAAAGTGTATACTGCATCCTCCCAAGTAAAATGTCATCCCTACATGACATTTGTTGTTACTGAGTTCTGAGATGAGTTGGTTGTCGTTTGGTTTTTGTTTTCATTGCTTGTTTGTTTGTTTTTGAGATGGGACTCTTACTATGTAATCCTGGTTGGCTTTATACTCACTATGTAGACAAGTCTGGCCTTAAACTCATGGAGATCCACTTGCCTCTGCCTCCCAAGTGCTGTGGTTAATAACATATACCACCTTGCCAGGCCTAAGCTGAGGCTTTAGGAGGCAAGTTATTTCTAGATAATAGCATACATGAGAAGACCACTGAATTCCTGGGCATAAGCCCATCTCTAAAATTCATTTGCATAGGCTGAAATGTATAGGAGCTGGAAAAATGGGTCTATGGTTGAGCACTTTGTTGCTGTTGAGGAGGACCTGAGTTCAATTATGAGTACCCTCATGGTAGCTCTCAACCATCCTGTTACTCCAGTTCAAGAGAATCTGATGCCCTCTTCTTGCCCTCTTGAGTACTGGTGTGCACATGGTACACATTCATGCAGACAGAGCACTCATACACTTAAAATAAATAAATCTTAAAAAGTTAAATAAACAGAATAATATGATCATGAAGGCAACCAATGAAATGAAAAACACTGGTGTTAAGCAAGGGAAGTAATTTTATTTTTAGAACACATTTCCTAATCCAGTGAGTACTAAGCACTACCCTATCCAGGGTAGAGGTATTCTGCCATTTGCCAATAGAACAAGGTTTGCTGGTTCTCCATAGGGTCCCAGTGTTATCTGATGTTGCCACATGAAGCAATAGATAGTGGTGGTCACCAAATCAACCTCTAAATAAGGAAGTTATGAAACTCAGGAAGAGCATATTTCTCTGCTATTATGGCCCTTTTTAACTGTAGTAACTAAGGGATGAGGCCTTCTGGCACACACAAGGAGTATAGACACTTAGCCACCTCAATGTTACTCAATGTTCCCTGAACCAAACAATTTTCCATGAACATTTATGAGGGGCAGACTATCTTTACACCTTGTTACTATTATGAAATTGTACATATGCCTCTCCCTTGTCCTCCAATTCTCTTTTATCCCTAGTCTTTCTTCATTTGATAAAACCATTATCAGCTTCTCCTAAATCAGTCTAAATATTACAGACGAGCCACCTCAAACTCATATGTAAGTTCTAGTACTTCACAATACCAGTATTTTATTTTTTTTTTCTCTTTTGGTTTTTCAAGACAGGGTTTCTCTGTGTAACCTTGGCTGTCCTGGAACTCACTCTGTAGACCAAACTGGCTTCAAAGTCAGAAATCCGCCTGTCTCTGCCTCCCAAGTGCTGGGACTAAAGGCATGCACCACCACTGCCTAGAAATACCAGGATTTTATTTTATTTTTTGATGGATTTTTTATTAGATGTTTTCCTTATGTACATGTCATACAATATCTCCTTTCCCAGGTTCCCCTCCAAAAAAAAAAAAAAAGAAGAAAGAAAAAAATTAAAATAAAATAAAAAACAAAATCAAACCCCTGTTCCCGCCCATCTCCCCCTGCTCACCACCCTCCCCTCCTTCTTACTTGCCCTGGCATTCCCCTACACTGGGGCATGGAACCTTCACAGGGCCAAGGGCCTCTCCTCCCACTGATGACCAACTTGAATACCAGTATTTTAAAAATAGGGTTTCTCAAAAAGGTGATTAGGATTACACATGAACCTTAATCCAGTATACCCCAGTCCTTGTAAAATGAAAATAAAGCAGTTCTGCAGATGTGAAATGTTTATATGAAAGAGGAGGGAGAGGTGATCCTATATAAGCTAAAGAGAGGAACTTTCACAGAAACCAACCATCCTATACTTGGATTTTGAACTCCAATTTCCCAGAACTGAGAAGAAATAATATATATCTTCTTATCCAGTCAGAAGTACTTAATTATGCTAGCCCTAATGATCTAGAACAACAAAGTTCTACTCATCTCTCAAATCAGAAAAAAAATGGAATAGACAGTCAAAGACATATTGTTTGAATGCATACACAGATTGAAATTCTGTGCATGAGATGAATTGTTTAGAAGGATTGCCTTTTATCAAACATCCCTGTAGGTCAAAACACTTCAATTAATACTATGGCTCTGCTGTGTGTGTGAACGTACCTGTCGGCTTTGGAAGAATAAATGTTGTCATTTGGCCTAAAGAGGGCAGTCAGAACATAACTCTTCAAGAATTCTGGTGCTCACCTTACTATAGGGTGTCTGTGCTGGGGCAGGAGATGTGGTCAGCGAGTGGCCAGCCACACATGACACATATGATAAATACACTCCAATATCCCAACTCCATAGCTACAGGCTTTTATTTTCCAAGAAGCGCTGGCATCTTTACTCAGTATCTATAGACTATCACTGAATGTAACCTTCATTCCACCCAGTGAGGAAACTGTCAAGATCCCTTTTAGCTGTACTGCTTATGCTTTAAATCCTGACTCTCTGGTAAGTTCTCTCATATCAGTGACAATGGCCTGAGCTTGATGTTATATGACATCCTCCATGGTCCAATATCCATAGAATTCATTCTGCCATGCATTGTCAAGATTCAGCACAAGATTGGCACACAAGCTATTTATTCTGAGACTTAGTATTTAAACTTATGTGGCACAAAGATAGGACCCTACTATTGGAACTAGTTACAAAA
>NW_022196914.1:44545545-44568769 GCF_008632895.1 Mastomys coucha | reverse complement strand
AAAAAACAAAAAAAAACAAAAAAAAACAAAAAAAACATTGATTGTGGTGCAGCTTAAGGAGCATGGTTCTTCCTATGCAAGAACCTATACCTGGTTAAGGTATTAGAGGGTCTTCAAGCACAAGCATGAATAGTTTTCTGAGACAGGAAAAGATAAGGTGTTTCCATCAACAGTCCCTACATTACAGTGTTCACAGTCCTACATCTTCCAAATGATACTCATTTACAGGAGACAGATTTGGATAGCCTGTGAATGAAACTCATGCTAGAATTTCATAATCTGCACAATTAAATTTGATGTTTAATCTCTATAGTACTAATACTATCACTTTGAGAACTTAAGGTTACTATAGAAGTTCTTGGCTTCTTTAAGCCCTATTTCAAACTAAAAGTTAAAAACTTGTGCTTCTTATTTGTTGTCTGCATATATTCTGGTTTGTTGGGGCAAAAATAACCCCTTTATCCCTGTAAGCCTTTTAAGTCATTAATTCAGCTGTAAGCTGTGGTGGTCAAATAAAGGTAATGTTAAAGTTCATTAATTCATTTGGTTTTTTTGTTTGTCTGTTTGTTGGGAAACAGGGCTGTCTTCCAACACCATGAAAGAGGGCATCAGATCTCACTCATTAAGGATGGTTGTGAGCCACCATGTGGTTGCTGGGATTTGAACTCAGGACCTTTGGAAGAGCAGTCAGTGCTCTTAACTGCTGAGCCATCTCTCCAGCCCCCAGTTTTTATGTTTGTTTGTTTGTTTGTTTTTGTTTGTTTTGTTTTGTTTTGTTTTGTTTTTCTGTCTTCAGACACATCAGAAGAGGGCATCAGATCTCATTATGGGTGGTGGTGAGCCATATGTGGTTGCTGGGATTTGAACTAGGGCTTTTTCTATGTAGTTCTGGCTGTCCTAGAGTTAGCTATGTAGTATGTAGACTAGGCTGGCCTTGAACTCAGAGGTCAGCCTACAACAGCCTCCCAAGTGCTGGGATCAAAGGCATGTGCCATCACATCTGGCTATGCTCAATTCTTTAAGCATGTATTTCAGAAAATACTTAACAGCAAGTGATACAGTAGATACTTTACTTCTTATGCTAGTCTACGCTGTGGGTTACTCCCATCTCATACGCTGCTGGTACAGGGCTCAGCATTTCATTGAAGTTCAAGAACATGCCCAAATCAACACCTAAATTGCACCTTTATCAAATATATCAGCGATCATTCATTTCTTTCTATACTTTATTTGGCATGTGTACAAATTATTTTATGATCTTTAAAATTCAATTGGTACCCATAACTATAAAGGGAAGGATAAACTGATGATAAATTCCAAAAATAGTCTGAACTATTATAAACTCTTTGTTCAATCACTTGAAAAGTGACTTCCTTGCATTGTAATAAATCTATCATAGTGATTGGGTCTTTACCCCTCTCGTTGACCACATAAACATGGGAGAGCAGGGTCTGAAAATAAGGCAGACTGAAGTTTCATGCAATGGGCAACTTTATTCAGAGCATCAGACAATTTATACTCTGAGTGTTAAGAAGAATCATATGATAAGGTGTTCAATCACATGGCCAAGCCACAGATGACAAAAACATTCTTCCATTGAGGTATATGAATAACAGCCACTGAAGAAAACTCACTCCTATTTGCTACTCCTGGAAGAAAGACAAAGAATGCATTCCAAGAACCATTCTGTGTTTTGAAGAAACTGAGGTCACAGGTCTCATCTTTCCTTGGAGTTTTCTCACAGCAGCCAGAATTGTCAAACAAATCCATTCATTGACTATATTCTGACAAATGGGAACTAACCCATGGGTAATCATAAAATGTTCATTTAAAACCAAGAGTTGAATGCTGACTTGCAAGAAATTTTTATGTAGCAAAGCTCCAGACTTGCTTATTCTTATTTTAGATACGTGAAAGGTAGCTTCAGATCTGTTTTATTGTTTCTTTGGAAAAAATAGAACATAATTTCAAGCTTGATTTTATATGAATTATTTTAAATGCTCCAATGTTATAGTATGTATGCATGTGTCCAGCAAGTGTATTGAGAGGTGGGGTGCACCAGTGTGTGCACATGTGGAAGACAGAAGTTAACATAGGGTCTCTTCTTCTATCAGTCATCACAGGGATTTTTGAGACAAGGTCTTTCATTGAGCGCAGAGCTCACCATCACATTTAGACTTTACCTGGTCAGTGAGCCTCAGGGATCCTCTTTTCTTCATCCACCTCCATCTCCCAGCCCTGGAGTAAAAGACACGTGACACTGAACCCTAGAACATACATTCTGGGGATCTGGGCTGAAGACCTCATGCCTGTGCAGCTTTACTGTCTGAGTCATCTCCTTGGCCTCCAATTTGGAGCAACTTTTGACACAATAAATAAGTCGGTAGGCTTTTCCTAGGTGGTAACTTACAAGCATTTATTTTTATTTTTCTTCTCCATAATGTTTCATGCTAAGTGGGGCTAAAGGTGGGAGATAAATAGAATTCAACTTTTGTTAAGTAGTAAGCTGGCAAACAGCACAGGAAGATGCTTGGGAGCTAAAAGACCTACGAAAGGCAAAGTGAGGGAGCAAAACAGACCAAGGTAGTTCTGATTTCAACCCTCTTCAGGGGAAAAGCTAACATCACTTAGGCATAGAACTTGTTTGGGAGTCTAAACTGCTATAGGTCCAGTTGTCTATCAGATATTAATGTCATACATAATATTAACAAATAAACAAAATGTTCCTTTTGATATGATTCAGCTTGTAGATGAAGAATGACAAGTTGAGTTACACAAATTTTTAAGTGTGACTTATTTCAATTATTACTAAAATAGAAACCAGTGGCTAACCTCTAATCTATAAACTCACTTTATATTATATAAAGGTACATGCTTTAACAAGTTTAGTGTAACACATTTTATGAAACATTTTAAGTATGCTGACTCTTCAAGCCCAGACTGAGTATAGCATCCAAACTTAAGCTTTATGAAACATTAAACTTTTGATATCTAAGAACAGAAAAACCTACATAGAAAAACAGAATTCTGTGGTAGAGATAAACATTTTCTTACCTCGGCTGTTGGTTGAACTTTGCCTGTGCAGATGTTTTACCTGTGTGTTTGCTTTACTGCATTTTTGTCTTCTATGGCCCAGGCCCATCTAAATCAGACACTTGTGGGAAATGAACTCAAACACTGATTGTCTTCAGAAGGCTCTTAATCGATTCTAATATAGAGCCAGATTTGAGAATTGGTATCTTAGGTCTGTCTCTATTGTTCATGATTAAGGAAAGACAGTTGTACTGTTTGCTCAAGCTTCTTTGAGAAATCTACTGACAGTTGGAGTTCTTGTATAATAATAAGCTTCAGAGTTGCCATATTTCCTGTCAGTCAATTTGTCATGAGAGATTTGAGAAACATAAACAATTGTTGCAATTTACATTCAAATTTGACATTTTCCTAATTAAAATTAGTCTATTCTTGTTAGCACGTTCCTCTAGTTGCTTTCGCTATTTGCATATTTTCTTAGCAATTCTCTTACATGCTGTAAGAAAGTTTGATATAAATTTTATTATATTACATGCTATGTCAACTATAATCCTCTAATTATTTTATATATTTACAAGTATTTTTGAGAATCTGATAGAGTATTACTCAGTAATCATAAAGAATATGTTCCATATCTAAGTACTGT
Source organism: Mastomys coucha (assembly GCF_008632895.1). NCBI lineage: Eukaryota > Metazoa > Chordata > Mammalia > Rodentia > Muridae > Mastomys > Mastomys coucha. Next base: position 44,565,093 of record NW_022196914.1, on the reverse strand, counting down.
TGCATATTTAAAAATTAGATAAATATAAAATAAAAACAAGTCATGATATCCTTGAAATAGAGTCCAACTGCTGTATAGCAGCATCAAAAAGAATGATCACAATTTCTTTTTATTCTTAAGAAGAAGCACTTCTCTAAAAAGCATTTTTTTTAAATGGAAAGGAACACTCTATAAAGGAAACATTAAAAGTGGAATCACACTGTGGTATTTCAAAAGTAAGAAAATTTACTTTCAATATATTAAAATGCCATAAATAAAATACTTGATGCTACTAATAGCAAAAATGACAATATTTCAACTGTAGCAACACTTATAAAAACTCAAAAATTTCACTTATCTTCATTAAATTTTTTGTGCTTAGATGTAAACATTTCTACTTGAATATGCCAGCCCTGTCGTGAGGTTATAATTGAATCTTGCCATTGACTGTCACAACTGCCTCCTGTGGAATGAGACTGAATGGAAGGTATGGGTTGGTTTGGCCTAGGCTCATGATTTCCATCATGCAAGTAAGAGGTAGAGTTAGCCACGTGACAGTTTTGTTTTGTGATATGCTTTCAAAGAGAAAGTATATCAAATGCTTTTTAAGCTTTTCTCTATTAATCACCTGAAATTTCACAATTATAAACCTATCTCATAGATTACTGAGGATTAAATTAGTAAATGTCTATAAAATATACATAACATATAAAATATACATAACAGTGGGTAGATACCTGTTAAATGAAAAAAATTCATTATTTGAAGCTTCATTATGTTTTAAGAAATTAAGATACTGGTTAAAATGTGCATGGCTCTAATTCGGGTTGGGATTTAATCCCTAATGCACTAGTTTTAAGAGGAGCATTGAGGGAAAAGATTGAGCTATAAGGGCTCTGCCATCATGAATGAGATCAATGCCCTTAGAGAAGAGGTGCTTGTCCCTTCCATGTCATTTGCCTTTCTCTATGTTGTCCTCCACCAGGATGACATAGACAACACCACACTTGGAATAGGCCTTCAGCACAGAGAATCTGATGGTCCCTTGGCCTCGGACTTTTCACCCTCAGAGCTATGAGGGAAAAAACAGTACTTAAATCCAATATAAAGTATTTGGTAACAGCAATGAGAATGAACTGAGACAGACAATAAACTGTAGAGCCATTTTCTCCTTGGGGATTGGTACCGTTCAATTCTGTCCCCAGAACCAGGATCAACAGAGTCAAGGAGGAAAGAATGGATGTGGCAGGAGAAACAACTGTGAAGGTAGAAATCTCGGAAGGCGACAGATTTATTACCTAAATCTAAGATAGAAACATCCCTTCATTCACAATTCTTCCCAGAGTCAATTTGCCTTCCATGCAATTAGGCAATGTCAAGCTGCAGCAACACAGCCCGCTCGGTTGTTCTGCAGAGCACGCAGAACCAATAATTTATTTTTGTGCTTAAATTCAGAGGCTTAAAGGGGAAAAATGGTAATGTATATTTGATTGAAGTAATGCTTGCATACCCAATACGGGTTATGTTAATTTTAACTTTCTTTTTATCATCAAAGACACTTCTCCACACACACACTTAAACATAAGGTAAAGAAAATTGTCACTTATTTACGCTAGAATTAATATGTTTAGATAACCATAATAGCAGACAAGAAACATTATTTCGATGTGTTTTCCTTTCCATGCAGCCAAAGATAAAATTTGACATATAAAAATGATTCTTTTTGTTAAAAAATTCAAGTGAGTGTTAAAATAGTTATAGATGTAGATGTAATTTCTAATTATGTAAATTTAAAATATCAAACATATGCCTATAAATTATACCTAAATATACCACAGAATGTGATTGTAAAAGAAATAAGCTGTTTGCCTTATAGGCATTAATCTCTCTTCATATCTCACCATTCAATGATATCCTATGATTTCCATTAAATAATCTGATAATTAGAAAATGTTACATTTAATAGCACAGAGATTTTATTGGCTTGAAGATTTTGGTAATGGTTGGGATAGCCAAATAAGCCATAATATTCTTGAAGTGGACTTTTTTGTTTGTTGACTTAGAAGCTTAACAGAACTAGATAGTCGAATATCTAAATGTTTCTTGATAGTCCTTCCTTGTCTCTACTATTACTTTGCACACTTTGCCTGTGCTTGCCTCAGTTTATACTTCTGAGAAATTAGGCCAAGATAAAACACAAGCGTTTCACAGGGATTAAATGAAACTCTTCCATCATTTTCCTTTCTTCTCACCTCTCTTATCCTTGTCAACTCTAGAACACTCATAGGAATTGCCATTTTTTGAGGAAGAAATGTTTGCCTGGTCACATCTATACCTCTTTCCCCAGGCTTAGCACAGATCTCACTGTATTTGATTTTAGGTTCATTTTAAATAATGGGTTTTTTATGAAAACCCAAGAAATTTAACCACTTATCTAACCACTTAGTACTCCACCTCCATTCTACCATATTATGCTTCTTATGATGTGCTATGCAGGATCTCACTGTGTGGTCCTGGTTGCCCTGGACCCTGCTCTATAGATCAGATTGGCATCAAACACAGAGATCCACCTGCCTCTGCCTCCTGAGTGCTGAGATTAAAGATGTGCACCACCTCAGTCAGCTGCCTGAGCTTCTTAACTGACCACAGTATTTAGAAATTTTATTTTGTGGTTTTGGTTTGGTTTGGTTTTTATGGTTGTTAATTATAAGAGAAGCTAAGATTTGGAATTTATCTAATTTACAATGGGAAACAATGACCTTTGTATTTTGAAAGTTGGTGAAGCACATGAGGTTTTCAGGGGGAAAGCCTTATGAACCACAGATAGTTCTCACAATTCTGAAGTATACATAATTTTTGTTTGAATTCAGTCTTGGAGTACCTTTGACATTATGATTTACATGAAGACGTAAAATAGGAGAAAAATGTTACAAAGCCCAAGATAGTTATAAATTGAGAGTCTGGCTGGAGAGATGTCTCAGCCATTAAAGACTAGGCTCACAACCAAAAATAAATTGAGAACTTTTTACATAAACTAAGTGATTCAACTTCAACATTAAAATAGTTACCAAACCTCAAGAGAATACAGTTCCCCCTTTCAGGGAGAACTAAGGGAGCTGGTAAGAAAATGCAATTACCCTTTGTGATTTAAATGAGAATCCCCACCCCAAAGGGCCATATATTTGAAAATGTGGTCCCTAGTTAGTGGACTGTTTGGGGAAGGATTGGGAGGTGTGGCCTTCTTAAAGGTGATGTGTCACTTGGGAGTCTCTAAGGTTTCAGAAACTCAAGCTAGTCTCTCAGCCTCTTTGTCCTCTCTCTCTCTCTCTCTCTCTCTCTCTCTCTAACTTACGGATCAGAAATAAACTCTTCATCATTGACCGAGGGGTATAACTTCTTGCTATTGCCATCCTCCTCACCATGATGATTATGGACTTAGTCTCTGAAACTGGAAGCAAGATCCCAATTAAATCCTTTCTTTTATAAGTTGCCTTTCTCATGTGTCTATAGCCATATCTATAGACAGTGACTAAAATATTCCTGATGGACGGAGCAAAGGAAACTCTTAAGCTTAGGGATTTTTTGTTTTTGTTTTTGTTTTTGTTTTGTCATACTATCTCTGCAACTTTGTGCTTCAAAGAGCACATCTTTGTCTGTCCAGTTGTAATTGATGAATTAAAATTGTTAAACAATAGTTCTGTCTGAATGTGAATTCTAAAAACTACACTGAAAATATGTGATTAGAAAAACTATCAATATTTCTGAAAACTATACAAGTAATTAAGAAAAGTCTAAAAGAACAAAACATACTTAATAGAATAAAAACTTCATAACATATTTATATACAAACATCAATATTATATAGGTGTAGAAAAGAATAATCATTGTCAATTTTATAGCTAAATATAAATTGTTTTCACTAATAACAATCCTAATCTTTGCTTTCTGACTTATTACTTTCATAATGGTCAACCTAAAATTCTCTATTTCTGGTATCAATCACCATTTGTGAATAACTTTATACTCTACCAGTATCTACACTAGTGTTCCAAAAATTAAGCTTCTGGAGTCAACAAGATGGCTCTGTGGAAAACTACTTGCTCCATAAGCCTAATGGTATGAGTTTAATATGCAGAGCCATGTAAAGGTAGAAGGTGAGAACAAATTCTAACAAGATGGCTCTGTGGAAAACTCCTTGCTCCATAAGCCTAATGGTATGAGTTTAATATGCAGAGCCATGTAAAGGTAGAAGCTGAGAACAAATTCTATGAAGATGTCTTTCTGTCCTCACATTTACATGTGGTGTGCACAACCCACCCACACATCTCATGCATACACAATAATTTGATTTTTTTTAAATATGCAAATATAAATCTCTAAATAGTTACCTAACATTAGTGATAGTATTGCCTTCCTAAATATTTTCTCATGGTGCAACAGGAAAGCATTCACCAAAATATCATCCTGTTTTTAAAATCCTTTGGGAAAAAAACTGGATGCTAAGATTCATGGGCAGGATATGCAGGTAAGAGGTTGATTCCTGTATTTTCCATTAGACTTGAATGCAAAATTACAGAAGTCAAGTATGCACTTAAGTAGTCACATATGTGCTTTGCTTTCCTCTGCATCCTTCTGTATTATATGACCCTTACCAGAGAACCAAAAGTAGACTTTTTTGTTCCAGTTAAACACCATGGGTTTATTATGCTTATATGAGTACATAAGGACTTCTTACACATTTTAAGCTTGTAGGTAGTAGCAGGCCAAAGATGTTAGGAATCCTGGGACTCAGGAAGCTGAGGTAGGAGGATATCTGCTTGAGGCCACCATGAGCTTCACAGAAAAAAAAAAGCCAGCTGCAAAAGGATTGGTTCAACTTCACACATTAAGGTGTCTCTTTGAACATCACTTCCCCAAGTATCTGTTGTCTGGCCATTCTTGTGTGTCATAACTCCTATTTGTGTTTTATTAATCCTTACAATCTTAATCCTTCTTTTAGCTGTTTGTCTAATGACAAGTTTTCTACTTTACAATATAAGTTCCTAATCAGGACTAAAATTTATAGAATCAAACCAATGCCAAGTATGTGTATTCTAGAAAAATACTCTGAATATTCACTGACTCCAAAAATCAGTTTCTCCTTTCTGAGAGAAATTTCCATGCACTTGAGCATATTTGGATAATTTGATAATCATTGTAACAATATTCACAGGACATTGTTTAACTTTCCATTGTTTTTAGAATTATATGAACATGTTCCTAATCTTTTCTCCCTTTTTATTTTTGGAGACATAATCTCACCATGTAGTTCAGGCCATCCTCAATCTTGAAATTTTCCTGCCTTGGCTATGAGTGCTAAGCTTATTGGATTGCTACATGGTGTTCAACTCATTCATGTTCTAAGGGTGGAAAACCATAACAATGTTTTACAGGAATTTACTTGTTTCAATATGTGAAAGGAAGCTGCTAAAAGTTAAATTGCCTTCAATAGGGAGTTACTGAGAGGGACTGGGTTTCCAAATGTAAGCAAATCCATGGGTAACACTTGCTATTCCTTCTAAAATGTCCAGGATCAAGACTTTGCTGTTTGTTATCTATACTATGTCTCTGGCAAAATCCAAATATTTTATTACATGAATCCAACCATTAACATCTCTTTATACGCTCCCAAACACCCACTTTCTTATTAGCTTTTTGTCTTCATGTGTATGTGTTTTGTGTGGTTTATGTGTGTCATATGTGGGTATGTATTCACATGTGCACGTGTTTATGCAAATGCACATACATGTGTGTACATGTGAGAGGAGGCCAGGGGCTAACTTGAGTGACTTCCACAGTTGTTTCTTCATATGTGGAGGACTGTACGTGTATGATACATGCATGTGGGTCTGGGAATACATGTGTGTGGTTCATATATGTGATTTTGGGAGTGCATGTGTGTGCTTGCAGAGGCCAGAGATGGTCATCTGGTATATCTTATTGCCTCATGACAAAGTCTCCCACACTGCCAAAAGTAACAGATTTAGCTAGACCGTCTGGCCACCAAATACTGAGGATTCTCCAGTTTCCTACATACTCTGGGATGTAATTGAAATCATGTATGTTTTGGGGATCTGAACTCAGTTTCTCAAGCTTTATATAGTGAGCTCTTGACCCCCAGAACTGTTAGTATCTGTTATTATCTTTCATAACACTACAAACTCAAGACTTCTGAAATGAGTCAGTCTTCCTCTCTAGTCTACTTATACCACTGAAGCCACTAAAGTTAACAAGTGCTGTGATTTGGATTTGAAGTGTCTTCTCAAGGCCCATGTGTTGGAGGCATATCTAATATTCAGTGTGGTACCATTATAAGGCAGTAGAAATCTTACAATGTGGAAACAGTAGAAAATGTGGAATGCTGAGAGGCTTTAGGTCATGGGAGAATGCTTCAAGGAGGTTAGGAAACACCAGTTTCCTCCCACTCTTTAAGATCTGAACCATCAAGAGGTAAGAGTTTGCTCTACCTCATAATCTTAAATGCTCCCTTGCCACAGTCCTAAAGGGAGGGAAGTCCTCCTGGGGACAGACTGAACCCTCCAAAAGTGTGAGCCAACTAACCCTTCCTGTTTCTAAGCTCATGATTCTCAAGTGTCTGTTACAGTACTGGAATGCTAACACACTAAGGCAAAACATTATTTGTAGTTCTTTAAATTAGCACTTAGAGTAATTGGGTCCCGTTCTGGCATTTTCATACGTATTTTGGTTTTGTTGATCCTCTTCCCCATTCCTCTCTTCTGTTCCCTCCTGCTTTGCCCTTCACCCCTTCAGGAGCTTCCCTTTGTGTCTCTGCCATATGTATTTATGGCCTTCCCCCGACCACACAACCTTCTCATTCAGCTTCTTTTTGCCCTCTCATGGAGGACTCCATTGTAGTTTTATTATAAATGAAAGCACATAAATACATATACATACATTAAAATCTAAAATCTTTCTAACATACAAAACATGCTGCATTTGCAGTAAAATGTGTAGTCAAAAATCAGTCAATGTTGTTCCTCTTTGAATGTATTTAACACATATCTTGCCTTCTTTCTTCCTGCTTTCAGGATCCATTACCTAGTCACAATGTTTTAAGTCTCCAACGTGTAGCTCACTGTGATCCACTTGAAAGCTGGCAAGAGAAACCTTCTTTTAAACAATGCTGTTTTTCTCATTGTATGTAGTGGGGTATATTTTGCTTCATTAAACTCCTCTCAGATATATCTGTCTTTTTCCATTCTCATACAAACTACTCTAGCTCAAACCATAAGCCCCCCTTACTTGTACAACAGCTTCCTGAGTTTTGCCTCACCCAGTCATAAAGGTAGAATTTCTTAGAACTGAAAATTCACATTTGCCTGTCAATGCTGTTCTACCACACTCATGTCAAAGACAAAAACTCCCAACACTATCTGTCTATGACACCAAAACTTTCTTAGAGTATCTTACCTTGATTTCTGTCTATTTTTAACCCCATTCACAATAACCTTGAATGGTCTCGGAGTAGGATTTCTCCTACCTAAGGACCCTGGAATGTGTTGTTTCCCTGTCTAATCATTCTGTGTGGACTCTCTTGCATTGAGTCATCCTTCTATTTAACTGTCCAAGCATTACTTTTGAAGGGAAGCTTTCTGGTCATGCCTCTCATCCCAGACATTGCTCTGTACTTATCCATTGTAGAACTTAACTATACAGTTAGTCAGTTGCACAATTATTTGGTTTTTGTTTGTTTTTGTTTTCCAAGATAGGGTTTCTCTGAGTAGCCTTGGCTGTCCTGGAACTGACTCTGTAGACCAGGCTGGCCTCAAACTCATAGAGATCCACCTGCCTCTGCCTCTCAAGTGCTGGGATTAAAGACATGCACCACAAGTGCCCAGCTATAATTATTTGCTTTAAGTCTAACTTCCCTACTGTGATACATATGTCATAATGTTAACTATGAATTAATTTGATTGTATTGCATTTCCAGTGGTAGCCAAGTATTTTAGATATAGTATATCCTCAATAAATATTTGTCGACTGTATCAAACAAACAAAAACACTAGGAATAGGTATGGTGAAAAACAGTAGAATAATTACCTAGCATAAATGAGGCCATGGGTTCAGTCACTAGCACTGAATAAAATAAAAAATAATTCAAAATAACAAAACATAATTTCCACCATCATATCTATCTTCAATGAGACATTTCAAGAATTAAGTAATTTTGCTTCTCCCACCTGTCTACAAATATTAATCACCATTACTGAGCATAAAGCCATTCACTCTTCTCACTCTCTGATATCAAGCCTTGCTTATTCATGCATCTGTGTCACCATCAATCACTTTGTTTTCCTGGCCTATAATGCTCTTTTTCCTATCTCTCTTAATTCCATAACTCTTTCTCAACTCCAACCCAAAGCTGCTGACATTACACTTCTATATTGATTTATATTTATTATGGATTTCTATAGTATTAGTAATAAATGCTTACCAATTTTAAGTATGTGTTCACTATTTTTTCATGTTTATTAATCTACTTTCTTCAGCCAGAGCCTATTTTTTTTAAAATTCATTTATTCTATTCACTTCTTGTACTTTTTCAGTAGTCCTCATTCAAAGCTTTCTATCTCCCAACCCTACATTCACGACCGCATAAACCTCTAGCATTCTATATTCTTCTAAGTTACTCTGTAAACACTTGCCAGTTAAAAGACTTAGCTTTACCTTAAATGTATGGAAGGAGCCACCTGTATATTGAATTTGTTTTGTCATTAGCATCAGGAAACAGAAGAGGGCAGACCTCTATGAGTTGGAGACCAGCCTAATCTACATAGTGAGTTTTAGGCTGGCAAGCACTATATGGTGGGACTCTGTCTAAAAATAAATAAGTATAATTTAAAAATAAACCCAAATAATGAAATTGATGCAGATGAAACACCTCATTTGAATTTTCCGCTTTTCTGTATGATAAAGTCTGTTGACTACATCAGTCCAAATTTTACCAGAATGCAAAATAAGTCATAATGGTCAAAATAGATGAATTGGAAATTTCATTATGTCCCCAAAGTTATCACTTGTTCTCTTTTAACACAAAAGCAGAAATAATTGCATTCAAAAAATGTTATTCCTGGCTAACATAGTATGTTAATAACATTGGAAAATTAATAGTCAAATATTTAACCCAAATCCAGAGTATTCTTTCTTAATAAAACTTAAGTCCAAATGGATTGTATTTTCTGATGATTTAGCTACTACTCAGTCTTGTGAACACATATAGGTGTTGTTTCTTTTTAGTTATTTAGCTATTTTATGTAGATTGGTGTTTTTCATTCATGTATGTCTGGGTGAGAGTGTCAAATGCCCTGGAACTGGAGTTAAAAGCTTCCATATAGGGGCTGGGAATTGAACTCTGGTCCTCTGGAAGAGCAGCCAGTGTTCTTAAACACTGAGCCATCTCTCCAGTCCACTAGGTTACGAATGCAACAATGCACTGCTTATTTTCTAAGAGCCATAGAATCTTCTTTGGTGGAACATAAGCCTAAGAAACATTTAGTTGGATTAAGTTTCACATCTTTCTCTTGGATTTCTTTCAATTACTGAAAAATATTTTATTGTATGTGTGTTTTGCTTGATACAACTCTGTACAATATCATATGTGCCTAATTCCTTTGAGGACCAGAAGAGGGCATAGGATTTCCTGGAACTTGAGTTACAAATGGTTTTGAGCTATCAACTGGGCACTGGGACTTGAATCTAGTTCCTCTTCAAAAGCAGCCAGAGCTCTAAATTGCTGAGCCATCTCTCCAGCTCCCCCATTGTTATTTTAAACCTGTGCTCTGTAAAAGTATGAGAAGTCAGCCTTTTTCTGTCTGCATATGAAATATTTCTGGATGAAATATAATCAATGACTTGAATTCTCCATATAGTTTTTTTGACTGCAGGCTAGGTGCTCAGAAAGACTAATTGTTAAATCACAGGAGTACCATTTCCTAGCGTATCTTTAATCATAATTCCTAGTATTCTAAGGTAACCAATGAAGCTTTCAAAACTGGTCCTAGGGGCTCAAGACACAGCTCAGTGGGCAAAGCATTTGTCACAAAACGATGAGGGGTAGAGTTCACATCAGATCTCCTGAGCTGAGCAGGCATAGACTGAGAGACCTTGCTTCAGTATGAGGTGAAGAGGGACAGAGGAAGAAACCCAGTGTCAGATTCTGACCTCTACTGTACCTCACACACCTGCAACTTGCACCCACACAAGAGAGCACACCACACAAACACATGCACACACACATGCACCCTCACACTTCTGCACACACACATGAGAACATACCACACAAACACATGTACACACACACGTGCACCCTTATGTGTCTGTACACACACATGAGAACACATCACACACACATGCACACACACACACATGCACCCTCACATACATGAACATACACATGAGAACACACCACTCAAATATATGCACACACAAATACATGCATACACACATTCACCATCACACAACTGTACCCACACATAAGAACACATGCCACATACAAGCACCAGATGCACAAGTGCACACACACACACATGCACATGAGCACACACAATAGATACATACACACACATAATCTCAACAGTGGGATGATCCTTGCCAAGTATGCTGAAGGCCCTGAATTTGATGGCAGCACTAATAAATACAATGTTAATTTAGTCAAGGAAGTTAGATCTAAAAGATACTGACCTTCATTTATTTCTTCAGTCAGAAATTAAATTTATAAACATTTCAGTCATTTTCATGAGCAGTGTACTTCAGCGAATTATATATTTTAACCAAGGTGAAATAATACAGAAAATTACCTCCAAATATTTCGTTTGAAATGTGTTTATGTGGGGGATGGAGAGATGGCTCAGCAGTTAAGAGCACTGAATGCTCTTCCAGAGGTTCTGAGTTCAATTCCCAGCAACCACATGGTGACTCACAACCATCTGTAATGGGATCTGATGCTTCTTCTGGTGTGTCTGAAGACAGCTACAGTGTACCCATACAATAAATAAATCTTTAAAAAATATATAAAAAGAAAGAAATGTGTTTACAAAATTGTTTTATGATTTTGAGGATTCAGTCCCAAGGTGTCCAGTTAACTTGGCTAACCCCAGGCTGTGTCTACTAATGGCTGCTTATCTGCAACACCAAATCTCAGAGCATGTCCTACAAACACATTTGAAAACTTGCTTAGAGGCTCTTTCTAGTCACTCACTCCCAAAGAATTATTTTCTTTAGGAAATACAATCTCAACAGCTTGGCATCTTCAAGAGAACTCTCCTGTTGAAAGAACCATTCTCTCCAAATCAACGCCTTAGCCAATGTGGCAAGGGCTATTTCAGAAAGAGCAGTCTTTTATTAAAACTAAATTCATCCACTCATCAACACGTAACACATCCTGTTTGTCATTGCTGTTCCAGCTACAAAGAATTCTGCAATGTGCAGTAAGTTCCATACCCTTAAAAGCTCACATTTATCCTGGGTGCTTGTGTTTGGGGAAGGAATGTGGGGTATAATTGGTAAGTAAAAGATATGGCTGGTTTAAGCTGAGTGTAGTGGTACATACCTGGAACCCCAGCACTTGAGAGACTAAGGTGGACAATTGCAAGCTTAAGATCACTTTGGAATACATACTGAATCCCAACCTAGTCTGGGAGACCCTGTCTCAGAAAAGGGGGTGCTTGTTTTGAGGAGAATATAATAGGTAATTGAAGTGAAGTCAAATTAAACAGCTCTATACCAGTCAGTGGTGACACGTGCATTTAATCCCAGCACTTGGGAGGCAGAGGTAGGCAAATCTCTGAGTTCAAACCTGGGGTGCTCTAGAGAGAGAGTTCCAGTATCCAGAGCTACACAAAGAAATCTTACCTTGGAAAACCAAATGGATACATAAATAAATAGCATGCTATATAAATGGCACATAAAGAATACTTGCCATGAGAAATACATGTATAGTATACAAATATCTATATATGCATACATAGATATATATTCCATTGTGGAAGTGTACATATGTTTATATATGTGTATATGTACATATTTATTTAGCTATCTTGCTATATATGTATATGAGTATATACATGTATATATGTAAATACATAAAAAATCTAGCTAACTAGCAAGATAAGCTAAATAAATTTATACTGATATAGTTAATCTAAGTAATCATGCAATCTTCGTAGGTTCACATATCTCATGATATTCATTGGCCCATGAATGAGCAGAAGAAATAGTGTCACATTGGCAAAATAGCAAATTACACATAAGATTAAAGTTTTGCATGCATAGTAAACAAATTACTTTTAAATTATAGATGTGCTTACAAGCCAATTATGAAAGATAATTAGCAAATAGGATCAGTGAAACATACATTCAAAGTTCACACAAGAATATATGTATGTATAAGGTCAGGCATTGTAGCATAGCCCTCAGTTCCAGCACTCAAAAGCCAGAGGCAGGTGGATCTCTTCAAGGCCACCATGTCACACACAGTGATATCAAGGCAAGGTTACATGGTAGAATTCTGTCTTAAAACAAAACAAACAAAAGACCCATGTATATACTCATTCATCATCTCTGAATTGTATCTATGAAAATTCAACTGAATTCCTCATACAAATAAATATACATGAAGCTAAGTAGCCCAATAAGTACAAGTACAAATACTTAACAATAAATTTAAATTTTACACTAATATGCATTTATATATGAATATATATGGTTCATTTACAATCATCTGTTGTTGTTTTTCTGGCTAATTGTCTGGATGTCCGACAAAAACCCAGTAAATAAAACAAAAATCTAAAGCAAATAATTTATTATAGTGATATTAAATATCAATTTGCATTCAAAGCAGAATGTCATCTTCCAAAATGGTCGAAAAAAGCCTGTCTCGCTATCACTGCATCCTCGCACATTTGTGTATGTGCCTTCGTAAACACTCCTCTGTATTAGAAAAGCATGCCTTCATAAAGGCATTTAAGTTTGCAGAGATGATTTTAAAGAAGCATACAATTAATTTGTGATAATGACAGGTATGTGTAGACTCAAGAATTAATGAAAAGCAAAAGCATCTTAAGCCAATAAGCTTTTAATGTTATCAGTTTGATTTTTGCAGGAAATGTAAGTCATTTATTTTCAAATGAAATGATTAAAAATACTTTCTAGAGTATATCAGTAATATTTAAAATAGGATACTCACAACTTTCAAATACTGCTTTAGTAGTCATTATTTGTCATTAAACATAACTGTATATTTGAGAGCTTCCCAATAATAGCCTTTAATTAAACCAAGGACTGACTGTTAGAGGGCTTCCGCTGCCCTTTGAAGTTCTTAATTATTACTTGTATCCAGCCTTTTATGGTACACTTAAGGTTAAGTAATTTAAATATATCTTGAAAAGAAATATGAAGACTTTTGCCTTTTTAAATTAAATATCTGAATTTCAGGATTTGAAAATAATAACATATGTTTTGATTTTTTTTTCATGGCCGAATGTTAAAATGCCCACAATATTAAACAACAACAACAAAAAAATGGTGGCTTTTTATGGGACTAATCGCTAAGCAGATGCATGTAAATGAGCCATTTTCTATGCATGGCTTCCAAAAGTGCTAATTAAATAGTTGGTATTCAAGGCTATGCTCGCTCATTGTTTAGTGACACACAAATCCAGCCATGTGTACCAGCAGACATTTTAAGTTGAATGTTTTCTCCTCTGCGGCCTTTGTCAGGAAATGGTGGGCACCATGATGAGAACGCTAGTGCAAGCAAAACATTGAAATATGCTTTAATAATGTTTTAACCATGTAGTGACACTAGTCTAGTTTCCTAATGAATTTTTAATTTCTTTTTTCTTATAAGAGTGGTATGAGTTATCGCTGATGCATATTAAAACATATACATGAGTCATTTTCTCTAAATTTGCATAAAATGGCTAAATGCTAATGCACCAAATGGAGCTTACTATATGTGCTACAGCAAATATTCCCTTGAAGATTTTCTGCAATCAATCTCCTGTATTTCATTAGCAACCAGATAAGGTGTGGTCTGCAGAATAAAAAGGGAAAGTGTGCAGCTCATGAACTTGAGGCTTCGGATGATTTCTACATGGTGATTAGAGTGGATTCTGCAATTAGGATTTATGTAGGTAAAACACACACACACATGGTTCCTTTAAAGGCACAGCGCAACCACAGTTCTGAGAACAGCCTCACAATGTTGAACAATGAAAAGACACCATTCAACGACTGCGACTTTCTATTCCCAAAATTAAATGAAAGAAAGCCATACTTGAAATTTATTGTCATTTGATTGATAGAACCCTTACTCAAATTTTACAATTTTTTTCATTATGATTACAAAATAACTTTCAAAAATAACCATGGGTGGAGGGACATTTTCTTTCCTAATTTCCCCCTCTTCCTTTGTCATATAATAATGAGGAATTTTGGTGTTCATTCTTTAAATATTTTTTTTCTTTTTACAACCACAACACCCTTTACTAAAGGCGCACTAAGATCACATGCTGTACAAATAGCATCAAGGTGATACTGTTACTGGGCAAGGCAAATATTTCCTTGCAGAATACACTCCTCACTTACTGCACTTACCAAGCTTTTTTCTTATCCCTCATATTTTCACCATCTGGAATACTTTTTAATCTGAAAAAATTGGGGAAGGGGATGGCTATTTAAAAATAAATGTATGCTTTGCCCTACAGTTATTTTGAATTAGTCTTGATAAATAATTAAGGAATGCATAATATATTATTTAGAGTCCATGGTCTTAAGAATTTGAGTGGTATTTCAAGTACAATTATAGTCATTTATTTATCAGTAGAAAATTTACATAATCACACTTCAAAATCCAGTGGACTGGAGAGATATCAGAAAGACACCCATGAATGCGGTAATGACTCTGAGAAGGACATTAGTTAATAATGTAGTGGCGCTCAGGATAGTCTAATATCTAGCACGGCCACACTTGATCACTTGTAACAATAAAAGCATAAATATTTTCCCATTTCAAGTTGCATTTTCTGCAGAGGAGCTTTTTATTGTATTAAATGCAATTTGAAAATTCAAAATTGAATTAGACAATCTGTAATGAAATAGAGCTAGTTGAGTATTAACTTTTAATAAACAAAGTCAAATTTCTATTTCCAGCAGTAAGAAAATCATTTAGTCAATAGTAATTGGTTAACATGAACAATTTTCACTTCATATATTCTAATGTGACAATATAGATCATAAGACTAAAGTCTAGAAGGGCAGAAATTTAAGTTCTTTTTTTTGTCCATGAGCATAGCATATTAATGGAGATAGGGTTCCCTGTTACAGAGGAAGCACATTTTCAGTTAACTCAGGCCTGGTATGGATTTTTCCTTAGCAGCTAGTTCATCTGAGACAAATTGGTAGAAATAGATACAGTGTTTGTACCCTGCTGTTTGAGTCACTGGAATTCCATGTTATATCTGCAAACTGAGACTTTAGGCTACAACTGAGCATGAGTCTTCTGTAGGAAAACTTCAGCTACATAGCAATTTCTCGTTTGATTCTGGAATAACTGAGCATTTCACGTATTAATCTAATTGTGTACAAGTTGTCTAGTCATTTTATAAAGCAAGGCAAATGGCAATTTGTTTATTCCTATTTCCTTGCTGTGCAGCTATTTCCATGATTAAAGCCATTCATTGGGCATCCACTATAAACTCTAAAGATGAAGATCTGCTTGTTTGTTTTTTATTTGGGAATGATGTCTTACATATCCCATCACTTCAGAGGCTGAGACAGGAGGATTTCTGTTGGAAGCCAAGTTAGGCTCCATATTGAATTCCAGGCCATCATGGATTACAAAGTAAGATCTTGGTTCAAAAATAAATGATTTCCTATTCCTTTCAGAGCCAGTTATCATCAATTAGTCATGGCCATAGTTTTGTATTTAAAGTTCTTAAACAGTTTTCAAGCAATCCCACACACTGCTCTACACTGTCAACTTCACATACCTAGTGCTAGCCAGGGATAATTTAACATTGTATGGACAGATGTTTTTTAAGGATAATGCAATAGATTAAAATAACTTTAAACAACTAACATCTATAAAATGTCTGCTTTTGAAAATGTAATGTCTAAAACCTATTGGGTGGGTTCTTCCTCAATACTCTTATATTAATGCAACTGTATCAGGTTCCTTCATAATACTAGCTGAATTAAAAATAAGAACTAAGTACACTTTTATTATTACTATACAAGAAATTTAGCCTTCACAGGAAGCTAGTTGGTAGAATTTGAATTTCAATGATATTAAATTTGTTATTGTCTTCAAGGAGACATTAATTCCAAATAGATTATAGGAGATTTTTTTCATTAGAATGGACTTGATAAATATATAAACTGTTTGAAATATTTATTCAGTGAAAATACTTCTTATTGTATATGTCATTTATTTGTAAAGTCTAATAAATTTTATCCTATATGTTGATATATTTTTTCTCTAAAAGACAAAGATTTAAAAGACACTATGATTAGTATTTGGCAATTTGTTTTTTGTAACATAATTAGGAAAGCGTTGATGTTTTACCGTTTTGCTACTTTTCCATACAACCTTCCTTTCCAGTGATTTCTTAGCCATCAATTTGCAAGTTTACACCAGTTTTTACAGTGATCAGTTACTACAGTTATTTTCAATCTCACACTAGCAATTAATGATAAAAGACACACATTTTAACCTTGTCAAGTATGGGTTTAAATTTTTAAAATGTCCAAAAATAATCTACAGTTAAAATTATTCTGATAACTTGTTTTCCTAAGGCAAATGATTACTAAAAGAAACTCTTAAACACAAGAAATCTGCCAGATAGCTACTTAGTGACAGAACCAGATGGGTATTGTTAGCTGTTTTAATAATGCAGCATTTTTTGAAGCATTTTCCCAGGGTTATTTCTAATTTGCCCTGTCATATAAAAGCCACAAACTCCTTTAAAACAGTAATCAGTTTGAAAGTTATGACAAGAGGTTGTTAGTAGTACTCTGAGAATTTTACCTTTGAAATACTACTCTGAACTATTTTTTCAAAGTAGCTGGCCTTGGCAATGCAAATAGACCCGCGACCCAGAAAGCCACCACCTTTGGGGATCTGAAAGACTCCCCTGAGCATACAACAATCTTCAGTGGATAATAAAATGAAAACTGCTCTACATGTTGGCCAATACCCTTCTATATGTGTCATTATTATCACATGAACATGCACACCAGGGTGGCTAGGACTTCTCTTGGTGATCATGCCCATTTTCCAACAGTAAGACCCACCGGTAGCCTCCCAGGATTATTGACTGTCACCTAAAGCAACATCTAAAGATGTTCCCATTTTCTGCCCAGTTCACTCATCCAAGGCCCTTCTCTTTTTTAGGATCACTGAAGGCCCTAAGACCAGGACCTGAGCCAGGGGAGGTGGATTTAGGCCAGTTAGAGTTAAGATGGTATCATTAGCTTCGCACAGCGTGACCTCCCCTTAATCCTGTCTGCAACTTACAAGTTTAAATGTCCATGCATGATGTTATTAACTGGCTTTAGTAAGTGCTTAAGACCCAGACTTTTTTAAGTAATCTCTGAGCAAGTTCTACTGTATCCACCCAACAAAGAGATAAATAATTGCAGCAAATCTGATAGAGTGAAGATGTCCCAAGTTCCCATTGGTGTGTTGGTGCAACTCCTAGAGAGGACCTAAAAGGTGATCCCTGAACCCAACCAAGTACAGGACCACTCTGAACCAATTTTTCTGATGGGGGTTGGAGGATCCTTTTCTGTTAGCAGCAACTCACTAACTTTAAAACAAACAAACAAACAAAAAGTATGAGGAGTTACAGAGGACACAATCATTAAACCTGAACTATGGGGGTAGGGGTAAGCAGAGGTAGAAAAGCTAAGTAGAGAACCCCATAAACCATAAAGAACTGACCAGACAGACAAGGGGCTCTAAGGCAGAAAACACCTGACTGCCAGAAACCCTTGTCCAAAACAGATTAACTCCCAATGCCACCCTATCCGCAAACGCAACTCAGGGATTCCTAAGTAAATGCATCCTGGAGAGGCACAGGCAGGGCCAGGTCCCTGGTAACCTGCCAAGGGACAAGCAAGTCACATTCAACATCCCTTATGTATGCTCTCAGACCGCCGGACAGAGGAGGGGAGGCCTGGACTACACAACCCGGCGTGGTCCTCAACCTCCCGGCAGCGGCGGGGTGTGAGCACGTGAGCTCCGCGAACCTGGGAGGCCTCCCACCACACCACCCGAGCCTCAGCGCGCCCCTCGCATCTCTCCCGCGCACCAGCCGAGAGCGCGCGCGCCGGCGCACTAGCTCTAGCAGCTAGGGCAGCCGGTCTCCCGGGAAACACCAATCAGACGCTCGCTTTCTTTCGCCCCGCCGCGAGTAGCGGCAGCTCAGGGAGGACTCAGGCTGTTGGTCAGCACTGACGGGCCTTGTGATGCCCAGCGGCGGACCTGCAGCCTCAGCCATTGCCACTGCCTGGCCCAGCCAGTTCTGCAGCCAGTCACAGCCTGCTGTCTGTTCTGTACACCGCCCACACCAAGCACCTTGAGAGGCGAAGCCTGGCTATTTTTAGATCTCTAGACTGCGTTGTGCAGACTCTGAGCAAAAATCGAGTCAAACCCTCAAGCCCAGTGATGCACTTCTCTTTGAACCGATATGGTTCAGAACTCCCTATTTCTCTGAATAAAGTCGATTATCTGTACTTTTTAAACTCTACCCCCTGTGGTCTGGCAGTTGGCTGCGAAGCAGAAAGCCACATGCTTTTACCTCAAAAGATGACTATCACTTTTTTAAGGGAGTCTACTAACTCAGGCCTGCAGGCCTGTTTGAGAGCAAGCAAATATTCCTTGGTAGCAATCACAACTATATGCTTTTCATTCCCATTCATTATTTTAGGTTAATTCCACAGAAAAGTCGAACAATTTCCAGAGGGGACGAAATAGGTTTTCTAGGCAAATAAGAATGGATGCTTCTGCAGAGGCTTGTTTAACTTGGAGGGGGGGCGGCTGGGGGGTACGGTGAACAGAATAACAGGATAACAAAGCCATCCATTAATCCGGAGACACTGAAGAACTGCCTTACATGCTCCATTGTTGTAAGATCTATTTAACAGTCTCAAAGTACTGGTAAGACAATTGACCTAGTATTACAAGTATCTTTTACTCGACAACTTTAATTCTAGTTTTTAATCACAAGAGACATTTATTCTTTGTTGTCCATTTCACCGCCACCACCCAGAATCTTACATAACATGGTATGTTTTATTTTAGCAAATTTAGGAAAATGTAAGTCATGGGAAGATATAAAATGACCTCCGGGAATAGTTGCATATGCCTTTAATGCCAGCACTCAAGAGGCAGGCAGATCTCCGAGTTCAAGTCCAGCCTGGTCTACAGAAAGAGTTACAGGGCAGCAAGAGCTACACAGAGGAAACCCTGTATCAGAAAAAGGAGGAGGAGGAGGAGGAGAAGGAGGA
>NW_022196914.1:44530833-44545484 GCF_008632895.1 Mastomys coucha | reverse complement strand
GGAGGAGGAGGAGGAGGAGGAGGAGGAGGAGGAAATAAGTATCAACATCTGAAGCCACATGGTATTTCCACAGGTTACCCATAGGAAAACAGATGTGCACATACTTTTCATTCATTATCTAGTCACTTTGTTTATTTTTTATTTTATTTTACATGTATGGCCATTTTGCTTGCAAGCTTGTCTGTGTACCATGTCTGTGCCTGGTCCCCAAGGAAGCCAGAAGAGAGCATCAGATGTCCTGGAACTGGAGTTACAGATGCTTGAGAGCTGCCATGTAGATGCTAGGAATTAAACCTGGGTCCTTTGGAAGAGCAACAAGTACTCTTAACCAGTGAGTCATCTCTCCAGCCCCCTATCTAGCCACTCAAAAATAAAAAATAAAAATAAAAATAAAAATAAAAGTTTAAAAATAAAAAAATAAAATAAAAGTTTTTTTTAAAAATAAAAGTTCTTAAAATGATGAGCTATCCTAAAATGTTTATGTACTCTATGAATAGAAAGTGGTTTTCAATTTGAAATGTAAGCATTCTCATCTCATTATTTAAATGATTTTTATATCTTCATCAAACAACACAAAATCACATTAGAATTTTACATATTTTCAAGTAAGAAAGTAATATTAATTCTTAAAATAAACATAAAGAAAACTATTAATACAAACTGTAATGCTTTAAGACCTGAAGAAAAGCTATTTTGAAAAAAGCATCCCATTTTTAATATAAATAGTGTAGTTATTTTTATTATTATGCATATTCATAGGAACTTCAGAGAAGGAAAGGCACTGAAAAACATACTCATGTCTATTTTGCCAAGATATTATAGAAGTCTTGTATGCATCTGTGTTTTAACTTCTATTCAATTTCTATCTTTGTTGCTGGGTTGTGTTTTTTTCTGTGTTTAATGATATATGCCTTATAATTTGATTATTGAGTTACTTTTCATTATTAATTTGTAGCATCACAAAATAAAGCAAGGGAAATGTTACCTATAGCTTACATTTACTTTTAAAGGTATCATTTGATCATCCTCTTTTTAAATACTTCAGGAAAATATTCTAAATGTCAAAGACTGCAGTCGATGTTCCTATTTAGGAATACACAAAATAATACCTTTGACATTGGCAACTCAGATGTGTTATTCAGCAAAATGGCAATTACTCGCTGTTTTGCACTTGCACATGAAGAACTATGTGACACTTAGTGATACAATAGCAAAACTGCAAAGTCAATTATATTTAAAATAGACATCTCAGTAGCACATAAACCACCAGCTTCTTTTACTCTTTCTGAACTATTTTGTTACTCTTTTCTAACTGTTTACAGTCAAATAGATCATGTGAACATTAACCTGAAGGATTACTGACTGATACATGTGTATAAAAACACTTAGAAACTATAAAAAGGAAGCATACAGGGCACTAGAATACACCAGTATGCTCTTGTGTGTTTTGGAAAATATATTTCTATGGTGTTCATTTATAGTGTCCATCACAGCATCAAACTTGAAAAAAGTAGTATGCTGAAACTGAAAGCAAATTTAAGTTGGAGTCACACTAACAGCTTCTAAGTAGAACTGCAGCAATAAAACCCAATTGGAGTCCATTTATGCTCAATCAGAGTTTCAGATTGAAGTGGGTATTTGTTTTTAATTTATTTTAATTGCACAAGAAGCATTTTTGGAACTTCAACATCCAAGTAATGAATTCCACTCTTCAACTAGACCTGCATCCTGAATGTCTCATCAGCAAATTAAAATGTTTGTCTAGATAAAATAACTTCATAATGAATTCTCTTAGTTCTTCTCATTTCTTTTTGTATTTTCTGCAATGTAACCCCTTGCAATGATATTAGTTCTAGTGTGGGAAAATATTATAATTGAGATCTGGTAAGTTATTTGCAGACTTCAAGTTTTTCTTTACACTGTGCTGACATTTAGTACAGCCCTGGTGAGGAAAACAATACAGCCATTCATAGCCCTAGACGTAGATTTCAATCGACTTAGACGGGCACAATGAAACTTGGTCATTCACTGGTTACCCATATTGTGTTCTCAAATTTTCTCTCAGCAAAAGTATAATGACTCAGTATTGTATGGTTGCATAGACAAGGGCTAGGAACAAGAGACACTAGTTTTGTCTGACGGTGTGAGAAAGTCGTGAAGGGATCTTTTCTTCCAGATGGTGTTAAATTCAGCTGCCTTTTTAACATTGGCCTTGCACAGCAATCTGCTGCTCCCCTTTCACAAAGACTGCCTTGGTTCCCACTAGTTAACATGCATACTCACGCAACCTGCAACTTCACTCCAACTGGTTTACAATGCAGTGGTATGCTAAATAAACTTGATCCGGTTTCTGCCAATGTTAAAACTAGCTTTCAAAGAACTACTTAACTGATATTTACACTTCTTTTGACTTAAATGTGCATGCCTTCAGAATATTTCAAATTTCAAAGAAATATCACCTTATGATAAGGTCACTGTAGTGATTATCTTGGACACCATTAGACTCATGCTTATATATGGTACCTCCTTCAACACACACAAATAAAACAAAATGTCAGAAGTTTGATGTGTAATTGAAAAAAAAAAATTTGGGACATGTTGCAGCAGGAGCAGTGGAACAGCAAAAAGTAAAATGAAAGTAACATTGAAATGTATTTTTATTGATCGATAAGTTATGTAACATTAGTATGATACAAAGCAAGTTGGAATGACAATGGCAAACACATAATTTTAATATTGTTTATTTTCCTTAGATGTTATAGTTAACATATTTACATAAACGACCCAAGATGTAGGCAAAAAACTTCAGTAATTTGACTCCATTGAGTGCTTTGAGTAAACAATAGGTTTCCCCAGCAAACATCTTATTGCCTTAATTGAACCTCCTTGAGAAAGAAAAGCACACACTTTGTAATGTAAATGTTAATTGTAGTAGACAATGGTTCTAGGTAAATAGCACCCCTGGACATGAAGCAAATGAAAGGAATACAGGCACTTAACAATGAAAGCTTGTTTGCACAAACAGTGCTTCAAAGGTAAATAAGCAAGGGTCTTCTCAATGTCTCTACAGCACTAAAACTTTGGCACGTGGTCAGCAGCCAAACTGAGAAGTTCTGTTCTTAAAGTCTCCTGGCTTTTCTAACTGGAACTACCAGTGGCTTTGCAGGTTTCTCGGGTCTCAATCTTATAAGAAGTGGAAGCTATAAAGAGAAATGTACTGTCCCTGAAGAAAACGTAAGCCTTTGGGAGTGTCAGTAATTTAGGCCATGTGAAAGATAAGAAGCAATTTTGGATTTTTTTTTCATTGCAATGCTTGTATTTATGTGCAAATGCCTATACAAATGTTTGCCAGATAAAATGTAACCGAATACAAGGACCTTCAAAATCGGACTACAGTGGTTTCTCCAAAGCCTCAAAGTTTATGCTGGGACTAGTTACTTCTAGATGAAAAGGGAAGAGGAAGAGGAAGAAAAGGGAGAGGAAAAGAATGAGGAAGAGGAGGAAAAGAAAAAAAAAAACACATCCTGCTAGGACTAGTCTAAAACAAAACAAGTTCTTTAACATATTGTGATTATAATCAACTTTCTACAGACTGATGACTTTATAGCTTTATTTCCAGAATGTAGATTAGCATAAGTAGGCCAAATTCCTGTGTGTTACACAAGGAAGTAAACAACCCGATGAAGTAAGTCATAATGATGAATGCTATGAGATGTGACTTTAAAATATAACACAGCCAAAACAAAAGCCAAAGGTGGTCACAAGGCCCTAACCACTTACTGGGGATTTCTCTGAGGAGAAGGGCAAGCAGTCCTGGGACGGTCTTAGCATCCTTTCTACTTGCTTTCCGTAAATGATGAAAATCTCAACCAAAGGAGAAAACCAAATTTAATCATGGCCCCATTAAACAGAGGTTTAAAAATTAACAGAGACAGTACATAACAGCTACCAACCAGTTGGTGTTGCCATTTAGGAGGCTGCAGATGGCTGTGGGTGGGAAATGCCTTTACTTTCTTAAGCGATGGAGATGAGTATGGTGTGTGTGTGCTTGATGTTTTTTTTCATACCCCTACCCCCCAACAGGGCTGTCTGTCATAGGCTGCCGGCCAGCCTTTACCACTTGCCCCCGAGCGTGGGAATCGGAGCGTCCTGCCGTTCACATCTCCTGCTTTCCGTTTAGCGGAATCAATTAGGCAAGACAGACCCTCAGATTCCCCACCCCCTTTCCATTTTTGTCAGGTCTATATACGTCCTAATTATTTCAGTTTGGGATGCCAGAGCTGTTTCCTGGATAGACCTGATCATCCTTAAACAAAAAGAGAGGAGGCGCACACGTGGGTTGTGGCGTAAATGTCACTTTCATTTCCAATGCTAGGCGCAGAGTAAGACAGAACATTTTTTTAACACTTTGACAAGAGGGGAGGCGATCTCGTCTCCATCATGTCTTTCTGCTTCAGTAGCTTCCTCAAGGAAACCCTCTTGGAACAGAGAAGCATCTGTCCTTGTATTTTGAATAGAAGAATAAAAATCAGCCTTTGCCCCCACCCTTTTTCCCTGCTAGCTCTAAGTCCTCGGTAGATATAAATTATTAACCTTCCAGTATAAGCTTTACTGAAAGTCTAGCTTCACAGAATTTGATGTACACACCCAAATACATAGAAAGTTTCCAGGCACAAGCTTCAAACTTGGGGGAAGGGCCTCAGATGGGAGCAGCCCAAATCTACATAATTATGAAATCATTTTTTAAACGAGGTACCAGGCATCGCTATAACAGCTTTCTAAGGAAAAAAAAAACAACTCATATGTAAACGTTTGCTTCAAAATAGAACAATATAGAAAATACATGCATCTTCACCCAGAAAAAACACTACACAATTCTCCTCTCCAGTTGTACATCCCCCTCAAAGCCTGGCCCTTTTAGATTTCAACATGTGTGTCACTTAATTTCTTTGCATCCCACTTTCAATCATAAGAAAAAAAAAGTTAGATTCAATAAGCATTCCTGACCTTTCTGGTTTTTACTGTCTCTTGGTTGCAGTCTTTCTTTCCGGAACGCTCCTCGGTGATCTTGAAGGAGTTTTTACTTTCGGTTATCTAGCTTTATGAAGACCAATACACTCATACAGCTAGATAACCAAAGATAACAACTCGCTTCCCTCACAAGGCTGTCTTCCTCTGGCTGGGTTCCAGATCCGGGTCCTCTTTGGCTTTAGGGAAGCGTAGTCCTCCGGGATACTTGCCGCATTTAAGATTCTCCTTTCATGTAAACATGACCTGGTTTCTGTCTGAGTGTGTGCGGCTAGAACATCCAAATGAGATCTGTTGCATTTAGAGTTTATTCCAAACTTTTTTCCCCTTCCAGCAAGTAATCTCCAGCATCGTTAGCCAACAATTCATCTATTAGTATCAGAAAATAAGACCAGCGACTGAGGTGCAGCAAGCTGTTGGGGGTGAGCAGCAGCGTCCTTCTCTTCACAGGCCTCTATTTGCATTGTAAATTGCTTCATTCTCAAGAAAGATTCTTTAGCCTTCCTCTACTGAGTGAGTATAAGCCATCGGCAGTTTCCAACGCTGGTTAAAGAGGAAGAAGGGGAAAATCCCATTCTATAAAAGTGACAGCTGATTCACAGATCTGCTCCGGATCATTGGGTTAGGCATCATGATCTTTTTACCAAGTGCTGGCAGCTTGATTGCACATATCTTGTATGTGAATGTTTTAGGGGAGATCCTCGATTTCTTAGGACTTCTAGGCGGGGAGAACATGCGGTCTTGCTGGCGTACTGCCGCCCAGGTCTGAAAGAAGGAGAAAAGGGCCATCATTGGAGGGGCTTTCACCGCCAAATTGTGGACCAGCCCGGCAAGGTCAAAGGTTTGAGACCGCGGGAGACCAAGTAATGATGATGTCATGAGAAATCTCAAGTACATGGTTATTGATATGCATCAGTGGTCAGCCAACTGCCCCACGCCTGCTGCCAAGAGTAGCACAGGCGGTGGCGGCGGCAACGGAGGCAGCGGTGGCGGCGATGGCAGCAGCAGCTTTGCAACAATCCCTATATTCTCAATCATCATTTCATCCACTAGCACTACCGACTGCTCCTTGAAAAGCAACCCGCGGCCTTTTACCTCCTTGGCGCTAGTGTAGATCGCTCTAATATCCAAAGACTGGAGAAAATCTCTCTCTAAGGACAGATAAAAGCATTTCGGGTCTGGGGAACTTCTTTGCCTGCATTTCTCTTCTGGCAGATTGCATAGGCAGGCAGATGGAAGGCACTTTACTATTGCTTAAAGCAGGGCCTCGCTTTCTGGGG
This sequence comes from Mastomys coucha, assembly GCF_008632895.1. Lineage (NCBI taxonomy): Eukaryota > Metazoa > Chordata > Mammalia > Rodentia > Muridae > Mastomys > Mastomys coucha. The sequence goes on along the minus strand of NW_022196914.1, from coordinate 44,539,176 downwards.
CTGGGAATCAGCTCTGTTATTACGCAGAGAGTTGATGTGTGGTTACATTGACAATTTGCTTTGGTGTTATGTTTTTAATGGCTTCACAGCTCGGTCATGTTTTGTATCTGTGTAATGTGGTGATAGGGCAGCGTGTTTGTTCTGTAAGTTCAAACTGCACGATCTAAGCAGTGAAGCTAATTTTTTTTTAAAATGATTTGCATATATAGTGTGTGTGGGTTTGCATGCAGCACAGGTAAACATTGCAGCAATAGTTTCAATGTTGTACACAACTCTGCTGTAGCAAAAACGCTGAGCCTTTGTCTACTGTCTTAAACCTCAATTTCACATTGGACAATAATGCATTAGACTTGCTTATAAGGACGACAAAAGTCCAACACCTGGATGGGAAGGGAGGGGAGCTACCACACCTCCCTGGCCCCACCCACTCACATCCTTCTATCTAGAAGCACAAGGTCATTTCATTAATTAATTAGCTTCATTCATTGTCTTAGAAGTTTTTAGAGTGTGACTTTAAAATCACTTCAAAGAGTCCTTTTCTTTCTCATCCTTTATAATAGATAATCTGTCTAGCACACCTAACATCTAATATTTAACATTTAAATGCCTCTCCACAAAACATTCATGGTAATCTACATAAGAAGCATTTTCTCTGTGGGTAAACATTATGGATTATTATTCAAATTCATAATTATTTTTAGTGATGTTGCTTTTCTTTAAGTTACATGCTGAAGGAGAATTAATAATTCCAAATGTGCATTGCACAGATCACCAGTGCCTCACAATGCTCTCAATTCCATAATGTTTCTATTTTCCCCAGTGGCTAAAACACTTTTAGATTTACATTTCTTGGAACATACATTTTTCTCAGTCATTCACTAATTTATTCATTTAACACATGAATAAGAACCTGCTTACTTAATCACATACAGAACCCAAAATATAAAACCTGTAAAGAACAGACTGACAAGTTTTGGTTTTTTGGCTTTTTGGGTTTGTTTGTTTGTTTGTTTGTTTGTTTGTTTTTTAATGCTAGGAAAAATCTCCAATGAAGAGTTTAAACATAATATCTCACCAATTAAGATTACAGCTTAGTAACAGAGATGCTAGTTTGTCCTTATATTGTTTACTTTTATGGTAAGCATTCTTTAACTGGTTATTGAGAAAAGGCTAAGATATGGAGAGCGTTTGTTTATATTTCTTATCAAATTATAAGTGAGGAGTCAGAAATGAAATGCATACGGACACTATAATCCAATCCTAAAAGCGTGTTCATAGAGTTTTGTTCATTCTTAAACCATATGGTCACAGCATAAACAACTCAGTGAAGCGCACGCCACTTCTGACATCATGTAAAAATCCTAATGAGCGTTGCAGCTTGGAAGATTAAAGAGCACCATGGCCTTGCTTTCCAAGAACTAGCAGCAGAGTAATTAATGATTTGGCTTGTACTACATAAAGTAAGCATGTGATCAGATATAGTCAACTGTGCAAGCCAAAGCGCAAGAAATCAAAAATGGTTTTAGAATATCTCTGTTTCATGTGTATCTAGGTGTGAGAGGGCAAGCTATATGTGTGTGTGTGTGTGCATGTGTGTGTGTGTGTGTGTGTGTGTGTGTGTGTGCTGGGAAGGTGTTATTTATTCACATATTCTGAGTTTGAAAATTATTCTGACTCTAATCCCATACTCAACAATAAAATGTGTTTTTTTTTTTTTGAAACAGTATCTACAATGAGTTAACACACTGCAATACCTGATCCCTTCTCCCACTAGAATCTGTAGAAAATGCTGTAATAAATACCACACTCTTAGGGCACCACTAGTCATGCCAACTTACTGCAAGACTGGTCTCCATGCTTGGTATTCATCATGGGAACTCCAGTGAGTGAAATGAGCCAAATTCAGGATTGTGGGTAGTCTGTTCATTAGCCATGTAGTCAATTAAATATTTTATTTCTCTATCAACCTCTCAAGCACACAGAAGAAAATTAAATATACTAAGATTTAGCATTGAGTACTTCCTTATTTATAATATTGCCAAGGTTTCAAACATGGCTTATTGTATGTATTATTATATACACCCCACAACACATTGCAATTACATATCTCCAAGGAGTCCTAGCGACATCACCAGTGAAGAGCAGCTCTTAGTAACTACACTTTAAACTTAGATTTTTTTTTTTTTTTTTTTGCTTTTAAAAGATGATCTAGCTGAGCTACAGAATATCTACTTGAAAATCAGCGTAGTGAAGGATATGCTGAATATCAGGCAGCCTGTCTGCTTGTTCTCTAATACATTCTCTCTATTATCTAGTAGATTAGAGTATGATTGTTGTGCTTGCTTTCAGATCTTTTATAGCTCTCCAAATTGCTGAAACATGACTTGAAACATCCTGGTTTACTTGGGGATAAAACAATCTATCCTAGTTTAAAGTAAAAAGTTATGGTTTTCCTCATATTTTGGTCAGAAGTATGCTATTTAATTAATTCATATATACTTGGTTTATGACCAATATTTAGAGCATCTTTGAATCCTATACACATTAATGCAGAATGCATAAAGAACTGGCCCAACATCAACTCATTTTAACTATTTGGATTGTAAGAATTACAAGTGTGCAAATTGTAGTCTACAGTCAATACTACTATTGTCTTATTTTTTAAGTCATTTTATTTATGTCAGTGTCCATGGCCCAAGTGATGAACTCAACTGGCTTTCATTATAATAAAAGTATCTTACCCTTTCTTTTAAATATGAGCATCTTTCTTATAGGCTATTGCAGGCTTTATTTACGTTATGTTCTATGCATCTACATATATGTATATATTACATACATACAAAGGATCTGACAGGAGAAATAGCTGTACACACTGAAACTTAAATGTTTCTGGAATTCTATCTGCTGCAAGAGAAGATGTGTGAGAGACTGCAGACCTGTTTTCCAGTAAACAATATTCTATTTTCATTTTGTACATCAGTCAGATTTTATCAAATAAAAAATTTAAATTACCTTTGTTTGATTGAATAGTCTGTTCATTTTATGCTTCTATGAAGTCTCATCTGAAAAATAGACAATAAAACAAATGATCACAGTTTATATATATATATGTATATATACTTATATCATTATATAGGGATATGACTTAATTTAAAGGTTCACAATTACTATGTTTGTTTTTTTTAAAAATGCCAATAGATTATATAAAACACCAGTACTGTGTATCTTAGGCCTTAGCAACTACAGGGTTAAATATGCTAATTTGCATTTAAATGGAGACATGCATGATAATGGGAATGCAAAATATGCAGGATCTAGAGGGGTTTAGGAAATTAATTTTTCTTTCTCCTTTTATTTTTAGCTTGGAAAGAAGAGAGCTGTAAGAAACATTAGGGATTTGAACCTTGTAACCTTCCATACAAAAGAGTAGAGAGAGCCCCACCATGCAAGGATTTTAAGTCTGGAACAAAGTCTTGTTTTTTAAATGTTTAAGGGACTGAATTTCTTGGCCTTTCAGACAATGAGAATCCCAGGATAAATGTCTAATCCATTAGAAAGATGCAAATAGTTTACTGTAAGGCTACAGCACAGTGAGATGTGCATTCATATCTATGGCTCCTGATTGGCTCTTTCCTTCAGTAGATCAATGAATAATGTAAAACCTGATTGTTGTAAAGTGGTGGATTTTTAAACCCTTCCCCCACACCCCACGATCCAATATTAGGAAGTCTTACATACTCCCGAAAATAGGATGAGTTTTTTTTTTTAATGATTTTTTGATGCTTACTATTATTTTGGACTGGAGGGGTGGAGCTGTTGTTTTGCAAAATGAAAGTATTGCACCGGTTCAATTATGCTGACTACAGTGGCTTGTTCCTACCAGCGCCCTAGTTACTGATGCCAAGGTAGAGATGAAGGGTGGTGGGCAGGTGTGAGCGCCAGGAGAGACAGAAACCGATCTGACTCCATCCTTGTGGGCCCAAGACAGCCACAGCATTAACCCCCTACCCCCACCCCACGGCCGTGGCCATGACATGACAGGGCTTGCCGCCTAACTTCTGATCAATTCCACTGAATTGCCCTGACCCTTCCAGACAGTGTTCTTCTATTCAAGCACCGCCTGCACATTTGCAAGAGAAAACCGCGGCAGATCCTAAAGGAAAAAAAAAAAAAATTCAAGCTAGGTACTCCTTGCTTAGAATTTTCTGCAGATAGGTCCTAACCACCGAAAGAGATCTTGCCTTCTGTTGGTTGGCTCTTAAGCACACCTCGCTCCGATTCCAGAGGCATCTAATATTGAACAGCTCCAAGTCCCAATAACTAACCTCGAAGGTCGCATCTCGGTTAAAGCTAAACTTGGGGTAACCTTATAAAACTGTCTCTTCACCTCCAAAATCCAAAGAGCGGAAGAAAAAAAAAAGGGAGGGGAGGAGAATCTTCCAGATGCAGTGAGCTATTTTACGTAAGTTTTCCACCAGGGTCTAATCAGACCATAGCTTCAGTGCCAGGTAACTGAAACTTTGGGGCGACTCAAAAATAGCACAGTATTCAAAATGAGAATACAGAATTCAAAAACGCAAAACCCAATTTCACTTAGCACTAAGAGAAGAAAGTCCCGCCACCAATACCATAAATTTACGTACAATTTTTTTCCCTGTGCGAATTTTCCTGGCATCTTTCTACGATTAGTGGTCAGCCCAAAGGATAATTAACAGTCCTGGCTCGGACAACTCACGAGTTCAACAGGTTTGGCATTGGAGACATACAATCAATTAGCTGAAGCAAAGCCCCGGACTGGCCCTCGGAGCGGTCCTCGCCGGGCTCTTGGTGTGGGTGCCAGACAACCATCGGCACTGTGGGCCTGGTGCAGCCGAGGGAGCTTTCAGCTTTCATGCTGCCAAGATACTCACTTGATCTGTCTGCGCCAGGCAGTGTTGTCCCCAAATCCAGCCGGACGGAAATCGAGGAGCCAGGCAGAAGACAAGATCCAGTCACAGAAGAATGTGGCCACAGCACACAAACAGGCTCCTTTAGGCGTCTCCAAAAAAGAAGGGAAAAAAACATTTTTTTTTTCGAGACCAGTCTTCTCTTAGTACATTTAAAACTGCCGCTCAATTCCACATGATGGGTGATTCTTCCTTGATTGCGTCTAAAATAGTTTATGCCGCACTTCTCTTCTGAGGGAGAGAAAGGGGCGCTAAAGACCAAGGAGGGGGGAAAAAGCCAACTTTCCCCCCCACTCCAAGCACTTGCTCCCTGAGCCTCGGAGTGCAGAGTGAAGTGGTGTGTGAGGCTCGGCAAGTTTTTGGGGGGGCTGTCCAAGGTCTAGTCCAGCCCCCTCTGCCGAGGAGGACGTGCTCTGAAACTCAACCAATTTCCCCACTGCTTTTGTTACTGATGAACTGAAGCCCTATTGTTCATCCATTGCCACGGTCTTTTTCAGTCCCCACACTACGTTCTGCGTTGCCAGAGATAATGAATTTGCACCCAAACCTCTCATAGTCCCCTCCTGACAGACGGAACAAATTAGAAATGTCTCGTCTGGAGAAGGGCAATGGCTACATTTTTCAATTGTAGGATGCAAAGCGCACATTTCTTTGGAAACTTATTTTGCCTCTTCTACCTTTTATTTTCTTCTTCTTTTTTCTCTTATCCAGCTTTTTTACTCTATATTTCTTAAAAATATTTTTTTTTTAAAAAGAAGTCCCTGCCTTGTTTTTCCAGTGTTCCATTTTATTAACTTGTGGGCTTGCCTTCCTTCCTTCCTTCCTTCCTCTTCCTTCCTTTCCTCCTTCCTTTTCTTTCCTTTCTTTAGGGGTTCCCTTTGCAATATTATTATTTACAAACTTGGAGAATGACCTTTTGACTTGCAGACTTTTTTTTTAAAGAAAGGTCCTTTGGTTCAAGTCCCCTCCCCCTTCTGATTGTTAAAGTGTTTCACTAAAGACAAGGAATACATTATAAGGATTTTTCTAATCTAAACTCCAGATTTATTCAAAAGGTCCCAGGCACGCATGATAAAGGTTGAGAAGGAAGAAAAAGCGTGTGTGTGTGTGTGTGTGTGTGTGTGTGTTTGTGTGTGTGTGTGTGTGTGTGTGCCCAAAAGGCTAAGATGTGGGAGGAGGGGCTGAAGTGTGTAGAGGGGAAGGTGGGGGCTTTCAGGGAAGGTGGGTATCCTACAACACCAGCAGGAGGCTGTCAGGGGTGCAGGCGCGTAGGGGGAGGGGGAGGCGGTACAGGAATCTGTCCGGAGGAGGGTTGTCTGCTCCCTCGGGCCTATTTGCCCGCCCGGAGCTGGAGATAGCCTCCGCTGGCTACCTAGGAGCCTGGGGCTGTAGTTGCAGCCTGCGCGCGCGCGTGCGACCCAGGCCAAGGAGGGGGTGGCGCTCTGTAAAAATTTCGACGACCCCCAGTATGTAAATGCGGCTCAGGGTGGAGAAGGGAGGCCGTCCTGAGAGCGGCAGGCACCCGGCTTTCCCGCCAAGTGCAGCCGGAGGACGGCCAGCCAAGCCTGTCCTTGGCGGGAGGGTCCCCGCCCGCCGCGCGCGCCCCCGGCCTCCGCGCACACGCACGGCTCCCGCTCACGCGCACGGACACCCGCACACACTCCCTCTCCTAGGCTTGCGGCCCAGTCGCCGCCAGCAGGTCAGGAAAACAAAGCTGGGACTGCGAGGTGGGAGCAGCCGCGGCCGCAAGGGGACGCGGGCTCCGCGGCCTCTAGCGCCCCTTCCTAGCCGGCGGGCGGTTTCGTGCCCCTAATTCTGCGGCGGCCGAGGACCAAACCCTAGCGGCCTGGAGCCAGTGACAAGGGAGGGAGGGGGCGGCTCGGCTCTTGGAGGTGGCAGTGGCCCCCGCCCGGTGCGCGGGCACGGGAGGGCGGGCGCGCGGGGAGAGGGGAGCCTGAAGACCTCCCGGCTGAGTCTCTCTGCGCCGCTGCGGGGCGGCTGAGCCCTTGGAAGAAAACACCAGGCCCCTAAGCCGAGCTGCAGCCAAGGGGATGGCTCCCACCTCAAGTCCCCTTCCTCAGACAATGCGATCGGAAGGACCTAGCAGTTCAACGGAAGCATTTTCAGGTTTATCTCTTCAAAGGGGAAAACTCGAGCCCCAGCCCGACTGTCTTGGATGGATAAGTCCCCAGACTTGACCATGCAAAGACTGGTTTCAGTCTCAAGTCGCATCCCTCTTTGCTGACCAATCTAAGCACCCTCCAACACACACACACACACAAACACGCGCGCGTGCGCGCGCGCGCACACACACACACACACACACACACACACACACACACACGTCACTCCTACTACAGTAAAATTTGCGCCCCTGGCACTGCTGCTAATGAAGTTCACACGCATAATCTGCTCATAGGTATAAACAGGTACCAAAAAGAGAAGCCCTCGCCCTTTGGTTGGGCAATTTACCTGTCCCTACTGGGAACTTGTGTAGTATATCCTGTTTTAGGAATGCTTTGCTGGTGTCTGTTGTCTCCCTTTCCTCTTCTTGTGGAGACAAGAAAAAAGAAGAAGAATAATGTCCCATTGTCAACCTCTTTACTGACAAGCGACCCAAGCAAGCGTTGTTCTAAAACGCTAGGGATTCATTTATTTTGTTATCCTGTTGTTTTCGGTTTGTTGTTTTAGGTGTGTATTTGTTTCTTTTCTTTTCTATTTTCTTTCTTTCTCCCCAACCACCGGGAGAGAAAAAAGAATCAGTATTTGGTGGGGCTGGAGGAGCAGAACCAGAGTCTGCGGATGTGGTGGAAAGGCTGGCGAGACTGGCAACTGCCGCGGGGCAGAAACCAGTGAGCGCCTTGTCCTCCCCTGGGGCTGGTAGAGGAGAGCCCTTGGCAGCTCAGGCTGGGGCTTGGCCACCGAAAATACAGCCACACACGCTTTCGGGCTCCACCGGCTGCCGCTCCGTGTTTTCCCCCATCCCGGCTTCACGTTCAAGGTTTAGCTGCGAGGTCACGTCCATTGACGTCAGCTCCCTGTCTCCCTCTACGTCCGGCTACATTTACATACATCAAGGAAATTAGGGCATTAAAAAAATATGCAAATCCTGCACGAAGAGGAGCCGTTGCATTCCTGGAGCGATCGCCTTTTATTGAAGCTTTTAATTAAAGGGGCCAGTTGGCTAGCCCCTGAAACAACCGCCAAAATTCCCCAAAAGAGAAAAATAAACGCTGTAGCCTTCGGAAATGGTTGTTTCGGCTCCTGTTCTGTGGGCGGCTGAGGACCGCGGGCTGCCCTGCTCCGAGAACAGGTTAGAAGAGGCAGCTCCAGCCCATGCATAATCAGGGCTCCGCGGCGCCTCCATTCTTCCCTCCTCCTCCTCCTCCTCCTCCTC